>NC_090929.1:177050535-177372291 GCF_040938575.1 Ambystoma mexicanum | reverse complement strand
TCCTAGATAGCTCTGTGCTCAATACATACCATCATAATAAATAAATAACGTTCCCCAGAGAGAGGGGCCCGCATGAAAGAAAGAGAAACCTTTATAAATGTGAATTTGAGAGAGACCAAGAGATCCTCAAAGAAGGGGACAACCCATGGAACATATTCCTATCTGGGAAAGAAGGGAACGCCTATGAGATACCCAAAGGAAAAAGGTGTGGAATTAAGAGATTATCAAAAGTTAAAGGCATGTTTAACCTATACAACCAAACAAGTCGAACCAGGTAAAGACTTGCCTAAAGTGGGATATAAATGGTCTACAGTGAGAAAAGAACTGTTGGAACTGATTAAAAAAAGAACTGCCAGAGAAAATATATCCAGAGAACCAGTGCTGGGAGCACGAAGCAGGAGACGGAGTACTTCTCCTGCCTTTATTTTGTTAAGTGATGGGGTCAGATAGTAATAGTTTTGGACGGTAGACTGACTCTCTTTGGACATTGAGAAACTGACAAGCACCTTGGTTATTCTTTAGGTAGGGAACAACCCATAGTAGCCATAGGGATAGCTAGGCCTTTCTGATACAATACATCTTGCCTAAAATGTCCTTAAAGAGTCTGCGTCCTTCTTCTGACCTGTCACAATGACTAATTGCACTTAAATGCCTTTTAAGGAAGTCAAAAGTAGCTGCTGGTAGCTACTAGCTGGTCGCTAAACAGGCTCTACTAGGCTGCTGCAGGTAGCTGTGACTGAAGGGGTACCTTTGACTGTGTTCCCTCCGTACCCACGTTCTCCTCACCTGGGCTTTCCGAGTCGATGGTATCTTGCAGGCCTCGACGTGCCAGGTAGTCTCTCTCTTTCCTCTGGTGCGAGGGCTTGTCACGGAGAGAAGCCACTGTGGCCGCTGGGTGTGAACAGCGGCACAGCGACCCCCTCTCCGGAATCAAACCAGAAAAAAGCAGGGAAAAACCCACTAGGGAAAAAAACCCTGATAGGAGGTGCCAAGACTGTTCTCAGAAGGCCAGCAGTCCACCGATGAAGAGGAGGAAGCGAAGGATCACCAAACGCTGAAAACGTCCACTGTAGCGGTCGACCTGGAGAGAGGCGAGGGAAACAGCAGCTGGGAGGTCCGGACTGAAGGTAGAAGTCTTCCGAGAGGCACTGCGGAGGAACACGGGAGCACGGGAGAGAAAACCCCGCGATGACCAGACTCAAGAGCTAGGTGAGAGGACGAGAGGGAGAGAGAGAGAGAGAGAGAGAGAGAGAGAGAGAGAGAGAGAGAGAGAGAGAGAGAGAGAGAGAGAGAGAGAGAGAGAGAGAGAGAGAGAGAGAGAGAGAGAGAGAGAGAGAGAGAGAGAGAGAGAGAGAGCACGGCAGACGCCGCCTAAAGGGGGTCGGCGGATGGCAAAGGGAAACAAAGTATGGAGGTTACTGGTGACTGGACACCTATGAGAAGTAACCGCGTGGGGGGTAAATATTAACCCCTAGTAGAATCCAAAGCGAGGTGCAGAGGAAGAGCGAAGGACCCAGAAACGAAGTAAACAACGGAGAGGGGTTGCAACGCAATGACCTGCCGGGAGGCAGGGATTTTATACTCCCGGCAGCGTTGCGTCTCGCGTTAGGAGCTGCGGCCATAAACACAAAAAAGGGACTAAAGCAACCTTCCCCATGACCTCTCAAACTCCAACGCGGAAGTAAACGCCAGTCACGGCGATGGCCGCGACTGCGAGTGACAGTATGCCCCCCCTAGAGTGCAACCGCCCAGGCCTACCTGGGTGCAAGCGATGGAACTTTGCCAACAGTTGAGGGGCATGTACATGGGAAGCTGGCTCCCAGGAATCCTCCGACCTTGGAAAACCCTTCCATGACAGGAGGTATTCCAACCGACCATGAAGGAATCTGGAATCACGAATGGCGGAAACTTCGTATTCCTTCCTGGTCGGTTGTAGTGACAGGTAGTTTCCGGCGGAGAGACCGGTGATTGGATCTGAATAGTAAGGTTTAAGAAGAGAGGCGTGAAAAACAGGGTGTATGCGTCTGAGAGACGGAGAGAGTTGTAGGCGATAGGCAACTGGATTGACCTTGGAGAGGATGGGAAAAGGTCCCAAGAAACGAGGAGATAGTTTAGAAGGCCTTGTCCATCTGGGAAGGAATCTGGTGGACAACCACACTTTGTCCCCCGGTTTCCATGAAGGTGTATCCCTGCGGTGTTTATCGGCCTCGGTCTTATTCCGCCGTCTGCAATCTGCCAAACTCGTTAATGCACTGTCCCTGGCCTCCTTGAGATTACTTAACACCTCTTCTGCAGTGGGAGAGTTGGAGTAACTGGGTACCTCGGGCATTAGATAACGCGGGTGAACGCCATAGGTACAATAAAAAGGTGATAGGCCAGTGGCACTGTGCTTGGAGTTGTTGTACACGAATTCCGCCGTAGGGAGTAGAGAAACCCAATTATCTTGGCACTGGGAAATAAAACATCGCAAGTACTGCTCCAAAGTTGCGTTGAGTCGCTCCGTTTGGCCGTTTGTCTGGGGGTGAAACCCTGAGGATAGGGCCCTTTCCATCCCCAATCGAGTACATAAAGCCATCCAGAATTTGGATATGTACTGGCTTCCTCGATCGGATATCATCTTGTCGGGGAGGCCATGATGCTTAAAGATATCTCGGGCAAAGGTTTCTGCCATTTTGGTGGCCGAAGGGAGTCCTGGAAGAGGAGAGAAATGGGCTAGCTTGCTTAGAGAGTCCACTGTCACCATGATACATGTGCATGACTCGGAGTCGGGAAGCTCCACTATGAAGTCCGTGGAGATGAGACCCCACGGGCGAGTCGGCATCTCTGCTTGGGTAAGAAGTCCTAGGGGCTTCCCGGAAGCATATTTGACACTGGCACAAGTAGGGCAGGTCTTTACGTAGTTAAACACGTCTCTCCTGATGTTGGGCCACTGGAACGATCTCGAGATGAGTTCCAACGTACCATTCCCGCTTCGGTGTCCACCTAGACGTGAGTCGTGACACCATTTAAGGATTTTCCGGCGCAGTGACCCCTCAGGAATATACCACTTCTTCTTGTAGAAGACCCAGCCGTCTTTGATTTGGAAAGGAGAATCAACGGAAAAAGAGAACTGGGGAGCCTCTTGCGCAACGGCAGCCTTGACCTCCTGAAGGAAAGAACTCACTGTGGCTAAGATCCGATTTCTGTGGAATAACGGCTCAGACTTGACCGCTACCGTTTCCAAGTGGGAATCTTTGCGAGACAAAGCGTCAGCCAGACGGTTGAGAGACCCAGGGATGTACGTGATCTGGAAGTCGTACTGCGAAAACAGGTAGGCCCATCTAGCTTGTCTGGAGTTAGAACATTCCATGTCCTGTAAAGCCTTGAGGTTTTTGTGGTCAGTGCGAATGAGAAACCGATGACGGGCACCCATGAGAAGGTGCCTCCATTCCTCACAAGCCAATTTCATCGCCAACAATTCTTTCTCCAAAACCGAGTAGTTGAGCTGGCTGGGAGAAAGAGTCTTAGAGAGATAGGCGACCGGATGCTCCACCTTGTTGAAAGACTGAAGCAACACTGCTCCTACAGCGATAGCGGAGGCGTCCGTCTCCAGAATAAATGGAAGAGTTTGGTTTGGATGCTGCAGAATCGGGGCAGAGCAGAAGAGGGTTTTTAGATGACAGAAACTTCTTTCTGCTTCAGTAGACCAGGAAAAAGGATAGGCCGTCTTCTTGAGTAGGCGGGTGATGGGAAACACCACCTCTGAAAAGTTCGGAATGAATCTTCGGTAGTAATTTGAAAGACCCAAGAACCTCTGAACCTCCCGGACAGAGGTCGGGGCCGGCCAGCCAAGAATCACTTGCATCTTGTCAGGATCCATGGCGATCCCTTCTTCTGATAGCACGTATCCCAGATAATGTACCGAAGGTACCGCGAAGCTGCACTTCTCCTCTTTGACCAGAAGATGGTTTTCCTTAAGACGCTCCAAAACTCGTCGTACTTGTGCTATGTGTTCTCTCATATTAGGGGAAAAAACCAAGATATCATCTAAATAGATGATGACCGAGATGGAAAGCATGTCGGAGAACATCCGGTCCATGAACCTCTGAAATACCGCAGGGGCGTTCACCAAGCCAAACGGCATTACCTTGTATTCATATAGGCCCAGAGGAGTACGAAACGCAGTTTTCCATTCGTCACCCTTGGCTATCCGCAACAAATGGTAAGCGTTTCGTAGGTCCAGTTTGGTAAAGATTCGAGCACCTTGCACTGCCTCAATAATATCCGTGATTAGGGGCATCGGATACCTGTCACGGACTGTCACTGTATTTAGACCCCTGTAGTCGATGCAAGGTCTAAGATCGGTGGAATCTCTTTTCTTTATAAAAAACAAAGGGGCTCCTGCTGGAGACTTGGAAGGTTGTATGAGACCATTCTCCATGTTGGTATCCAAGTATTTCTGAAGCACTTGTCTCTCGGTCTGAGTGAGGGCGAACATCCTTCCGAATGGCACCAAGGCATGGGGCTCCAGGTCGATAGTGCAGTCCTCTGGCCGATGGGGTGGAAGTCTGGCATGGAGGCACTCCTGAAAAACGTCTGAAAAATCTGAGCAGAAATAGGGTAAAGCATGGATACCTACATGATTATTGGGAAACACCTTGACTGGCTGAAGATCAGCCCGACCTTCCAGAGAACAACAGTTAGTAGCGCAATATGGGGAACTGAAGCTTATTTGGTTCTCGGTCCAATTAATCAGAGGATTGTGTCGTCGGAGCCAGGTAATGCCCAAGATGATGGGAAAATGAGCCGCTCTGATAATATCAAAACTCAGGACTTCCTTATGTTGGTTGATCGTCAAAGTGAGTTCCTCAGTGGTATGGGTGATAGGACCTGAGGACAAAGGCGAGCCGTCTACTCCTTCCACCTTCTGACCTTCTGCCCGGGGAATTCGACGGAGGCCCACCTTGTCAGCCCACACGGTGTCAACAAAGTTCCCTGCCGCGCCACAGTCCAACAGAGCCAGTGTCTCCTCCTGATGGTTTCCGAGGTTGAGTTGTACTGGAATGACCATTAGCCTGGAATCTTCCTTAGAGTCGGAAGAGGTCACTGACAGAGAAACATAGGGACGATGGAGATTTCTTAAAGACCCTAGGTCGTTTGTCCCTACTAACGCCGAGGGTAGTCGTTTCCCGACCTCTTGTTTGACAGTTCTGTGCAGTCTCTGAGAAAATGCTGCTCTGATCCGCAGTAGGCACACAGTCCTTTCTCTCTTCTGCGACGTCTTTCAGCAGCGGACAAGGGCGCCCTGGTAGCACCGATCTGCATAGGTTCTTCCGTAATGATTTTAGTAGAGCGACCAGGGAGAACGGGTACAGAGGGGTCTGAGTTATGGCCAGGAGTCCTTTGCTTACGACGTTCAACTCGTCTCTCCTGAAGGCGATACTCGATGTGAAGAGCAGCAGAAAGTAGATCTGTGAAAGTAGGAGAACGAGGAGACCTGGCTAGCTCGTCTTTAATTTCTTCCTTCAGTCCTCTTCTGAAAATGGCATACTGGGCTGTCTCGGGCCATCCGGCCCCGGCTGCTAATGTCTTGAAAGAGGAGATGTATGATAACACGTCTAGCGAGCCTTGCCTGACATCCAACAGGTCTTCGCAGGCTGTAAAGGAGAGCTCTGGTCGTTCGAAGGTGTGCTTGAGAAGATTCTGAAACCCCGGATAGTCCTGCAGAATGGCGTTTCCGCTAGTCACCAGAGGGGTGGCCCAGGAAAGAGCGTTTCCCGTCATGTTGGTTATTAGGAAACCCACCCGGGCCTGATCTGTAGCAAAGGTACGGGGTCTGAACGTAAAGTGAACCAGGCATGCTTCGAGAAACTCCTTTACCTTCTTTGGGGAGCCATCAAATTTCCCCGAGGACAGTGCCATGGGTGGCAATTCCGAGGGAGTAGGTTCCCTAGCCGCAACCATCTGTTTAAGCAAAGCGTTCTCAGTCTTGACCCCTTGTAGCTCTTGGGACATCGCTTGGAATGCCTTCCAGAGCTCTTGGACTTGTTCGTCAGCTGACATCGTGATACTCTTTGGCGTTGCAATCTGTGACTGAAGGGGTACCTTTGACTGTGTTCCCTCCGTACCCACGTTCTCCTCACCTGGGCTTTCCGAGTCGATGGTATCTTGCAGGCCTCGACGTGCCAGGTAGTCTCTCTCTTTCCTCTGGTGCGAGGGCTTGTCACGGAGAGAAGCCACTGTGGCCGCTGGGTGTGAACAGCGGCACAGCGACCCCCTCTCCGGAATCAAACCAGAAAAAGCAGGGAAAAACCCACTAGGGGAAAAAAACCCTGATAGGAGGTGCCAAGACTGTTCTCAGAAGGCCAGCAGTCCACCGATGAAGAGGAGGAAGCGAAGGATCACCAAACGCTGAAAACGTCCACTGTAGCGGTCGACCTGGAGAGAGGCGAGGGAAACAGCAGCTGGGAGGTCCGGACTGAAGGTAGAAGTCTTCCGAGAGGCACTGCGGAGGAACACGGGAGCACGGGAGAGAAAACCCCGCGATGACCAGACTCAAGAGCTAGGTGAGAGGACGAGAGAGAGAGAGAGAGAGAGAGAGAGAGAGAGAGAGAGAGAGAGAGAGAGAGAGAGAGAGAGAGAGAGAGAGAGAGAGAGAGAGAGAGAGAGAGAGAGAGAGAGAGAGAGAGAGAGAGAGAGAGAGAGAGAGAGAGAGAGAGAGAGAGAGAGAGAGAGAGAGAGAGAGAGAGAGAGAGAGAGAGAGAGAGAGAGAGAGAGAGAGAGAGAGAGAGAGAGAGAGAGAGAGAGAGAGACTGACTGACTGACTGACTGACTGACTGACTGACTGACTGACTGACTGACTGACTGACTGACTGACTGACTGACTGACTGACTGACTGACTGACTGACTGACTGACTGACTGACTGACTGACTGACTGACTGACTGACTGACTGACTGACTGACTGACTGACTGACTGACTGACTGACTGACTGACTGACTGACTGACTGACTGACTGACTGACTGACTGACTGACTGACTGACTGACTGACTGACTGACTGACTGACTGACTGACTGACTGACTGACTGCCGGGAGGCAGGGATTTTATACTCCCGGCAGCGTTGCGTCTCGCGTTAGGAGCTGCGGCCATAAACACAAAAAAGGGACTAAAGCAACCTTCCCCCATGACCTCTCAAACTCCAACGCGGAAGTAAACGCCAGTCACGGCGATGGCCGCGACTGCGAGTGACAGTAGCCTTGGAACCACAAAGCAAGAAGTGTGTCTGTTGTATGCGCCCCATGATGTACTTTTGGTTCTATTTGACGCTTTAGTGTACTTTAATCTGACTGGGGACTGTTTAGAAAGCCAGTTCCTATCAGGTTGTGCACTTCACTGTAAGTGCACAACTCACTCTGTCTGGTTCTCTTTAGTCACCGCTTCACAATCTGTATATCCGTAAAGAGTTAGGGATAATATAATTTTTGCAAATTTCCCTCCATTCATTTCAATGGGATTCCCAGAACATTTGACTGTGCCCTTGAACTTTGGTGAATTCCGAGGTAAGAAAACCCTTTTTAGCATCAGTTACCTGCTCAACTCATTTATGTTGTGGGAACTGGTGAGCCCCGAAGCCTTGCATTGCACGGTGATAGTTTTCCTGTAGTGGAATATTGCACAAGTACTTTGTATCCCTTTTTTATAGGTGGTGCTAAAGTGCTGTATCTCTCCAGCTCTGAAATCTCTCCATTGGCTCCCAGGCGATGCAAGGATTAAATTCAAAACCCTCGGCATTGTCTACAAGGCTTTCTGGACCTGGGTCCAAAATACCTTCAGCTATCCCTGTACAAATACCTCCCCTCTCGAGCTCTTCGCTCCTCTAACTCCCTCACGGTCAGTCGTTTTTCAAGGAAACTTGCTGGGGCTAGATCCGTCTTCGGCTGGGACCTCCCTCTGGAACAGCCTCCCTGCCACTCTAAAACTTGAGGAGAACCATCTCTGGTTCCAGAAGCACTGCAAGACCTTCCTCTTTTCTTCTGCCTTTGCTCCCCCTTGCTGATCTGTTCTCTTGGCACCGTGCACCTGGCCACCCTCTGTCCTCCGGGCCCGGGTACCTGCTCACCCTGCCGTACTGCCTCCGGCCCACCCCTTGCACTGGGGTCTGTATCTGTACCCATACAGCCCCCCCCTTTTTCTTCTTGCACTTATCAGACCTACCCTGTCTGCTGCCTTAAACCTAGCACTTGCAAATTGCTGGCTGTACTACCATTGTTTGTTGCCTTTATTATTTATTTGTTTGTTTTTCCTCTGCTTTGCACTTTCCACTTCTCCCCCCTTCCATGCACTTTTCCCCTCCCCCTCTCCCATGCACTTGCGGATTCTCAATGTCACTGAGCCTAGTAAGATCGCGGTTTTGTCCCCTGTACCCCTGCCTTGCCTTGTCGCGTTCTGAAACACTTGTGTACGAATGCGATAGAAATAAAATATCAATGTCAATATCAATACCTATAAGCCAAAACTATTTGGTTCGAGAGTACATCTACCAGGGAAATGGATTATGAGGAGGGACTTGCCTTGTCCATGTGTTTTTAGTTATTTACCTGCCCATCGACTGCCCATGGCCATGCAACTTTTTATGGTCCTTTCCAACCACCGCCTGCCATGCCCCACACAAAACACATCCTCCTGGCATGACTTTGAGCTAGTTTAATTAAGCGGTAACATCAGACTTTGTGCTGCAAGTGCCTGCCAGTTTTCTTTCCAAGCAGTCTTCACAGAGTTAATGTTTGACTTGAAGCTATAAACATGCCATTGGTAAACCTCTCTTAACCAATCGTTAGCCTCTTGATATACAAGCAGCATTGGTTTCTTATGTCCATGCAGTATCATTATGGCAGAACCTGTTAAATTCCATCCAATTCCCACTCAAAAGACAAAGCTGTTGGTTTTGCCAATGCTTGCTTCCGTTTGCCTGGCAACATTTGATATGCCTTTCTGATGTGCCTAGGTTGGTTGCAGTGCCCGTTTGTTTTTACTTTTTTTTTTTTGGAGCACTGCTGTGCACCAAAATCTTTTACAGCGCAGTGCCAATTTGAGTACCATTGTCTCAAAAGGGCTTCTGCATGTGGTTTAGGTCTTCCTGCCCTCAGGTTGGAAACTCAAGTATAAGGTGTAAAGACAGAATCCCTATTTTTGGGATTCCGGGGCCTCCTTTTAGGGAATGTTTTGCTTTTTCCCTTTATTTTGGATCACTGCCTTATTTCCAGTGGTCAGAATGATTTCTCCGGAATTCCCCGGGCCATTTCAAACCTTTTTCCTTTACTTAAGGTATATGCTCCTGGTTTGCTAACAAGGCTCCCAGGTGTGCCTTAAGGTGATTGTCACCCTACAATGGTTTTGGACAGTAGGTGGTTGGCAGCTGTAATTTAACTTTGACTTCCACGTGCATGCTATTTTACAGGATTGGTATCTCAATGTACTTACTTGTTTAGGTGGCATTTGGGTACCAATGTAGGGCTTTCTCTGTTCAGGGCAACCACAAGGTAGGACAAAAATATTGTCTGAGCTGAGTGGCATTTGAATTGGCTAACCAGTATAGTTTGCCACCTGATCCTACTGTCTGTAGCCCCCCATCTTGATATGGGCTGACTTTAGACAGTCCTTAAGGGCAGTGGTATTTAAGGGTTGCCCCTCCTACTGCTCTCCTGTTGACAAATCTCAGAAAAAAGCAGGACTGTTGTCCTCCCGGAGGAGTTTCCCACGGATTCCTGCCATTTTGTACAATTTTAGGACACCAATCTGGCTATACTGGCTAGATGTTGTAGCTTAGGCACATCCTGGTTGGGGTTTTCTTTTGGAATTCTAGGCAGGACTTCCTGTGTCATCCTGCTGACTCCACTTTTGTGCTGGGGCGAGCCTTCCATGCTGGGACCATTGACAGCTAATTATGCTGGTGCAGCCCACCATTTTCTGCCAGGGTCTCGAGCCTTGCTCTGTCTAGCTGCCGTCACCTAGAAGGATAGTGGGACACTACTACTTCCTCACCTGCTCCTTGGGCCATCCTGGGTCTCCACCATCCAATATTCCTGTGCCTGTATAGTTTTCTGCTGTGCTGCTACTCTCCTTTGTCCCCCGAGCTGCTCATGTCTTCATGAGTTCCTTCGCCGTCCTCAAGTTTCCCTTGCTAGTATTTTGACTGCTGGCTCAAATGGACATTTTTCCACTGTGGGGGATTCGTTGGCTAAGGATCCAAGTCCCTACTCACTGTATCCTGTATGCTGCACCTAGAATAGAAGTGATTGTTCCACCTCAATTAAACTGAATTTCGGGGAACCACTGCAGTGAGTACCTACAACCTAGTTTCCGGTGTGGCCGAATAATCAAGATACTCACCCTTAGGGGTCTCTGTGGTCCTTGGTAGAGATACTTTGGAAGCAAATCTCTACTGCATTTTCCATTAACTAACGTTTGGAGAAGGGGGTCTTCCTGCTCTGCTGCTTTCTCTCTTGGGGCCCATGGTTATTCATTCAACTTCAGGATCTCTTGATTTTGGTTCTCCTCTGGTCCTCCCTGGGGTTGTTTGCTGCCGAAGCTGAACCAGGGGGGTAACAAGGAGACTTAACCAAATTTTCCCCATACAAGGGGATGGGCTACAGATATTGTCCGATTGACTTCTGTGGAACTTTCTACTCACTTTAGAACTCTACTCTCCTAAAGTGACGTTGGGTTAATTACCGCCCCCACGGATATTGTTCCTGTACCCACAAGAGGGGTTCATGGAGTTCCAGGCCAAGAAATTGACTTTTAGTTTTTACCAGGTGTTCAGAAATATTTCTCTCTTGGCAACTTTCCCTCCAGTGTTTCTATAGACCCTCAATCGTTTTGCTTTGTTTGTTCACCTATTCTGACATTTTGAGGGGAGTAAAGCCTTCAGCTTCACTTCCCCTGCCTTTTGCTAATTTCTCATGGAGAAACTGATCAGTCCCTCGAACTATCAGTAATTGGATACTGTGTTTCCCTTTTTAACTTGTACACTTTTTATAACTTGTCAACTTTTTATAACTTGTCAACATTACACACAGCATCTAATAATGCAGTTTAATGGGGACATTTTTGTATCACCCTTGTCTTTTACACTTGGGATTTTTGGTTACTTTTATATGTGCCTAAAGACAAGCGGATGGCACCAATTATATTTTTACCATTGTTGTGGTGTTTCTAGTATGCACATTCACGTTTACCAGTGATGGCTACTTAACATGGCTAGTGCCCTTAAATGGCGATGCCACGAGATGGTCCCTTGTTTTTGGCCATTTTGTATTTTGGCCTGCATCCTGCCTTCTCAGGTCCGGGAATCCCATATAAGGTTGTGCGCTTGCCCTGGAAAGCAGCATCGTTTGTGGGCTAGTGATGCCTTTGTGTGTATGTGGCCCAAAAAGGGGTTGGGACTGTCTGGTCCCACTCCAAATGTGTGGTGCCATTGAATCTAGGGGCACAAGTGAAACCAATAGTTGCCCTCGATTGGAGAACTACTGGCTCTTTGACTGGTCTAGATCCTTACCATTGATGGGCTTGGAATAGCTCCCAGCCTGAATTTTGGATAAGAGGACTCCTCCAACCATTTCTTCAGATCAGCGTTGGAGCCAAGAATGTCTTGTAGAAAAATGGCTGACTGAAGATTTGAAGAAGAGGCCGAGCCTCCTTACCAGGGTCTGGCCTGCCGAAGCACCGTTGAACTACCTAATCTGTAAAGACACACCAGTCTCAATGTGTACCCGAAGATCCAGCTGTCCTGAGCCTTTAGAAGTGTTCCTGCACCACCCGGTACACTGTCCAGCTCTCTTGTGGGTTAACTCGATAGAACTGTTGTGTTTTTGGAGTTTGCAGCCGGAACTTTGGTGGTCAGCTTGTGGTTAAGTCACATTACTGCTGAATTTCAGCCTCCCTGCTTCAAAGGATCCTGTCCTGGAAGGACTCCTGCAACTGGAAGGATGCCTGTCATCTGCGTGTGCTATCCCTCACTGGAACGTGCCGTCCCCCATCAGGTGAAGTGTCCTGAAGAGGACTGCATTTACATTTCACCATTGGCAAGGCTTTTACTGTTCTCCTGGACCTGACCGAAGAATGTTTCCACCCACAGTTTTTGGGAACCTCTCACCAGAACCACTGGCAGGAAATCCAACCCCCAGCACCACCCTTCCCCCCCCTCCCAATCCTCCCCATCCCCCCCCCGCCCCGAACCTTCCATCTCCCTCCCCAGTTGACCCATCCAGTAATCTGGGAAAGTAGGAGGCAGATGGGCAAGTAAACGCAAAGCATTTGTCTCCCCCTGTTCTCCGTAGGATAACATTGAGAAGTCTTTGTATCCTTCCATTCCACTGCTTTCTTTTGGTTGTCGAACCGGAGTAGTAAAACCTGTAATTTAAGAACACATTTTGCTTACTCAGTAACTTTGTTGCATCTCTTATTTTGAAGAATCTCCAACACCAGTAACTGAACCTGCTACAGATACATTCTGGGGAGAAGCTTTGTGATTACACGGTAACACATTTTGTTGACTATTTCTATCGTGGAGTGCAATGTTCCCTCTAAGCTGTGCGCATGTGCGCTTGCCCAGCTTCCTTCTGGGTGCCACTCAGAAGAATTTTAGCAGCGCACAAAGACACAATTCCTACCTATTCAAATGAGATTTAATAAGGCACAAGCCACAGCAGGTACCTTAGATTTGCTTTCTCTCAAAATGAAGCTAAATTATACAAACTCTTCTTGATACTCTGGTGTAACCTATTGACATAGCCCTACTATGCAAGCTTGGCCTTAAAAACCTAAAAACTCTAAAAATAGAATACACCCACACGAGGTTAAAAATGAATATGAAAAAGTGGCTCCATAAACAGAAGATTTAACTAAGATATGGCTGCACACATTAACTAAATGTTCTTCCCTCCCCACCCAGGATTCTATGCTTGACTCTACCACACTTATACCGTATGACTCCAACTCCGCCCCAGGCCACATTCAGATGTTACCAGACAACCTTGACTCTGCCTACCTTAGCAAAAGGTTACAGACTTAGATACAAGTCTTGGTTTATGTTATAATATGAATGACATTGAAGCACACAAATTTCTGTTACTCATGATGCCTTCGTAAAAGCATTACCCACATTATGTAAACCGAGTGTCAGCTCAAATATCGGGTGCTGACTAAGTAAGCAGACTACTTGAATATTTAACTTCATCCCATGCTTCCTATTCTTTGTACATATGTCACAAAAGCTCTTTGAAGAGTTCCCCTTGCAAGTTAACACAATGTAAAACTCAAATATTAATTTTTGCTAATATTACCCTATGATTGGAGAGCAACAGCTGCTGAGGACTTTTCAATATATTCATGGGTTTGCATTTATTTCTTCTAGAATCCCCATGCATCTTGTTCAATGAATTTCAGAAGAGGGGTCCCTAGTTAAAGAAGAAGGTACTCAATATGTTGTAACTGTGAGCATTGGTGCTATTGACTTAAAGGGCAAATATATGTGATTTTCTTCAACGAGCGGCAGAAGAAACCTTGTTTGTAGCCTGTGGTGATCAAGGGTGGGAAAAACTATAGGCTGTATTATGTGCCCTGTAATTTCACTTCCTATGTCAGGGTTACAATCAGGGCTCTGATGCGATTTTACTTCATATTTGGAATCAACGTTTTTTTTCAGGGAGTAAGAAAGTAATTGGCTTTGCCAGTAGGGATATTTCATGGTTATTGAAATATTTTCTTTCCCCTTCAAATTCCTCTTGGGATCATGCAGTAATATTATTAAAGTTACTACCAATGACACTGCTCTGATGGTCACTGATTAGAAAAGAGATCAGTGGAACTTTGTGGGTAGAAGCAGGGGGTAGATTCCTATATGTTCATGTTTTCCCGTTTTTGTTGGGTACATTGCCCTGTTTTTAATAAAATAGTATATGCCTCCTAGCTGTAAGGCTGGTTTTCACTAAATGTCACAATTCACAGAACAGCATCATAATGTGGATAGTAAGCAGCGGCCCAGGAATTCAGATGATCACATTCTGTGGTGCAGTTATTCTGATGCAATTATCATCCTTACATAAATTATGAGCCATTTTCTCCTGGCCCTTGAATTATCAATTAAAGTGTCACATGAACTCCTATTGGCATGTTTTCTGACACATTCCTTTCAGTTGCAATTATTCCATTTGCAAAAATTGCATAATGTCCAAATTTTTTGACAACCACATCAGTGATTAGCAATACTTGTTTTTTGTAATAAACATGAGTTTTTTCCCCAATGGCATTTAACACTTTCTGCTTTGTCTCTGAATAGTGTTGACAAATGAATAGGCACAACTAAGCCTATTGTTTATCCTGAGCATGCAAAGCTTTTTTGTGCATACACGTTTTTCTCTATGCGCATGAGTACCTTTGGTAGGTACTATGGCATATCTTGATGTCTTAGACTGGTTACTGAGCTCTCCTTATAATTACATATAAATATTTGTTTTTGTAGCCTATATGTTTGGAAAAAGAGTTGTAAGATGCTCCTTTTAAAACTGATTTGTAAAGAAGTGGTTGGGAAGGGGAAATCTCCTTCCAAACTCTTCGGATATGGTAGCTCACTAACTACGCCTGCTCACGAAGTGGCTTACATTGTTATCCAGTTGCGCACATGGAAAATAATGTGCGCACGAAGGCTAATCATTTCCGCACTTAGAGAAAAATAATTAGAGGGAACATTGGTATTGCACTGATCAATGTATCCTGATTTCTTGGAGGCCTTCACTGTGTGTAAAAATAGTTTTCACCCTCTAACACTATTAATTAAAATATGCGCATGTATATTCATAAAATCAGATACCATGCCCTTGAGGCCTAAATGAATATGTTGTATTGTCCCAGTCTGGTAACATCTGGTTTCCTTTTTATTCCCTCACCTTGACAGTTTTGTGCTGATCACCAGGTATAGGGCCTACAATATATAGCAAAAGTGGGTTGTGTACCATGTGGTTTGCAGGCACAAAGGATTTCAATAGTTTGGTTATACTGTCTAGTTCCCTTTTTCACACCTCCTCATACTGAACTCGGGTAAGGTTATGAATGTGACAAGATGCCTTGTGTGACGGGGACTGGGAGTATCGGAGGGTCCAGATCAGGACAGAGATGCGGAGAGATATTTCTACACCCCGCCTAGAGAGAATACTGAAATTCAATGCCTCTCTGCCAGACAGCTATACAAATTAACTTATGCACTAACAATTTCACCCCTCTGCATACATCTCTCAAACTCTAACCAAACACAACCACACCCCTACAACACAACAATCCGCACAAACTTCACTACACTGCAACAACAACAACACAAACCACACATAGACTCGCACAACAGCACGCAATGACTACCTACCGTAAAACACCCCAAGCCCAACCAACGGACCCACCGGGTTGAGGCTGCCAACAGCACATCACCGCTCTCTTGATTTTTTCCAGCTTACTCCCACTAACTCACCCACCCCACCTTCCCTCTTTTTTTTTCCAGAGCACAAGGGGACCACTCCGGTGGTGATAGTGCGCAATACAAATATCCTTTAACATTAACATTGTCATTGAATGTTGTGTGCTTAACTGTGACAGTGTACCCACATTAAAGTGATGCAAGTCCTGAGACATTGTGTGTGTATGCTTTGTATAGTCTGCCTTCAAGGGATTGGCTCGGAGTATAACATTTGTTTTTTCGAAGTCGAAAAAAGGACGTTGACGGATGTTGCTGTTACACTATTCTTATCCTCTCTGTATAGGCACCCATGATCCCTCACGTGTCGCTGTCCTAAGATTGTTTTTTTTCCACCATCAGTTTGCAGCAACTTTTTGTTGCAGAGAAGATTTTCTTAGCCATTGCCCACGTGGTTGCCAATTTCAACACTGAAGTGCAGTTGGCCGCACAACCCTCTTGACACAACGGTACCACAGCTTGATGAGGCATATTAGAGGGAGAGTGGGTGGGCTTTATTATACATATTTTGTATACTTCAGGCCTAGCGAATGTCTTTGTCCCTTCTAATAACCTCCACTAGCCTAGCATTGTTTCCCCAAGGGCCATATGGTGAACACACCATTTATGTTCTTTCCCCGGAGACACACACACACACACACACACACACACACACACACACAAACCAGGTGTGTAACAGATACCTCCCATTGGACCATGCCGAAGCCGCTGCTGGACGTGCCTTGAGTTTAAGCCGAAGACTCTTCCGGAGCACTGCCAGAAGTGCTGGGCATCATACGGCAGGGCAGCTGGAGGCGTCTGCCAATATTTTAACGAAGAAGGGTTTTCAAAGTAAGGCAGTGGCAGATCCTCAGCTTCAACTGCTCAACCTCAGGATGGGATGGAGAAAGACCCCTGTCGATTGGGAGGCTGCAAAAAGCCACAAACATAGACGAGAAGCCAAGGGTAGTTATGAGAAATCGTAGTCTTTGAACTCTGCGCCAAAACCCAAACACCGACCTTAGCTGAAAAGAGGCCTACAAAAGGCAGAACAAAATTGTTACACCAGTCCATGCAAAATACACACATTCTGCTAAGGTGAGTCAAAAACATTAATCGTCCTCTATTTAAACTACAAAGTCTGTCAAAGCGATGCCGAAAGAGAAGACACTCTCTTATACTTTAAACATAAACCATTGGTAGATATGTCTGACGCTGAAGAGACATGGGATGAAGGAGACAACATGGTCGATGAACAAGATGTTGACGCTAGCATTTTAAAGTCGACCCTGAAACAAGGAGTAATGGTTTTCCGAAACAACGCCTCGACATCTTAAGGAATGGTCAATGCAGCAATTCAAGCAAACTGACAGATATTGTTTATTTTATGGAGAAACATAAGACTTCATCTAAGAGCAAGAAAAGGTCTAGACTTAGTGAGACGCCATCAAAAGTATCACAAACTACCTTTCAATGGGATACAGCGGAAGACCCGTTTACAGACCTGGAATTTTTAGATGACACTGGTGACACGGATTCACATCTGGAGTGCCGGGACATTGACCTTGAAGACTACTTAATGCCTTCAAGCAGCTGAAGTGGACCCACCAGTCACTTCATTGCCAATGGACGACAATTTCCATTACTTTTACAGAGGAAGTAGATGAAGATGCAGACTTAATAGAAAATATTCTAGAAGAAAAGAAAATGTTATTCCACTGCATTCCCCTGCTAATTAAGATAAGGATTATCACCTCTGTAGCCAAACCAGTTTTCTATAAGGCAGTTAACCCAAGAGTGGAGACAAAATAGACCTGCAAACACAGACCCCCAATAAACATTAGAGGGCATCTCACCCGGACTAGAAAAAAGTCAATACGTCAATGTCTGCCACCCAGATAGGGAAATCGGGCGCATATATGCTCTTGGATGAAGAGCAACTACCTCAGCAGCATACAGTGTTAGAATTGCCAATGCCATGGCACTTAGGTCAAGATTCAATAGAGCACAGTGGGACGACATAGAGGAACTAGAAAAACATAGCACAAGCAATTTCCAGGCTACTTTTAGAAAGATTGTAGCATAAGGGAAGAAAACAGCCAATGCCATTAAAACCGGCATGCATGGCTAAAAGCATCGGGGTTTAAGTCAAAAACTCTGGCAACCCTACTGGAAAATCCAGTGGAGGAGACTGCACTGTTCGGAAGAGCAGTAAATTAACACAGGAGAAAGCCAAGAAAGACCATGAGACACTAGAGACATTAGGCCAGATTTATGGAGATCTTTCCAGCCTAGGGGAGCACACACTAACTGGCGCTCCTTTTAGTTCCAACACATGTACAGCCAGCAATCCAGTTCCATCAGTCGCAGGATAGCAGCAGCTTCAACTTGAGGCGCGGCTTTACCAGATTGTGCACCCACACCTACCTTGTATATTATACCACCTGTACTTGTTTTGCACTTCATAAACTGCCTCTTCGCACTTTCTGTAACTAGAGTTGTGATACCCAAGGCTCTTGGACACTGCTATAAATGCAATCAATAAATAAATGCTGGGAATCTGCAACTGCAGCCCTACTCATCCTTCTCTATACTACTACATAGGGGAAAGTGCAGAAGAAGACAAACCCCCAGATGGGCATCTTCAACCACAAAACAATGACTCCAGTGTTGGGATGGATTTCTAAACTCTGGCCAGAGTTTAGGAAGCCACCCTAGTTGTAGTGAACAGGGGGAACACTGGAAGCTTAGCCAAACCAATTCAGGTAGAATGGAGAGTGGTCAAGGCTTAGTCTCAGGAGAGGCGAGTGGGGTCAAGGGTCTATAATCAGTCCACACAATGAGCAATCAACGATTACACTTATTATTGGCCAAAGAACACACTGTACAAATGACTTGGAACAGATAATAACACACAATACTAGTAATATAAAACATATATACAGTCAGTCAGTGTAGAATAATCAATTTGGCGCCACAATACCTGAAAGGGAAGGTAAGTAATTAGTTATAACACCAACAGTTCACAAGAATAACAACCCTAACTTGTAAAGTTCAACCCTAAATTGTATGGGAAAAGCAAATATGTTCTCCAGCATGAGGTCTGGCATGGATTCACATGCTCATGAATATTCCCCGTCGTCGGGCTGGGAATCCTCGGTAAAGAAAAAATCAGTTTCAGTTTCGTTTCTGAACTGTCTTTCCACTAGTAACCAATCACTGGTCCCTGGGTCATACTGCACCCAGCCAATGACTGCCCTCTACCTAAGCCCCTTCTCCGGCCGCCATCTTCAGATTTTTTACCGCACGTTCAAGTGTTGGGAGACCTTGTGCGATAGCTCTCGAGCTTTTACTGTTATGCGATTTTTTTCAATGAGTTTAATTTTTTCGATCAATCGAGCCTCAAGCTCCACCGATTCTACTTCTGATCAACGGGGACCTGTTTCGGAATTTCTACGCCCCTTAAGGGCAAAGTTTTCATCGTGTTTCGCTTCTTGGAGGATTCCGGAAGATCTTTGAGGCCTACCCCGCGTGGACATGGCCCAAAATAAAAGAAACACGACGCCCGGATCCAAGCTTTTCAGCCGCTCCCCTGGATGCGGATTATAAAATGTCTTCAAGGAGGATGAGCATTCTCGATGCCTCTACTGCCTTCACGAAGACAAAACGCACATGGAGAAGGACTGTGCGTTTTGCAAGAACATATCCGAACGGACTATGAAGGATCATCATACCCGCCTCACCAACTGGCTGGAGGGGACGAGCCCAGCATCAGGTGAGAAGAGGAAGTCCGAGCTGTCTTCTGAGACCTTTGAGGGCGCCCCGGTGACGGGGGTGCAACAAAAGGCAAAGCACTGCGAGTCCACGGGTACCGTGAACGCCGATCGGTCGGGCTCCTCGGCTGCCAGGGAGGGCGCATTATCACCAATGCCATCAACCAAGAGCTAACGCTCTGGCTCGGAGAAGAGGAAATCAGAGAACCCAGGTAAGCTTCGGGAGAAGCCCTGGTCGATCCCGACAGACAACCGAGGGGGAGCGAGGCAGTCACCCTCCCCCCAAGGTGAAGGCCTCAGGCGCGCCCAAGGTCGTGAAGTCCCTGATTCACCCGGTTAAGGCCTCTATCGAGGTAGTCGTGGCGACCCTGGCAAAGCCTGCGGAGGCTACCCCAGTGGAGACGACCTCGGGGGCCTAGAGTTTCTCTGCCATCCCGGAGGGAATCATCTTTTCAGCCCATCAATAAGACCCCTGTGAAACCCCGGGCGGAAAAAAGAGGGGGGGGGTGGTGGCAATTACGGACACAGATTCCACCTCTGAAGAGGAGCTGGCTGGTGTCGCAAAAATCCTGAACAAGAAGTTCGAGGAGGTCCGGTCCCATGGGAGGGATCCCGACGAGGCGGACGAAGAGAGCGACGGCGGTGCCGACGGGGAACCGCGCGCCGTGGAGGGGGACAGAGGATCCTCGATTGTCGATTCTGTCGCAGCCGGTGCCGACGCCGCAAGACAACTCAGGAGCGATCTTGATGGCGATTCAGGCCTTGTGTACGGGGATAAGGACAAGGTTGCCCTTACCCCCAACGGGCGACCCAGCAGAGCCTGGACCGTCGGAAGGTCCACCAAGCAAGCAGAGGAGGACTCACCCCCCCTTACTTTCCAGCCTGCACGGCCTTCACAGCCTTCCTCTCCTTCCCCTGTTCCGAGGGATGAAACCGGAATGGAGACGGCGACGACGGTGGTGACGACGGAATGGACCTTCCTTCACCACCCCCTCGTTCCTCCCCGCCCGACGAAATTGGCTCCTTCCACGCCATGATCGCCAGGGCATCCAAGCTTTTCCAGCTCTGCCCCAAAGAGCAGAAGGAAGGATTCCTCTACCAACGGCGTGAGGCCAAGAGGAAGATGGTCCTCTCCGTTCCATTACTGGACGACATCTGGGACGAGGGGCTGACGCTCCTGAAGAACCCGTCCAAGGCTCCTGCTAAGAGACCGGTATGAGAAGAAGTACCGGGTCCCGGATTCCGCCCCCATGTGTCTTAGGGCGCAGCCGTCCCCGGATTCGGTCGTCTCGGCGGCGGCCAAGAAGAAAGCGGCGGGGCGATGGCTTCAACTTCGACTTCCCTGCCGGACAGCGAGGGGAAGAAACTGGATGCCATGGGACGGCGTGTCATCTCGTCTGCGGCGACGACGATTAAAGGGGCCAACGCCCTTGCGATTGTGGCACGCTAAGACAGGGAGCTGTGGTTTAAGATCGCTCCCCTACTGGACTTCCTCCTGGACAACAAGAGGGCTGAGGCCCTGGAGATCCTACAGGAAGGTGAAGTGGCCTCGGACCACGCCATTACAGTGGCCATGGACATTGCTAATACCGGTTTTCGCCAGATGGGCAACAGCGTTTACCTCCGTCGGCGCGGCTGGCTCAAGCGGACCGATTTCTGCCAGGACTTTCAGACCAGGGTTCTGGACATGCCCTTTGACGGGAACAACCTGTTCGGCAAGACAGTGGACGATTCACTGCAGGCCATCAAGGCAGACACGGAGACTGCCCGGGCCTTAGGGGTTCTTCAACAGCGACGGCCATCCTTTCGGAAACACCAGAGGCAAGCAAGGTGCCTCCAAGTATTCGGCGGAGGCTCCTCGACGTACCGCCAGGTGGCCCGCTCCTCGTCGCAGGAGGCCTACAGAGGACGCGACAAGACAGGAGGATCTCGCCGTCATCGTCAAGGAGGCCAAGGCCGGGGCCAAGCAGGACTGAACCGGCCGTAGCGTCGGGCCCCCACCGGAACACTCTGGAGGGGCAAGTTTCGTCAGCGTGTGGGAGTCCATCTCCACCGACCGTTGGGTGCTGGATGCCCTGGCCCACGGGCACACACTGGAATTTCTAAGGAAGTGCCCCCGTATTCCACATCTGGCCAGGAAGGAAAACCACGTTCCTCAACTGCTACTGGAGGTACGAGCGATGCTAAGAAAGGGGGGCCATCAAACTCATCCCAAGAGGCTCCGGGGCTCCGGAGTATACTCTCGCTACTTCCTCGTAAGGCAAAAGACGAGAGGATGGCGACCCATCCTGGACCTTCGTCGTCTAAACAAGTACATCAAGTCCCAGAAGTTCCGGATGGTCACCCTCCAGCACGTGCTGGGACAGCTGGAGGAAGGTGACTTCCTATCGTCGCTGGACTTGGAGGATGCCTACTTTCACATCCCCATTCTAAAAGGACATCGAAAGTTCCTGCGAGTCGTGGTCCAGGGACGACACTATCAGTTCAAGGCCCTTCCCTTCGGACTGAAGTCGGCACCCAGGGTGTTCAACAAGTGCCTTGCACCAGTGGAGGCGCGGCTGCGCCTGCAGGAAATCCACGTCTACCCCCAACCTGGATGACTGGCTCATCCATGCAAAGACAAGAGAACTCGCCGTCGTGCACACAGCAAAGACCGTCCGACTGCTCACAGATCTGGGAATCCAAATCAACTTAGCGAAATCCCACTTGGTACCATTGCAAGTCGCCGTGTTCCTGGGAGCCAGGCTCGACACAGTGGCGCGATTGGCTTCTCAGTCGGAGGAAAGGACGAAGGCCATCCTGGGCAAGGTGCAACAGTTGTCAACCATGGACGCGGCCAGGGTGAGGTCCATCAAGTCCCTGCTCGGCATGATGTCCTCGTGCATCTACCTCGTGCGCCTGTGCAGGCTGCGGATGCGTCCGCTGCAAGAGTTCCTCGACGCCCATTGAATGCAAGGGGCGGGCAACTTCGAAGACCGGATCTCGCTCAACGAGACCTTCCACCAAGCGATCCTGTGGTGGGGCACCCGCGTGCATCTGGCTTCGGCCATGGACTTCCAGACCCCGGCGCATCAGGAGACAGTGTCGACGGACGCAGACCTGGAGGGATGGGGAGCGCACACCGGAGATCTCCATGCAAGAGGCCTTTGGCTCCCGGAGGAGAGGTCACTGCACATCAATGTCCTGGAGCTCCGAGCCATGTTCTGGGCCCTCAGGTCGTTCCTTCCGTCCCTCAAGGGCATGGTGGTAAGGATGTTGACCGACAACACCACCACGATGTTCTACATCCGGAAACAGGGAGGCACCAGATCCCCAGCCCTATCCAAGGAGGCCCAGAATCTGTGGCACTGGGCCGTTGCCCAAATGATGTTTCTGGTACCCTTCCATCTGGCAGGAATAAAGAACACCATCGCCGACTCACTCAGCAGGGAGGTGCACTCGTTCCACGAGTGGGAACTGCGGCAGGATCAAGTAGATCTCCTATTCCAATGATGGGGCAATCCCCAGATCGATCTATTTGCGACGGTGACGAACACCAAGTGCCGGAGGTTCGCCAGCAGGTTTCCCCAGCTGGGGAGCATGGGCGATGCCTTCTCATTCCCCTGGGATGGCCTGTTCCTGTATGCGTTCCCACCATTGCTGTTGCTGCTGCGACTCATCAATACTCAGACGGTCCCAGTGCAGGATGATCGTCGCACCGGCGTGGCCGAGGCAGATCTGGTTCCCGGACCTTCTGGATATGTCAGCGTCCCCCCGATCAAACTGCCGATGATGCAGATCTTCTCACCAGAGAAGGGGGCGCCATCCTCCACCACGACCCGGGGTCGCTGAACTTGCAGGCCTGGCTCCTGCAGAGCTAGAGTTTGGAGGATACCATATCCCGGCGGACTGCAAGGAGGTGCTTGCAAAGGCCAGGGTGTCCTCGACTCTCGTGCTATGGACACAAATGGAAGAGGTTCTCTGTCTGGTGCCGTGCACAGAAGATTTAACCCTCTGCGGATTACGGCCCCTCAAGTGCTGCCGTACCTACTGTCGCTGGCCAAGGCGGGGCTAGCTCATACCTCCATCTAGCGATGATTTCCCGCCACACCAGAATTCCGGGGCGGTCATCACTATGGTCCCACCGCCTGGTTAAGGAGTTCATGAAAGGACTGTTCCGGTCATTCCCACCGGTGAAGGCTCTGGCCCTGGCGTGGGAGCTCAACGTGGTGCTGAGCAGACTCATGGGGCAGCCGTTTGAGCTGCTGCACTCGCCACCGTTGAAGTTCCTATCGTGGAAGACAGCGTTTCTTGTGGCCATCAACTCTGCACGACGAGTGGGAGAGATCCAGGCCCTCTCCTGTAAACCACCACACCTGACATTCCATGAGACGAGGGTAGTGCTGAGGACGCACCCTTCCTTCATGCCCAAGGTGCCGTCGACTTTCATCTCAACGAGCCCTTGGTGTTACCTGTTTTCTTCCCATCGCCTTTGTCGCCGGCCGAGAGGACTTTGCACTCGCTGGATGTGGCTAGAGCGCTGAAGTTCTACGTGGCACGCACGAAGACCCTTCGGAAGACATCACAGCTGTTTGTGAACTTTGGACCTGTGAACCAAGGGAAGGCCCTCTCGAAGGCTTCCATTTGCAGATAGCTCTCCGGCTGCATCATGCACTGTCACCAGTTGGCAAACCGACCGTTGCCTGGCCGTCCGAGAGCCTATTCAACCAGAGCGATCGCTGCTACCACGGCGTTCCTATCTGGGGTGCCCTTGCTGGACATCTGCAGGGCTACGTGGAGGTCGACGCACACCTTCACGAGATTCTACTGCGTCAACCGGGATTCCAGGGAGGAGTCCAGAGTCGCCCAGGCAGTGCTGCGCAACCTGTTCGCCTGAAGGTGGGCCTGGTGAGGAGGTAAGGGATGCTTAATGTTGAGTTGATGTAATGCTTAATGTTGAGCCTTGCCACCTCCCGTGGTTGTGCATGTGTGTACTGCTATGTATTCTTGTATTCATGAGCTTGTGAATCCATGCCAGACCCCATGCTGGAGAAGGAACAAGTTACTTACATGTAACTGTTGTTCTCCAGCATGGGTCTGGCATGGATTCACATGCGAACCATCCCTCCTACCCCTCTGCAGCTCTTCTCTTGGTCCTACTGCCACTTTACGTGCTACCAAATCTGAAGATGGCTGCCGGAGGAGGGGCTTAGGTAGAGGGCAGTCATTGGCTGGGGGCAGTATGACCCAGAGACCAGTGATTGGTTGCTAGTGGAAAGACAGTTCAGAAACGAAACTGATTTTTTCTTTACCGAGGATTCCCAGCCTGATGACGGGGAATATTCATGAGCATGTGAATCCATGCCAGACCCATGCTGGAGAACAGTTACAGGTAAGTAACGTGTTCCTTCCATAAACACGCTGTTTGTAAGGTTTTATTCTAAAGTTCATACTGAAATTGCAATTTCAGTATCAACTTTAGAATAAAACATTACGAGCATTGATTTGAGTTGACCCACCATGATATGCTTATGACAGCGCGTGTGTATTGAACATATTTGCTTTTCTCTTTGTCACTGTGGGTAGGTGTTACCTATAGTTCCATTCAAATCGCAGCAGTCCAAAACAAGACTAACATCTTTTTTCATGTCAGATCTCTTAAGCTAAAGCGCGCCATATCCTGGTTACCCCAACATACACATCTAAGTTGTATGAAGTCTTGTTGCCAAAGGTTTGCAAAGTTTCCCATAGTTTTAGGAGTTGTGGATTTGAAGATTGTTCGAAAAGGTGGTCCAAGGAGTTTACGGCTGAGTAAAATGCTTTTGTACCCTTTGGTGGGCTTTTGCAACAAGTGTTGGTAAAGCTAGAGTATGGTTAAAAGAAAAAAAATCAACTTATAAAGAATGGAGATTGTTACTCATTCTCCGATTTATTTTTTTATTTTATTTTTTTCTCAGACTTGGCAGGTCGAAGGAGGGTCACTTGAGGTAGGTTTTCCAACTGTTGGTTCCGATCCAAGATTCCCAGGAGCTGTGGGTGCAAACGATGTTCTGTTCGGGTCAGTAGCTGTGTGCAACCATTTCCTGTAGGACAATACAGCAGACATCAATGCAGGACTCTTGAAGGCACTCAACGAGATGAGAGGGAAAGCCGGTTTAAGCAACGGTCACCGATGCACAGTGACAGCAGGTGTGTCAGTAGTTGCGATCGTAAGACGCTTTCTAGTTCCGGACCCCTTGATACTGGGATGTCGAAACTTCGCATGAAGGTGATTTATGGGACAAGCTGAACACCCCTGAAGTTCTGAGTCAAAGCACGTAACAGCGACACTTCTACTGTGGTAGCCCAATCTGGAGTTGGTCATTCCACTGTATGACTCAGGAATGCTACCGAAGTCTCAAACTGCAGGGCACCAAAAAGACATTGAGACTTTGTTCCCACCAATCCCAGGGCTCGAAGCGGCAACAATTGTCTTCTAAAGTCAGTCGCCAGACAGAGCTCCACCGGGACAGCAGTAAGAGCCAACCCTCTTCAGGACGGGTCCATAGGTCTTCCTTCATCTGCACAGCTACACAAGATACTTAACTTCTCTTCAGATCTCTCGGGAATGGCTGCAGGACAACTCATGCACACACTCCAGACATATGGAAACCAGTTTGGGGATTGGGACCAGCCAGTTCCAGCGCACTTCCTGGTTTCCAACACAAATGGTCTGCACTACCCGCTAAAATCAAGGCTTTCCTGGGCAAGTGCATGACCATAAAAGCGAAATACCTCCTGGCACGACCATGTTAGGACACTAGCCACAGTTAGTAACCAAACACGGTAAAAGCGATATAGCTAAATAAAAGAACAGTAAAAATGTAACTGCTGCCACCAACTTGTCTTTAGGCACATTTTAAAAGTAGCCAAAAATCCTTTGGATGTTTGTCTAGGTTGACACAAAAGTATCCCCATTACACTGCATTGTGCAACATGAAAGTTACTCAAAATAGTTTTTTTATTTATTAATTTTTACAACAACCAATCAACAAAAAACACACCCTTCATATATAGTATCGTACAATGTCCACTGCCTCCCCATTACCCTCTCCCCGAACTCGTGCCTACTCCACTTCGACCTCCGCCATTGTTTCCTTTAGGGGTACTTCCTCCTCTGTATTCCCAAAGGAATGGTGTTCACTTAGGCAGGCCTGGGTAGACCCAGAAGGTGTGGCCACCAAGTGTCTCCAGGCCATCAGAATTTCTGCTTCCTCCCCCCCCCAAGCCCCCTCATTGGCCGCTTCATTCCATACCGCCGTTTCCGCTTCTGCCTATTTCTGGAGATCATGCCACCAAACCTCTCTACCTTTGGCCTATTGTTTGCTTTCCAACCCATGGCAATTCTGCGCTTGGCAAGTATATAGACCAAATCCTTGAGTTTACTCACATGTTTCAGTGTGCACGGTCTAGAAAAAAACCCTACCATGCATGCCCACACAGATTCCACATCTAGCGTGATCCCTTTCTCGGGTAGGCAGTGGGCTATTTCTCCCCAGAATTTTCCAATTTACGGGTTTTTACCAGAACATGTGTATCATCCCTGCTTTCACGTCCCCACATTTAGGACATGTTTGTATTTCTGCACTCTTGAATCGAACAATCCTCTGGGGGGTCATGTACGTTCTGTGGGTAACAAATAGCTGGATCTGTTGCAGCCTCGCATTCATAGCCACTTTTTTATGGTATCTCTGAACCCTCTCCCACAACCCATCATTCATGGGTTCCCCGGCTTACTCTTCCCACCCTGGACATCAACAGTTCATAGATTTGAGAGACCTCGTGTACATGTCCCCCCTCCCCCCTCTGAGATATCATAAATTGTTTCTGTGGCAGTGTCTGGTTGATCTTCCAGCAATATTTCAGACCATGTCTCTTTCACCCGCCGTACTAATCTGGTGTAAGTAATATACTGCCCTAAGTGCAGGCCAGTTTCTTCTACCAGTATGTTAAATTCCATTACTTTCCCATCTTGCCATACATCTCCCACCGGTTCGCCAATGCGTACGAATCGTCTTCCTCAGTTGCTCGTCCACTCCGGTCAATGCCACTAGCGGCACTTGCGGAGAGCACAGGGTCAGAGTCTCCATGGCCTGGCAAGCCTTACGCCACATCTTCCATCCCAGTTCTAACATCCTCATGCACCCTTTTAGCTCTGGTCTTGGCAGCCATATCCATTCTTTCAAAAAGAACGAACGCATTCAGACCTCAACAATCTGGACTCCGATGTTGAGTCTTCCGTTAACCACATATTGTAATTGGCTGGCCAGATAATAGACCGCAAAGTTGGGCAATTTTATGCCCCCTTTATCATACATGTTCTGCAGTTTCCACAAAGCTATTCTATTCCTGGTATTGTGCCATATGAACTCTCTACATATGCTCTGAAGTTTAACAAAGAATGCTTGGGTATCATGTATGGTATATTCCCAAAAAAGTGTAACAACCTCAGCAATACTACCATCTTCAACAGTGCCACCCTCCCTACCATGGCCAAAGGCAGCTTAACCCAGAATCTCATGCTATTCTCAATATTTGCCAGTGCCTTCTGTTATGTTTATATTCATCCTCCATCGTGTGATAGATATCAATCCCCAGGTATCTAAAGGTTCTAGTCTCCCAAGGTATTTGTAATACTGGTACGTTTTCTCGTGGAATCCCTTTAGATCTCCCCAAGGGGAATATACACAACTTCTTAGAGTTAACTGTAATGCCAGCAGCGCAAATCGCTCCATTACTTCCAAGATATATTGCAGGTTTTCCTCCGGATACCTCAAGTATAACAGCATATCATCGGCATACATTGATATTAAGTGTGGCCCTCCTTTCTTGTAGATCCCCACCTCCTCGTATTGTTGCCTCAGATATATTGCTAAAGGTTCTAGTGCGAGGATAAACAGCATCAGGGACCAAGGGCATCCCTGTCAGGTGCCCCTACTGAGTTGCCATCTCTCTGAAATGATTGCTTCCGTCTTGACTCTGGCTGGTGGCGTACTGTACAGTAGTTTTACCCACTTCAGGCTCTATGCCATATTCTTCTAGGGTTGCCATCAGCCAAGGCCGTTGACAGAATCGAATGCCTTCACCGCATCTAATGAGACAATTGCAACTTCTTGCGAGTCCCCTTCTGTTTGTTCTATGACACGGTGGAGTCTTTTGAGATTGTCGGATATGTTTCTGTGCGGAACATGTCCGTTCTGGTCAGGGTGGATAAGTTTGTTATTAACCTGTCTCAGTCTATTTGCCAACACAGCCGTGAGTATCTTGCTGTCCTGGTTCAGCATGGATATCGGTCTATACGACCTGCAGTCCGTGCTCGGCTTGTTAGGTTTGAGAAGCGGAATAATAGTTGCCTCTCTCAGGGATTCCGGCAGTATCCCTATTTCTAACGCTTCATTCAACATTGCCAGTAGCGGGGGGAGCACTTCCATCTTGTACGTTTTGTAGAACACACTGGGGAGTCAGTCCGTTGCCGGGGCCTTACTAGTAGGTAATAGCTTAATAACTGCTTTTAGTTCCTCTGATGTGATTGGGGCATCTAAGTTCTCTCTCTTCAGTACCCAGTTTAGGTAAGCCAATATCCTCTAATGTTTCCATCATCTCGCTGCATTCACCCCCTTCAACGTCTCCATACAATTGTTGATAGAACTCTCGGAACCCACTGTTCATTCCCTCTTGGGTATCAAGTATTTGTCCCTTCTCCCCCTTTATTGCTCTGATCGTTGGTCTGGGTGTCTCATTTTTATACAACCACGCTAGCAACCTCCCTGGCTTGTCCCCGCCAGCGTGCTGCCTCTCTATGTAGTTCTTGTAATTTAAGTTGCATAATCTCTCCCAGTGCCCTCCACACTCTTGCCTCAATTGGCTTATGGTTTCGGCCTCCTCTAGGGAGTTATCTCCTCTACGCATAATTTCCTCTGCCTCTGCCTTTTGCAACTCCTGCGTTATGCCTCCTGGCAACTCTTTGGATTTAGATATAGCTGCGCCCCTCACCACCACCTTAAATGCCTGCCATAGAGTACCAGCCGATTCTACGCTTCCAGTATTATTTTCGAAGGATTCTACAATTTCCTTTCTCAGGTCCCCCCTGAACACTATCTTTCAACGCATCGGCTCTAAGCTGCCACATTTGGATTCTAGCTCTAGCAGGCGAGTATTGCCATGTTAAGATCATTGGCGAGTGGTCTGAGAAGACCCTCGCTTTGTATTCCGACCGCACTAGCTCCCCCGTCAGCTCCGGAGTAGCAAACATATAATCTAGCCGCGTGTACAAGTTTTGTGGGGCCGAGTAATGAGAATGTCTTTCAAGTGGATGGTGTAGCCTCCATATATCTTCCAGATGAGTCTCCCAACAAGGTCTTCAAGGTTTTGGCTGCAGGGGTAGGTTTGTCTAACTTTCTGTCTGATCTGTCCACCCTGGGTTCCAGCGTGCAATTAAAGTCCCCTCCCAATATCACCCACCCCCAAGGTACGTAGGTCTTGAAAAAGGCCACAGTATCTTGGTTCGGGGCATGTGTATTAATACACAACTCCCTATTTTCTATCATTCCCCGTATCGCCACCATCCTCCCATCTGACTCCACAGTGGACCGTAATAACAAAGGGGACATGTGGTGCTATGTGCGGGTTCAGAGGCCCTGTTTTAAAATGGCTATCCTCGTACCTTTCCAACCGTTCCTTTGCTGTTTCATGGGGAGGCCAGACCTCTCCTTCCTTCCCTTTAATTTACGGTGTTCCTCAAGGCTCTGTACTTGTCCCTTTCCTCTTCTCTCTACACCTCCCTCATTGCCCCTGTTATCGCCTCCTTTGGCATATCCCATCATTTCTAAGCGGATGAAACTCAACTCTTTCTCTTTCTCCTCCTTCACTCCTGACATCCATCTTAAACTCTCCTCTTGTCTCACAGCCATTAAGAACTGGATATCTTCCCGCTTTCTCTCTCTCAACACCAATAAAACAGAAGTCCTTTTCTTCCCCTCTAATACTCTTCCCCCTCGATCTCCCCCCCTTTTATCCATTTTCCTCCCTCTGATCTTCCTATCTCCACCCATGCTTGCAATCTAGGCATTCTATTTGACTCCTCTCTCAACTTCTCGCAACACATTTCGCTCACCTCCCGCACCTGCTGATACCACCTCTATAACATTCGCAAAATCCGTCCCTCCCTCACTTTCCACGCTACTAAACTCCTAATCTCCTCACTCATCTTTTCCCGCCTCTTCTACTGCTCCTCTCTACTCTTCGGACTTCCCTCTTCTGAGCTTACCCCTCTCAAATCCATATATCACTCTGCTATTCGTACCCTATGTCTCCTCCCCCCCGTGATTCTTCGCTCTCTCATCTTGGCTGGCTACCTTTCCACATACAACTAAAATTTCACTTTCTCTGCCTCGTTTTCAAATCCCTCCATGGTCTTGCTCCTCCTTATCTCTCCTCCCTTCTCTCCTTCTACTCCCCCTCTCGCTCTCTTCGTTCCGCTGACCACTTCCTTCTCACTGTACCCCCTTCCCCCTGTGCTTCCTCCCGCTTCCGCTCTTTTCATCTTCTTGCTCCTCTGCACTGGAACTCTCTCCCCCTCCCAATCCGCTCTTCCACTACCCTCACCTCATTTCGCACTTCCCTTAAATCCCTCCTCCATTCCCCTCCGTGAAGCCCCCCCCTACCTTCTCAACTACCCCCCCTGGTTTTCCCCTCTTTAATTCCTTTTTCCCTTCTCCCTTCACTCTCTACCCCTTCCTTCTACACGTATTCAATCCTTCTCCTGGTCCCCTCAACACACCAATTTCCACTTCACTTCCCCCTCTCAGTTAATTGCTCTTTGCACTGTTTTGTGGAATGATTCATGCTGTAATTCTTGCTCAAAATGTTAATTGTCATTTCTCTGTATTTGTTGTTCCAATGTACAGCGCTTTGGCATAAAGCGCTCAATAAATAAATAAATCATTCAATCCATCCAAGTAATCACCCCTCGGGCGTAGGCAGAATACGTTGCCCCTATGGTGGTCCCCTTCCATTTCTTCCTTATCACATCCTGTTTTTCTGTTGTGAGGCGAGTTTCCTGTAATAGGGTGATATCTATTCTCTGCCTCCTAAGATGCATCATGATCTTATTCCTCTTCAAGTAACTATTGAGCCCCCTGACATTACAGGTTGCTATCCTAAGGTCTCCCGTCCCTCATCCATACCCCATCTCGCCTCTGTCCTTCCTTGTCTTCTGCACTATGCGCAGTGGCGTGTGGGTGTAAGCTTGTTCCCCGACTAACATTACCACACTCAACTTCCCAACTTCCCCTCCACCTTACCCAACCCAAACTCTAACCCACTTGATACCAACTCCCTACCCTCCCACCCCCATCCCAACTGATGCCCAGCTCCATCCCTGGATCTCAGGCTACCCTGCATCTAGTCCTTTTCTTGGCTGTTTCCAGTGCTTTGGACACAGGGGGGTATTGCCCTACTGGCGATTCAACTACTCAAACTACTAGGGATGGGTCGCTATAGTCTAGTGTCTCCTGTATTAAGCTATAAATTGCCACGCACTCCCAGCGCATGTCTGACGTTGCACACATATATATTCCAGTCCAACAAGTCCACATAAGTGTGCCAAATTGCTAGTATCCTCACCCCATTGGCATGCCCCGTGCACTTCCACCAGTTATCACTGCTACATTAACACCCAATGTTAGCAATCAATATCATGGCAACGGGTCACTTATCCTGTCCGCCTCGCTCCGGTCCATCCGCAGTCTCTGGGCAGCCTTGGGCATCCACCCAGTTTGTCGCCTCCACAGGCTCTTCAAAGAAATGTGCCTTGCCTTTGTAAAGGACCTTGAGTTTTGCAGGCTACAAAAGCATTTATTTGAAACCGGCTGCTCTGTCTTCTCTTCACTGCCACGTAGCTGAAATGTCTCTGCACCAGCATAGTATAATCTGGGTATGCAGTGATAGTTGCAGACACTCGAGTTATCGTTCTACCTTTACGAAAATATTCCTGGATCTTTTCCCTGTCTCTGTAGTTCAAGATCTTTGCTATAATTGCGTGGGGAGGAGCCCCAGGTTGAGGCCTCCTCGTCAGGACCCTGTGCGCCCGTTCAATCGTAAACCCTTGGGAGAGCTTGGCGGATCCCATTTCTTGGATCAGCATATTGTCCACATAGTCCGTAGGGTCCAAGCCTTCTTCCGGTAGGCCTACCACTCGTATTATGCGTCTTGCTCGCCCTTCCGCCTCCTCTGCTCGGTTTTCCAAGTGGGCCACTTGTTGCTTCAATATATGAACATCCTTGACGTTGGCAGTGCTGACATCTGTATTAGGTTTCACTGCACTTTCTAGGCCACTCGTGCGTTCCGCCAACGCTCTCGCATCCTGTCTCAAGAGGCTGACCTCCACCCCTACCGCGTCAATCTTAGATTCCAGTGCTGCCTTCAGGTCTGCTATCGTGGTCCCCCACGAGGATTTCAGCTCCGCTATGGCGTCCAGGATCAGGTGATTATCCCGTGGTGAGGCTGTCCTTTCCTGTGTAGTAACTTTAGCCTGCGCAAGTGTTAGGAAAGATTTCATAATTGTATGTAATTTTCCCTCCATGTGTACACCCCCAAACTTTTTGCTGCTGTTTAGACACCTTTGACCGACTTTGCCAGAGAAGCACAGCCTTCAGCTGCACTCCTCTGGGGATACTGACATGCCTTTAAGGCAGTCAATACTGGGAGACATTGTTTCCCTTAGTCCTTTTCCCATGTTGCAACTTTTGTGCAACATGTAACCAAGTGTGCAATGCATCTTACCATACAGCACACTTGGGTCTATAGTCCTTTTCCAAAGGCCCTAGATACTCTCGTTGGACTTTTATGAACACTGCAGGTGTGTCATGGACAGGACTGGTGGCAGCTATCTTTTTACATTCTTTTTAACCCTTTTCTTCCATGTTAACCGCGTTTGGCATGAATAGGTGGCCTGGCTCCAAAATGGCCATGCCACAAGGTTCTTTGTCCTGTCCTTTGGCCATCTTGCCCCTTCACCTTCCCCAGGTCGAGTCGACCCGGGTCAGTCCTTATTTGGTCATGCACTTTCCCGCGAAACCCAATGCTTTCACGGGTTTCTGCATGCCTTGTGTGTGTGCACATCCTGGGTGCAAGAGAGTCTGGAGTGCCCTGAATGACTGGGACCATCGTGGTCCGTGATTGGTCCATGTATGGAGTGTGTTTGTGAGCGGATCCCTATTGGGTCCTCCGCGTTTTGGCGCGAAGGGAACTTTGGATAAGAGGAGGCCAAAAACACCCATACCGTGTCGATCTCCTGAGTTCTCACTAAACTAAGGATAGGATCGAAGTATCAATAAACTTGTTACAATAAATGCAGTTGACAAGTTAAAGGAGGCATGCTTTGGGAGATCTGCGCCCTATGGTATCGGGGGGCTACATCAATAGGCAGTGTGAGAAACCTGAGGGTAGCCTCACTCCTACTCCCCCTGGATCCTCTTCTCAGGTGGCCAGGGAAAGGCCATAAAGCTTGGATCCTGACACTGGGGGAGGTGAAGCAAGAGAGGATTACCTGGGTGGAGGGTCCTTGAAGATTGGGAGTGGGGTGTCCGCAGGTATCCCCCCTTTTCCTATTGAAGACCAACCTAATCCTCCTTCGGCCTATAGACTATTGTAAAATATCTTCCCCTTTTCCCCCTCACCTTTTACCTCGCAGTACTGCGACGAGCAAGAGTCAACTAGGAGTGATGAAGGGGGGGCGCTGTTGGACAGAGTAAAAAATGGCTGCTTGAGTTGGTATCTGCGCCATTCATGGAAGATCCGTGTAAATATCCTGTGAATTCGGAGTGACTGGTTGCTGTCTTCGGTGCGGGCTGTGTATTATCCCCCTGGGCATCGATTGGTATCCGCGGGCTCGTCAGGTTGAAGCCGCAGGCTTACGGTGGTTCCCGCCCTGCGCCCCCCATTTGGCCGGTGTGTCTGCGGGGCTGTGGCTCGGACTTTCGCTGCTGAGCTACTGGCGGTCCGCTGAGTCCCCCCTGTCCCTGTCGGCGCTGGTCCTGAATACTGTGCCCTTCCCAGAGGAACGACAGCTGGGCGCCCGAAGTGCGGCGGAGGCGGGGCTCCCCTGCGGGCCGCACCCGCTGGTTGTAGTGATAGCTGCGGCCCTGGCTAAAGGAGGTACCGGGCCCCCTGAGACTGGTGCTGGCTGGGTCGCGGCCGCGTGGGGCCCCCCCTGCCGCTGGCCCCCACAGTGGACAGGAACATCCTGGTTTCTCCCGATGGGCCTGCGGGATCTGCTATTGTTGGGGGCGCATGACCCATCCTCTGCCTGCGGATCTTACGGCTGGGTCTCGTGCCGTTTAGAGAAGTGATCCAGAGCACCTGGACATACGCCTGGTACTGCAGCACATATCGGTTGCGGGAGCCCCCACGGCGGGTTTGTTTGTGTAGCGGAGTTTGGTGGCTTGACTGAAGTTAACGACCGAAGATCCTGGAACGGGCCGTGTGGTCTACTGCCTCCTTTCTGGTTGTGATGAGCACTTGTTCACTCCCCAGGGGCCGCCTTGTGCGGGCGGCAGGGCTGCTGGGTTTTGGTTGAGCCCCCCCCCCCCCCGCTGGTGACACGGCTCGATGGCTAGGTATGAGAGCTGCTGGCCGGTGGGGGCTGAGGGTGTGCTCCGCCTGCATACTCATCATCCTGCGGTGGCCATTGGTCGGGTGGGATTTCGCCCATCGGTCTGCGCCACTGGGAGAGAAGTGCTGAGGGTCGAGTTGCGGTGGTGCTGTGCAACTAACGTACTGTGTATATCCTGTAGCTGGGCGCATACTACATCATCTCCTTCACTGGGATCTCTCCTGACTCCTATGGTCTGATTAGAGTGGCCTCTTCGCGGAAGCAATGACCAGAGGCAGCAGAGCTAACAGAAGGGACCCGATGGATGCATTCACTAACTCTGTGCAGGAGGGCGGAGGCGAGGAAAGCCCGCATGGCAGTCAGTCGATGCTCTTGGGCCCGGCGGGAGATACTCTGGACCTGTACATGGCGGCCCTACAGGCTGGGTTCGCAACAGTAAATTCCAAATTGGATGAGATGGGGTCCACGATGGCGCACATCAAGGCTGACTTGCATAAGGTGAGCTCTCGAATGACTGAAGCTGAGGCGCGAGTTGGCGCGCTGGAGGATGTAACGGCCACGCATAGCAAGGAGATTGATTCCATCAAAAAGGCCCTTACTCTGGTTCAGGTGAAGTGTGACGATCTTGAATCGAGGTCACGCCGCAATAATGTAAGGATAGTCGGGCTCGCGGAGAAGCAAATCAACACCCCAATGGAGGTGTATATGGAGGGGGTGATTTGATCAATTTTTCCAGAAGCCCAATTTTCACAACAGTTTTTGATTGAGCGTGCTCATCGATCTCTGACTCCTCCGCCTAAACCTGGGGCCCCACCGAGGACAGTTATTGCCCAGTTCCTCAATTATCGCGACAGGGACTTGGTCCTTCGCCTCTCAAGAGAAAAGGGCACTTTGGTATATGACTCAAATAAGATTCATATTTATCCGGACTTTTCAAACAGTGTTCAAGCTGCATGCCGTATCTTTGACCATGTCAAGAAAGCGCTGAGGGCACGGTCTATCCCATATGCGATGCTTTTTCCTGCTAAATTGAGGCTGCTGCATGAGGGAAGGGCTCAGTTCTTTGAATCTCCAGAAGAGGCTATGAAATGCATTGAACGGAACATCCCGCATTCTCAACATCAGGCGAATGCTCAGTCCGGCTGAAATACTTAGTCTGATCACCTGAATTCAGAAGATTATGGCACGGTGGCAGTCGGGTTGGCCTGGTCGGTTTGGTCACGTGGACCGGGCCACCAATAAGTGTCACCCAAATTTTTCATTAAAATGTTGAACTTTAGTTTGGGGTCTACACTGTCCAGTAGGGGGGATAGTGAGGGAGGGGGGAAGGAACACGGGAGGGCCGGTGGCCCGAGAGTTGCAGGGCACATGACATAGTATGATGGTCGGAGCGTCATGAAGATCTGGCTTGTGCAGATGATCTCGCATCCAGAACTAATATCCAAGAATACGGCCAGGGGCACAAAATATATTGCTAAATTGTTGCTGTATTGGTTTGAACTTACACCCTGTGCGATTGAACACGCTAAGGGGGGAAACAGTGAATATGCTTACATGGAACGTCTGGGGGTTTCTCCTCTGCCTTTGACACTGTCAACCATGCCATCCTGCTCAACCGTCTCCGGGAAAACCTGGGTATCACTGGTCAGGCTCTGGCGTGGCTGACCTCTTTCCTTTCAAATCGACCCTCCCAGGTCCAACTGGGGTCCTTCCTCTCCGACATCTTTTTCTCCACCTGTGGTGTCCCCCAGGGATCTAATCTCTCTCCCTGGCTGTTCAACCAGTATCTGGCACTCCTTGCCCACCGCATCGCCGCTCTCTGCCCTAATTTCCAGTGCTATGCGGACGATACCCAGCTCATTTTCAGGCTACCCTCAGCCTCCCCCTCTCTTTCCCTCATCTCTGACTGTCTGTCTGCTATCCAAGAATGGTGTGCCGCCAATGACCTCTGCCTTAATGCCAGTAAGACTGAGATTCTACTCATCGGTACTCCCACTCCCTCCTTCCCTGCAGCTCTCTGGCCTGCCTCCCTTGGCCCCCTCCCTGCTCCACCTGCAAGGCAAAAAACCTTGGGGTCATCTTCGACTCCACACTCTCCTTCTCTCCTCATATTTCTGACGTCGCCAAGAGGTCACACTACCAGCTGCACCTCCTCAGAGGTATTCTTCCCTTCCTCTCCTTCCCCCAGAAGCTCACTGTCTCCCGAGCCCTGGTTCTCTCGAAGCTGGATTACTGTAACAGCCTCTATCTTAATCTGCCTGCCTCCACTCTCCGCCCTCTGCAACTCATCCAGAACAGAACTGCGAGACTTGTCCTTGGCCTCAAGCCCAGGGACCGTATCTCTCCAGGACTGAAATCTCTACACTGGCTCCCAGTGGCTGCGAGGATAAAGTTCAAAACCCTCTGCATTGTCCACAAGGCCTTCTGGGGCCTGGGTCCTAAATACCTTCAACTCTCTCTTCCCAAATATCTTCCTCCCCGAGCCCTTCGCTCATCCGCCTCCAACTCCCTCATGGTCAGCCGCTTCTCGAAGCAACGAGCTGGGGGTAGATCTCTCTCCGCGGCAGGGGCCTCCCTCTAGAACAGCCTTCCTGCCTCCCTGAAACTTGAGGAGAACCACCTCCGGTTCCGGAAGCACCTCAAAACCTTCCTCTTTGCTTCTGCTTTCTCTCTCCCTCTCCCCTGCTGAACAGCTAATTAATTCTTCACTAAACTGCACTGATCCTGCAACTGGACCACTCTAAACTGCCTTCGGTCCTGGTCCCAGTCACTGATCCCCTGGAATCCCTCTGCACTACGGGACTGTCTCTGTATCCCTACAGCCCCCCCCCCTTCCCCAGCACTTGTTCTGCACTTACCTTGCACTTGCCACTAGCTGGCCCTTTTTCATTTATTACTTTACGCCACTTACCTTTACTGCACTTCCCCCCTCCCCTTCCTCTTGCACTTTTTCCCCCCTCCCCCACCCCTGCACTTGCGCGATCTGAATGACACCTGGCCTAGTAGGATTGTTTGTTTTGTCTCCCCTTGTTCCTCCCCTCCCTGCCTCGTCGCGCCTTGAAACACCTGTGTATAGGCGCGTTACAAATACCATACCATATCATATCATATCCAATTAAGGCCAGGAAGGTTATGGCGTATGCAAATAGACAAAGGGTGGATATTCTCCTCCTGCAAGAAACTCATGCCACCCAAAAGATTGATTCGTTGGCGAGCAGCTGGGGTTCCCAAAGGGTAGCCACAAACTACTCCACGATGGCCAGGGGTGTGGCTGTTATTGTGCATAAGCGCCTGAACTGTCATATGTCTAAATCCATAATTGATGAGGATGGGCGATATGTGATCCTATGGGGGCAGATGAACAGTGAAGAGGTTATCGTCAATATCTATTGTCCGAATCTGGATGATCCGGCATTTTATCTACGGGTTGTGGAGCTTCTGGCATCCGTAGGCTCTGCTGCGGTGATTTGGGGAGGAGATTTGAATCTAATCCTGGATCTGGGGCTTGATCGGTCTACAGGGCACTGCAAATAGTACACTAAAGCGGCGCTGACACTAAAGCAGGTGTTGTCTACTCTGCCCCTGATAGACATATGGCGTGAATTACATCCACTGCACAGAGTATACGTTTTATTCCGGAGCTCATGGGTCCAGTTCGAGAATTGACTACTGGCTGTGTTCGCCTGGGCTGCTTGCTGACGTGGAGCATTGTGAAATCCTTCCAAGAACATTGTCGGATCACTCCCTGGTCCTTATGCGACTGACATCGAGGAATTTTGTTCATTCCGTTAGATCTTGGCGTATGCCCCTGAACATGCTGAGGGATGAGTCAGTGCTAGAGCCCCTCCATGTGGAAATTGAGGAGTTCTTCCGCCGCAATGAAGGGTCCGTCGACTCCCTGCAATTGGTTTGGGAGGCATTTAAAGTATGGCTGAGGGGTCAGTTGTTGGGAACGTCCTATGGTATCCTGAGAGACATTAGGAGGGAACTCACACAAGTCGAGAGAAAGCTCAGCGAACTTGAGGTCAACCAGCCAGCCGTCGAAGGAAGTGAACATCTTCTGCAAATTCAAACTCATATGGAAACATTCAAGGCCCTGGCTGACAGAGAGCTCCATTTCATTTCCCAGCCCATGCATGCGCGAAGGTATGGTGAAGGGAATATATCTAGCAAGATCATGGCTGATTTAATCAGAGTGGAAACAGGGGCTAGGCAAATTACTAGTATTTCAGACAGAAGCCATAAATGATGTGTTTAGACAGTTTCATGCCTCACTGTACACCAACGCTGACCTGGTCGATCAGGAGGACCTCAGAAGTTATATTGACTCTATCCCACTCCCTGAGCTGGAGGAGAGGGCGAAGTTGGACCTCCCATTGACAATTGATGAAATTGAACATGCTATTGCAGACTTGCGAGCTGGGAAAGCTACAGGATCGGACGGGATCCCAGCTGACTTTTATAAGGTGTACAAAGCTGAGCTGGCTTCCAGATTGCTTACGGTCTGGGAAGACTCTCTTGAGAGGGGGGTGCTGCCAGTCACAATGGGGGAGGCTGTCATTTCTGTGCTGCTTAAACCACATAAGCCTCCCCAGGATCCCTCGCCCTACCGTCCTTTATCTCTTATGAACACAGATACGAACATTTTCGCTAAAGCTATAGCTAATCGCCTGCTCCCGTATATGAATAAACTGATTCATACAGATCAATCAGGTTTCATCCCGTCACGGTCCACTGCGCTGAATTTGCGTAGGTTCTTTGCCATTATGTCACAACTAGACCCCAAAGCTAAAATAGCTGCCATAACCCTAGACGCTGAAAAAGCTTTTGATTCTGTTTCTTGGAACTATGTTTTTGATTTTAGCCAAATTTGGGTTTGGACCGGCTTTTATAGGTTATATCCGAATGTTGTGTAAGCTACCAACTGCTAGGGTAAGAACTAACAGTAACATGTCATCTCCCTTTGAGCTGGAGCAAGGTACGCGTCAGGGCTGTCCCCTTTTATTTTTGCTCTCACCATTGAGGGGATGGCTGTCAAGATTAGACAAGAACACACTTGGAGGGGCGTACCTATCAGGGGTTCCCCACAGCTCCTTTCATTGTATGTGGATGATACGATGGTCTACGTCATGGACCCTAAGACACATTTACCCCCTATTATGACTGCGATCTCCAAGTTTTCTACCTACTCAGGCTATAAAATTAACCAGTCAAAGTCTGAGGTCATTCCACTAACCCCAGCCACCACGCAATCTCCGGCATTACATGGGTTTAAATGGTCCCCTACTACGGCACGCTACCTGGGTATAATCATGGCTACAGATAGACCAACACTCCTTGCAAACAATCGTGAAGCGTACCTGAGCATCCTGGAACACAAACTACAACTTTGGGGGTGCTACCAATATCTACTTATGGCAGAGTGGCAATTCTTAAAATGGTTGTGGTCCCCAAACTCCTCTACTTGTTCTGTGGGGTTCCCGTTTGGCCCGGTAGGGTCTTCTTTCAAAGGCTACAAAACTTTCTACTGCATTTGTGTGAGGAGGGAGGGCAGTCCGAATCAATTGTCCGAAAATGTGTGAAAGGTTTGAAACTGGTGGTTTGGCGGCTCCAGATTACTTACTATAGTACCAGGCACCGCAGGCGCACTTTGCTCGATACTGGGCTACCACGGCAGAGGCGCAGGCTCATGTTCGGGCCGAAAAGTTTGCAGTAGCTCCCTCCAACATACAGGCAATGCCGTTCTCTGTGGTTAAGGGGAACATAACAGATGTTGACCCCGTGGCCACCACGGTCCGACCCTGGTCGTCCCTGTTCGCTATGGTGGGATGTGAAACCCCTTTCTGGCCGTTCCTTTCTTTGTGGCACTACCCGGGGCTGGAGCCTTAGTTTGATTCGGCACTCCAAAAGAGATGGGACCCCGATAGGGAGATGAGGCTGGGTGATTTATATCCTGGGGGAATATTTGCCAAGCTGCAATTGGAACAGGAAAAACTGGGGGCCGGCCTAATTATTACCCTACAATACTATTGGTTTAAAGCGGCATGCAAGAAACAATGGCCCACATTTCCAAATGCCCTTAGAAACTCACAAATTTATCGCCGCCACCATGACTCCAGACGGGTTTACGGGCACTATAGCTAGCCTCTACAGGGCGGCGCAGTTGTATTCCCCTTCCAAAAATGGTATGAAACAAAGGTGGGAGCATGATCTGGGTATTGTGATAGATGATGCTAAATGGTCTAAATATTGTCAGCATTCTAAATCTATATCGCTTAATGCCAATTTTCGTTTGATACAATTCAAAATCCTGAATCACCTGCATATTACACCACATAAAGCGTCCAAATTTAGTCCAGACCAACAGCCCATATGTCCTAAGTGTAGCTCGTGCCGGCAGATTCTAGCCATATGTACTGGAACTGCCCCCGGTCTGGGCCTTCTGGGAGGAGGTTGCAGAAACGGTTAGTGATATAGTTGGTTCATCCATTCCAGCAACGCCTTTGGAGTAGTTATTGGGAGATATTGGTAAGGCATCTGTCAAAACCCGGCGTCTTGTTGCTCTTGCAAGTGCGGTAGCTAAGAGGAACATTCTTTGATGTTGGAAAGCTAGGGTGGCCCCGACTCATAAAGCCTGGCTGTAGGACTTGATGTACGTTCAAGAGGTTGAGGAGTTATATGTTCTATCTGTGCCATCAGCGTGCAGACCGAAAGACATTTGGGCTCCGCTAAGAGCATACCTAGATGCCAAGCGAGACAGTGGGGATGAAATAGACGATTGAATTTGCTTAATGCTTAGTTTCAGAGCCTGCTTGCTTATTTCAGAATATGGCAATTTATTAATAAGTGCAAAGTCCCTGGTAAATTGCTGTTGCTTTATTCGCTAGACTTTACCCTGTCAAATTTAAGGTGTGTGATGTGCAACTCGCCTAGGTAGGGCGGGGAGGGGTAAGGGTTTTTCTTTCGTCTTGTTGTGTTTCGAGTTTGTTGTTTGGGGAGTTTACATTGTGTATTCAAAAGGGTGTTAATTGACAGTGGAATGTTCCGGTGGATGTACGGATGACTCATGGGTGTAAGTGTAAATTTAGCTCATTTGCTTTGAATTGTGATTTTATTTGAGCTGGACGAGTTAGTGCTCAATATGATTTGAAATGTACAATGTACATTTACACCTTCATATTCTCATGCATTGTCCCAGTATTATAGTTAAAAATGTGAATAAAAAGATTCTTTAAAAAAAAAAAAAAAAACTAGGAATGATGAACATTAACACCTCATTTCCCCATTCTAGTACTGGGACGAAGAAGATGCCTGTAGAGTGCTTTACAAGTCAGACATGTCCGTTTAATTATGGTCAGGCAATCCCAATTGAAAATACACACCTGCAACCTGTCAAGTGGTTGCAGGTATATAAAGGGAGCGCAACGGAGGCCCTTGTGGGAGACCCCAAGAAGGGGACCCATGTTGTGAGGCAGCCATGGTGGGACCTGTGAGAAAACCAGTACGCCGGCCGATGTCCCAGAGGACCTGTGGAGCCCAGGGCAAGCTGGGCTGTTAAGTTGCCACAGGCGTAGGAGCCTCCATGTTGGAGAGCAGCTGGAGCTGCGAGGAAGGAAGAAGAAAGGATGCCGTCCACGTCTGTGCCGAAGCAGCAGAGCCGCCGGTGTGTGGAGGACAGCATCCAGGATGTGAGCAGGGCTCGCAGAGGTTGGCCCGCTGACCTAAGCGGCAGAAAGAGGAGAAGCGGAGCCAGTGGTGAAGAACGCTGAGGACCGGTGAGTGTCAGGGAAAGTCACTCCCCACGGGGGGCGCTCCTAGCGGGCTGCACAGAGGCAATCAAATGCTGTATACGTTTATTGAATACCGAATTGAATGAAAACCTTGAAACTGAGCTAAAGTAAGCTGATTGCCCATAAAGTTGTATTCAGTACTGTGTGCAAAGTAATAACGGATGAAAACCGAAAGGGAAAGTGCCCATTTGCAAGCAACTTGGGGAAAAGAGCGCAAGTGTGAAAGAATCCAACAAAAAGGTGGGGCATGAAAAAGACCACCACAAAGTGAACTTTATGAATGGCTACAGTACGGCAAGACCAAAGACTGACAAAATGTGTGCAACATGTTATGGCAAAGCCAACAGGCTAACCAGGAGAAACTAGGAGAGTGTGAAACTGCACACAGAGCCAAGAGGCCGATAACGACAGTACAGAAGAACCTATGTGTGCTGGAGAGCCTGTGGTTCCTGGTTGTGCGACCTGTGATTGGTGGACCCTGTGGTCTGATGACTGCGCCTAGACAAGTGAGCCCTAAATGGTGAAAGTCGAAGAGATTGTGAAATCAACCAAGAAGCACTGTGAATGAACTGGTAAGGCTAGCCAGGAGGAGGGTCAGTGGACCTAGATTTGTGTTAAACTTTGAAAAAGTGAAACTAGGACAAGTTGCTATGTTGAAATCTTGAGGAAGGGAAACCTGAGATTTGAGGAACGGCAAATATGATCTTGAGGACGGAGCTTCAAGACACCTTTTTGTATGAACTGTGTTTCATTGAACTTGGTGAAGGGAACCCCTACGATTGTGTGGAACTATATTACCTTCAACTTGGGAAAGGAAATCTTGAGATTTTTTGTGGAAATTTCTTCAACTTGGGGAACGGGTGTTGAAGAGGTAGTGAAGAGCTGGAACAAGCTCAGAACTTTGTGTTGACCACCATTTCTTTTATTATTGACATTCCTACACATTATTTAGCATTAGTGGTGAGGGCAAGGATAGATTTTGGACACAGACATACTTTTAAGTTGAACTCTCTGACTGACATTCCCTAGTTTCGTTCAGGTAGGGAAATTCCCACCTTTGCATATGGCAAGTTAGGCCTTCTTCCATCCTGACATTAGATTTAATAAACCATTTTCTTTTGCACTTTGAATCTACAGCAGGTACAAATAGGTAAAATGCAACATTAGGACGGGTGCACAATTTGGAAAGCCTCACCACATGGCCAAGGGGGCCACATCAATATGCCGGTTCAAATAGGTAGTCGGCGCAGGGCTGAGAGTGTAAATACGGTGGTTAAGGTTGGAATACAGCGCAGGGCTGAGAATGACAGTCCAGTGATTACTGGTTTACAGCCTGGGAAAACCTCACCTCATGGTGCAGGGGCCTAAATCAGGCTCGCAAACCAGTATAATAGGCGGGATCAGTTAACGGCATAATGAACAAGTATACACAGACAGGGATAGCCTCACCTCGGGATGGAGGGGCTTTTTCAGGTGTGCAAACCAGCGTGAAAGGTAGTCAAAAAGTGAACCGTCTGTCAAGCCTCACCTCATGGTGCGTGGTGCTGCATTGGGAAATCAAATGTTTGGTGCTAGGAAGCTCATAGCGATCAAGACATAGATGGTAGCAAGCTGAATAAAGGTTATCCACTAGGTCGTTAAGCTGGCAGGATAGTTCAGATGGGGCCTGAGTGTGTAAGTAGGTGATTGTATGATCAGACTTAAGTTCGAACAGGAAAGATATTCGAGAAGTCCCAACTTCCTGCAATAGTAGATCTTAGAGGGCTACTGCACGAGAATGCTGGAAAAGTAAGGGCAAGAATTCAACAATTGTCAGCAACCACGCTTACCTGCATAACTGTTAATTGTTGGAACTTGGTGCATCCGTAGGAAACCTTGCAGTGTAAACTGAGATGGTAAAGAACAAGGGTAAAGACGGGGAACAGAACGATAGATGAAAGCGATTTGACCGGCACGGCCAGATAGGTTCGAAGACCTTGTGAGTAGGCCTTAGGAGGGGGCCGGCTCCACACGATTGGTTCAGGTGATGGATTAGCAGCCAATCTGTATTTAAAGAGCAACCATAGGAAAGCAACATCTCCGATGCTGAAGGTTGTTTGAAATGGTGGTGGCCATTTATTAAATGAATGGTGAAAATAGTTTCAATCAAGACAGCCCTGCTGGGCTTACCTTGCATTCCACAGATGCAGTGGCTGGGGAGCGGGCTGAGTCCCTCTGCATTGTAGGGATGGTAGTGTGCCTGGGAACCTTCTGCATGCATCCATCCTACATCTTCGACTGTCCAGACAGGATCAGAGGCTCCTGTAGGAGCATTGGTTGGTTTAAAAGGGGGTTTAAACCCACCATAACTCTATTTATGTTTTGCATACATGGCCTGCTTGGGCTCCCGGGCCCGACACCCTAACACTCTCCGATGACACCTGCACCGCCGGAGCAACCAGCAGAACCGCCAGGCCCCACAAGGATTTTCTCATCAAACAAGCCAAAGGACGACATTGCTCATTCGGCTAAAGTCTTCCATAACAGGATCTAGCCTCCCTCAGGGAACAATCTAGGGGTTCAAACTCAACAACTTTCCAAAAGGTATGTTCAAGGGTTATGCATTCAATATACTGAGATCTTCACTCTGGTCCTTCCGCACTCTGTGATGTTTCTTTCCCTATATCTTTTTATCACACTCCCTTTTCGTCACCTCCTACCCTCCATCCACTGTCTCTCCACCCCCTCTCTCCCCCCTCTCCTGTCCCTTCAATGTTCTTCTCGCCCTCTGATGATCCTCTCCCTTTCTCTCCACTACTCACCTCCACCCTCCAATCTCACCCACGTCTACTCTCCCCACCACTCCGCACTAGCACTATTAATCCCCCCTTCACTACTACTCTCCCCTCTCCATACTACTAGTCCCCTCTTCCCACCACTACTAGTCCCCTCTTCCCACCTCTACTTCTCTCCCATCTCCACACCATCACCGCTATTCCTCCCACACCCTCTCCTTCAATCACCCTCCTTTCATTCCCTCAGTCACCCTTTCATTTACTCCCTACTCTCCTGCTACCAATCTCATTTACATACCTTGCCTGCACACTTAAATCACAGTACTGCTTTCTCCCACCTGCCAATACCTCACCTTTTCTATAAACTGCATCCACAATCCTCTACAGTCCTTCCTCATTCTGGTCTCTTAGTCACCCCTTTTATTTGCCCATCTCCTTCCATTGGTTCTTCCTTGCTGGTCCCCTGTGCAAATAATTTCCTGCCTTCCCCTCCCGACGGTGTTACAATCGGCAAAATAAATATAAGGGGGTTTAGGTCTGCCCCTTTCTCACCTGCAGGTCAGCGAAGTCTGTCAATAACTACCCGGTATGGTAAATGTTTCAATTTGTGAGAGTTCCTCATGTCCGTGAAATTGCAGATTCTGTCCGGGAGCTGCTCTGTGGCTCTTTTACACCTGAGCAGTTTGTTTTCATGGAGTGGATTGCAGCGTTCCAAGTATGTGCTGTGACGAACCAGAACGAGGAGTCGGATGCTCCATGGACATTTCAAATGGTTCTTTATTAAATAAAATAAGAAAACTAAGATTTGCCCTGCCCAACAAACTAAACTTGTGCTCGTCAGTCGTCCAAAAAACAAAAATATGTCCTCTGTCCAAAACCTAATTCTTTCTGGCCCTACCACTATCGAAAAAGAACCTAAAGATCAGAGCACTGGGCTTCTTCTCAGGACATTGTTCTTATTTAACAATGAAAACAAGGGTTTATTTAAAGTCAATAAAGAAAGTTCCCTAATCTTCCTTGCGCATTCCTCAAGAGATTCTGTAATTTGTGGAATACATTCAAAGTTTTAACCTCTATGTACAAAGGGATCCTTCCTGTATCCTTTCTCCAATTCCTTGTATGCTTTTCTTGTAGTTTCTCATGTGATTGGTTGAATCTTCCAGATTCTGTTCTGTTAACTACTTTTTAAGTGTCTCATATAGGGCTCTTCAGACCCGTATGAGCCCTTATACGTGACACTTGTGGCCCTCGGCAATGTTCACACTTTGTGTTTCTAGGGCTCCCATAACCCACATTCAGTCACTTCATTTGTTTCCTCCCCCTTCCCTGGACCACCCTGCTACCTTTTTCAGCATTGGGCTGGTTCCCAGGGTTTGATGTTTCATCGGGGTGTCTTCCCCAGGTTTCTCTCTCTGGGCTTTCAACATCTTTGTTTCTCAACCTGGCCACCTTGGCGGTCTCTGCGCATACGTGCAGAGGACTTGTGCCTCCTGATGCGCCTCGTATCCACGTTTGAATGTGGGCTCCTAGCCCACCAAGGGTACCTTGTGGTCATGCCACCAAGCGGGACAGTCTTTTCGACCCCATCCCTGCAGCAGATGCTCCACTGCTCTTTTTACCAGCCTTGGCCTTTCAGTGTTTGCTCTTTTGATTCTATCGTGCTGGCTCTGCGGCCCAATAGAGCTCTGCCCTCTGGAACGTTCCTTTATGAGAGGCTCTCCTCTGCGTAAGGTTCCCTTTCCCGCTCTTTAGGTTTGTCTCTTTAAGTTTGCCGCCTACTCTTTAAAGGGGCATTTTGTTTCTCTTCCTTGGTTATGTGAAATACAGCATTGCCTAAAGCCAAGGAAATGGGAATCGTATTACTGTTTTTTTAAGGCAATACAGCAGTAAGTGCAGACACATTGGGCCTAGTTACAACTTTGCCAGTGCAGAAATAATGTGCTGGTATTACTGCATACTGGCACATTTCCGTACCGGCACAGTAGAAGTTTGCCAGTGGGGTGGGCGGAATTACCTCAGCTAAGAGTTGGACTTAATTCTGCCAACCAACCGCCAAAAATTGCTGGTATTCCTGGCACAGGTTTTACCGGCAAATCCCCCCCATGGTGTTCTATGGGACTCCATGAAATAGGGATTTACCACCCTTACTGCCACTGGCTGTAATTCCGCCAGACCAAGTTGCGGTAACAGTAATTCTATTTGCGGGTATCCTGGCAGATTTACAGCCAGGATACCGGCACACTTGTAATGAGGCCCATTAATTCCCATATAAGCAGACAGTGTTTCTCTCATAGGGAGTACCTCATGGGAGTCCTTGTCCCCTAGATGGGATCCGCTTTCAGTGAGGTCCCACTTGCCCAGACCCATAGGGAGGATCTTGCTTAGCAGACTTAACTCCCTAGCCTAAAAGGGGGTGGCTCGCCCCTGGGGAGAAGGCACAAATACCATGGATTTGTCACAGTGCTGACACTTTTTGTGGCCGGCTGTGCAGCATCATATAGAAGTTTCTCTTTCTTATGCTGCTGAATGGGGTGCACTAGTACACGGAATATCGCTGGAGACCCTGGAGGGGTGGGGTGGGTGCTGTCTTGTTGAGCCAGTACTAGGGATGGATGGTAGTTCTGTATCTCTAAAGAAAACCGAGGGAAACGGGCCAGGTTTGACGGGGACAGTGAATGGGGCGCTCCCAAATTACCACCTTTCCGCTATGGGGTAGGACTGGCTCTGGCTTCCACCCTGGCAGGTCTCCCACCCCATGCTGAGAGGGGTCCCCATTTCCTCTTGATAAGTTTAGGTTGCTGACCCTGTCAGTGTTACAATAAATGTATATTACTCCTACGTTCCCTTTCCAAAATAATGATGGGAGTCTGTCCCATGGCACGAGACTGGAGCCATTTGCACTGCAAAAACGATAGCTTTAGCTTCTCATAGGTTGCATGTGCCCATGCCGACGACTCATCCCACGGGCTTCGCTTGTCACTTGACGGGACTGGACACTCTACGCACCGCTGCGGCCAAAATTTGTTTCTATTTCAGTCATTTCAGCTTTCCCCTCATCTTACATTTTTTCTATTAGTTTACTTACGCTGTAGCACCTCCAGCTTCTCCGCCATACCTTTGTCGTTTGCTGGTGATAACTGGATTCACCTTCATCAGGAGCTTCCTGGCCTCAGATACGCATTGTCGCCGCTTTAGGTGTTTGGACTATGTCTGAACACTTGTCCGTCGTGCTTGGCCCTTCGTTCCTGCGTGCTTTGACGTCTTCGCTTGTGGAGGGATCTTGCGGTGCTTATTCCCCACAGTCAGTCAACAGTTTTTTATGAAGCAACATCGCAGATCTTCATGCGCCAGTGATGTAAGCACTTTATTTTCTCAGGCACTGCAGTGACTCCTTCCCTGGGATCGACATGGATGGGATGGGTCCGTCGGATCTACCTCGAGGCCATAACAGCTAACACTTGCTCTAGGGCCGAGGGTTCTTCAGAGCTTAGCACCGGAGTTCAGAGGGTCTAGGCGTTACTGGCGTAGAGGTCGATTAGGGTACTTGGGTACCTCCCAAGCCCATTCTCAAGACTCCTGTTGCCGCTGGTGCGGGGCTCCGCCCATGGTCCTCCAAGACCTAAAGCCATTAGCACCACGTTTGTAGGCAAACAGCCTTGTGTCCATAAATCTGCAAGCCTCGGTATGCACAAAATGGCTTACCAAACCAAATTGGAGCATGCCGGTAATTCGAGGGAGCAAGAACATTCTTCCCAAATTGACACATGTAGCTGGTTCGGACCCACATGTCATTACCCGGGATCATGGGCCAGTTCTTCACCAGGGGAGATGGTTGAGGTTGATGCCCAGAGACCAAGACCGCAATTCTCTGGTCCATCTGCCGCTTACAGTACCACAATGGTCTATGGTGTCTGGCATCGATTCACATGCTCATGAATATTCTCAGTCTGAACTGTCTTTCTACTAATAACCAATCACTGGTGTCTGGGTCATACTGCCCCCAGCCAATGACTGCCCTCTACCTAAGCCCCTCCTCTGGCAGCCATCTTCAGATTTTTACCGCACGTTCAAGTGTTGGGAGTCCTCGTGCTATAGCTCTCAAGCTTTTACTGTGTATTGCGTTTTTTCAAAGAGTTTTGCTCTAATTTTTCAGTCAATTCGAGCCTCAAGCTCCACCGATTCTTCTTCCGAGTAACGGGGACCTGTGACCTGTTTCGGAATTTTCTACTGGCCGTGACGTCAGGCCCCCACCTGAGCACCCCGGTGGGAGGCCGGCTGGCGAAATTCGTCAGCGTGTGGGAGTTCATCTCCACTGACCGTTGGGTGCTGGATGCCCTGGCCCACGGGCACTCCTGGAGTTCCAAAGAAATTGTCCCTGTTTCCCGCCTGTGGCCAGGAAAGAAAACCACGTGCCACAGCTGCTTCTGGAGGAACGAGCAATGCTGAAAAAGGGCGCGATAGAAATCGTCCCAAAGATGCTCCGGGGCTCCGTAGTATACTCGCAGTACTTCCTCGGCCGAAAGAAGACTGGCGGCTGGCGGCCCATCCTAGACCTTCGCCGCCTCAACAGATAACATCAAATCCCAGAAGTTCAGGATGGTCACCCTTCAGCACGTGCTGGGACTATTGGAGGAAAGCGACTTCCTGTCGTCGCTGGACTTGGAGGATACTTACTTCCACATCCCCATACGCAAAGGACATCGAATGTTCCTAAGGTTCGTGGTCCAGGGGCAGTACTACCAGTTCAAGGCCCTGCCCTTCGGGTTGAAGTCGGTGCCAAGGGTCTTCACCAAGTGCCTGGCACCAGTGGCGGCGTGGCTGCGCCTGCAGGGGATCCACGTATACCCCTATCTGGACGATTGGCTCATCCGGGCAAAGTCAAGAGAACTCGCCGTCGATCATACAGCGAAGATTGTCTGCCTGCTCACGGAACTGGGATTCTCGATCAACTTTGCGAAGTCCCACTTGGTACCGTCGCAGGACGCCCTGTTCCTGGGAGCCAGGTTGCCCCATCCGGGGAACATGGGGGATGTATTCTCCTTCCCCTGGGATGGCCTGTTCCTCTGTGTTCCCGCCGTTGCTGCTGCGACTCATCAGTCAACTCAGGCGTTCCCAGTGCAGGATGATTCTCGTCGCACCGATGTGGCTGAGGCAGATCTGGTTCCCGGACTGTCTGGACATATCAGCGTCCCCCCCCCCCCCCCAGTCAAACTGCCGATGGACAGGGATCTTCTCGCCAGGGAAGGAGACGCCATCCTACATCATGACCCAGGATCGCTGAACCTGCAGGCCCGGCTCCTGAAGCACTAGAGTTCGGAGGGTACGATATCCCGGCAGACTGCAAGGAGGTGCTTGCAAAGGCAAGGGCGTCCTCGACTCTTAAGTGCTATGGACACAAATGGAAGAGGTTCTCTGTCTGGTGCTGTGCACAGAAGATCGACTGTTCCCTTAAGGAGCCCTACACAAGATTAGAACTACAGGTGAGAGCAATAAATCCCCTTTGATATCAGTCTGTACCACAAAGATTTAGTTGGTAGCTGTGGCTGAGCAGTCAGACTTATCTCAAGAGGGAGATGAGCAGTATTCAGGGTTTACACAATAGGCCCACTAGACTATGGAACAAGGAAACACTGACCAAAGCTTTGTATTGAAAAGTAGATATATATTTATTTTATACACTTATAATAAAACACATGTATCACAGTCATCAAGCAAGTTAAATTAAGTCAAAGGAAAAATATACACACTCCCAAGTTGAATTGTAGACCAAGTGAACCAGAGTGAAAACTGAGCAAAACGGCACAGTGACAACTACACACAAGGGATCCTCTAACAATTCCTCACAAGGGGGGGGGGACCACAAGCTATCTAGAAATAGTTTCTTATACACCCTAACAACACTTCCCATCAGTTTGTGAACCAGTTCTGCAAGACAGTGCATCAGTATAGGCAATACTTAAAATGGAAACTGAGCAAAATGGCATTTCACAATGTTTAAGAATGGGAAGGAAAGGGTAGTTAAAAGAAATAGGTGTACCAACACAGTTCTCAGTGAGAATCAATCTAAAGAAAGCAGATCTAACAAATGTGAGCAGAGTCAGTAGGCCTGTGCCAGAGTCAGTGGTACAGGGCAAGGGCCCAGGAGCAAAATGTTCTTGTAGCTGCAGTCGTCTTTGGTTAACAAATTTGAAAAAGGTGGTTGCAGAAGTTGAAAAGACAATGTTAAGAGAGAGGGGCGGTCGACCCAACAGGTAGGTAAAGGATTTAAAACACCTTTAGTGCTACTGCGAAGAAAGGGCGGCCTGGCGGAACAATGTACCTTTAAATGAAGAAGTGGCTCCTGCGGTGGCGGTTGTTCCTGGTAGTGCCTGCAGTTCAGTTGATCCAGCAGAGGAAGAGAGGCTCTCGTCGTGGAGGATGGTTCGAGTTACTGCACTACCCAGGGATGAAACCAGCCGCGGTGCTGCCCGGCGAATAAAAGGGACGCTCCTTTAAATCGCGGTCCAGGTGGACTGGTGCCTGGCTATCCGGCCTCCGAGTACAAAGTACGGGAGATTCGACCAAGGCAGGTCCGGGAATGCGATTGGCAAACTGGTTGGCCCCACCAGCTCAAGGGAAGAAGGCTCTTGCAGGTGAAGATCTTCTCGTCGTGTGGAGAAAAGTGGTGAGACGCTGCAGCAGGGCTTCACCGGTGGTTCAGTCGTTGCAGATGTCTTTGGCTTCTCTCCTCTTCGGCTTCTTAGTTCCAGTGGCGACATCTTGCTCTTCCAGTCCTCGGGACCCTGCTTTTATGCAAAAAGATCCCCATTCATACAGCCTAGGATAGAGTGCGACATGGGTTGCGGCGGCAACCCTGTCCAGGGGTCCTACTCCCCCTCCCACACAATGGACCCACCCCAGACTCAGTGGCGCAGAAAGGAGGGCTTCTCGGTAGAAGCCCGCCAAAAGGACGAACAAAGGATCCCCGACCTGGGTTAGGATTTTATAGAAAGACCCGAGAAAGAATTTCTATTAAAATTCTGGCAAATAAAACCTACCAGAGCAAAGTTAATATTAAAATGCACCGGCGGTATGTTGGAGGCTGGCAGAAAAAGTGGTAGCCTGAACAATGGGAAAATCCCATAGGGAAATATTCGCGGTCGAATATTTATGGCAGTAACCACTGCCACCAGCCAGAAACTTTTGAGAGAGGGACTGAAGTGTACCCTCTCGAAAATGAACATAGGGGAAAAACTATTAACCCCTTCCCGTACCTCCATAGTAAGATGGGTTGTACTGGTTTAGTTCATAGGATTTGACTGAGGGTGCTGTGGAACACATGTGAATAAAGATGGTTCCTATGGGGTTGAGAAAGATCCCATAGGCATTACACACAAAAATAGCCTAGAACACACATAGCAAAAATGCCTAAGAGTGGGAAAGAGTCTCACTGTTAGCAGGCAAAAAGAAACAAACCCTTCAAATCCAGCAAAGCTGCTGGGGGACTCTATAGGTAAGGGAAATTAGCCATAGAATGAGAATTCTCCCTAACATCGACCCTGTCACCTGTCACTGGCCAAGGCGGGGCTGGCTCACGCCTCCATCAAAATCCATCTGGCGGCGATCTCCTGCTACACCAGAACTCCGGGGCAGTCATCTCTGTGGTCTCATCGCCTGGTGAAGGAGTTCATGAAGGGACTGTTCCGCTCGTTCCCGCCAGTGAAGGCTCCAGCCCCGTTGTGGGAGCTCAACGTGGTGCTGGCAAGGCTCATGGGTCCCCCATTCCAACCCTTGCATTCGGCACCGCTGAAGTTCCTATTGTGGAAGACAGCGTTTCTTGTGACCATCACCTCCGCACGACAAGTGGGAGAGATCCAGGCCCTCTCCTGTTAACCTCCATACCTGAAATTCCACGAGACAAGGTTAGTGTTGAGGACGCACCCCTCCTTCAGGCCCAAGGTGCCGTCGGACTTCCATCTCAACGAGCCCTTGGTGTTACCTGTTTTTTTCCTGTCGCCTTCGTCGGCGGCTGAGAGGACTTTGCACTCGCTGGATGTGGCTAGCGCGCTGAAGTTCTAGGTGGAACGCACAGAGTTTTCGGAGGACATCACAGCTGTTTGTGAACTTTGGACCTGTGAACCAAGGGAAGGCCCTCTCGAAGGCTTCCATTTCTAGATGGCTCTCCGGCTGCATCACGCTCTGTCACTGGATGACAAACCGACCGTTGCCCAGCCGTCCGAGAGCCCATTCAACCAGAGCGATCGCTGCTACTACTGTGTTCCTGTCTGGTGTGCCCCTGCTGGACATCTGCAGGGCTGCTATGTGGAGGTTGACGCACACCTTCACAAGATTCTACTGTGCTGACCGGGATTGCAGGGAGGAGTCCAGAGTCGGCCAGGAAGTGCTGCGCAACCTGTTTGCTTGAAGGTGAGCCTGGTGAGAAGGTAAGAGATGCTTAATGTTGAGTTGTTGTAATGCTTAATGTTGAGCCTTGGCGCCTCCCGTGATTGTGCATGTGTGTACTGCTATGTATTCTTGTGTTCATGAGCATGTGAATCCATGCCAGACCCCATGCTGGAGAGGAACAAGTTACTTACCTGTAACTGTTGTTCTCCAGTATGGGTCTGGCGTGGATTCACATGCGGACCCTCCCTCCAACCCCTCTGCGGCTCTTCTCTTGGTCCTACTGCCCCTTTACGTGCTACCAGATCTGAAGATGGCTGCCAGAGGAGGGGCTTAGGTAGAGGGCAGTCATTGGCTGGGGGCAGTATGACCCAGACACCAGTGATTGGTTATTAGTAGAAAGACAGTTCAGAAATGAAAATGAAACTGATTTTTTTCTTTACCGAGGATTCCCAGCCTGACGACGGGGACTATTCATGAGCATGTGAATCCATGCCAGACCCATGCTGGAGAACAACAGTTACAGGTAAATAACTTGTTCCTTCTTAACCATCTTGAACATCTGCAGCACTGCCATAAATCTCTATGGTATGGACCGTCCAGCACAGACTACCTTACTGGTTCCCATCTACGTCATCTTGGACTCCTACTCCAGCGGCTCAAAACCACCACATGGCCCCTGACGATAGCCACCCAGCCTCGGACATCTGAGGACAGATTCTTCAACAGGTTTCAAAACCTCATGAAGTCGAAAGCCATGACAGAGTGTTATAAGGGCATCATTAGCAAGGTGATACCTCAGCAGCCTACATCCCCAACCCTTCCACCAACTCGGGTCTCCACCACGGCAATTAGACCTACAGCTGCGATATGCCCTCCTCAGGCTCTGGGGCCTGCCCCATGCAGCCTCCGATGACAGCCCCTCAGGAGCCCGCTGCTCCGACCGTGGACCCTCACAATGTTCCAGGCAAGGATTCATCGTTGACCAAGCCAGAGAACTGCACTCATCATTTGGATGAAGTCTTCCACAACAGTAGGTTGGGGCTATCGGAATTCCTTGGGGTCCTGACTATTGAGGAACTTCAGTAGGAGTTGTGGTTGCTTTCCGAGGTGCTGGCCTTCATGATCTTCAGGCAGATCGGAGGTACAGAAACAAAAGGATGTCTTGGCTGAGGCTTACAAAATGTAGTGAAAGCCGGGTATGGCTTGGAGCCGTAGCGTGAGACATGGCTCGCTAGAAGTTCCTGTCTCCGACTCAGCCACCAACGGAAAATAAGCATGCAATGGCATCCACAGCATCCCCATAAATGTGGCACAGTTCGAAGAAGGTACGGAGCAGATCATGATGGAAGGGGAGCTCCTGGGACCATCCCATTCGCCCTAGGGAGGGAGGAGGATGATACCCCAGGGCTCTAAGATGACTGCAAAATGGCGGGCCCGCCGATTTCGCCATCTCCCTGGGGCATGGTGAGAGTGAGTACTGCACCCCGGAAACATCCCCTGCTAGTGCTGGCCGCCCTACCTGGACACGTCCTCATCAGTGCCCATAACGCCAAAGCTTGCAGGGCAGAAGCTGCAGAGTAACATCGTGAAAGGCAGCAGATTGAATCGCCGAGCAGCTCCAGTCCTCCATGTAGGGGGCGTGCAACACCTGCCTCTGTATCCGCACCGCACGGCAAATGCGGCCTGGGACACAGATGAAGTGCCGGCAAAGGTCCCTATGAGCCACGCAAGCGCCTGGATCCTCCAAGCAGAAGCAGAAACCCTGCAGCGCATTACGAGAGGAAGCGGAGTGCGGGGTGAGTGTTCCGGGCCCCTGGCGTGAATTGCAGCAGTAGATAGGGATGCTCCCCCACCTGCGAGGGCTCGCGCTCTGCAGCACCTCAGAGGCCCACCCGCGATCAAGGCGGTGCGGCCGGAGGATAGAGGGCACAGCAACAGGCACACTGTGGACGTGCATTCGGGAGTCCTTCTCCGCTCCTTCCCAGGGGAACAGGCAGGGAGCCGCGCAAGTCACCTCACAGCACCATCCAGGCTGGGGCCAGGCAGCAAGGCATTAGAGGAATCTGGGTGAGTGTGCGGTGCTGTCTCCCCCTACTGCGCGACTGTACCAATCTGTAGCGGCCCCATCTCCTGCCCCTTCCCCTCTTCAATACGCATGAAGGCCTCACCGGAGCCTCAACGGACAGACTAACTTCCAGCACTCACTGTGAGTAAACGCTCTATGCAGCATCAGGCACATAGCTGCAAGTCATTTGGAAGCCATCCACTGCTCCCTCCGGGGTGTACAGTCAGGGAGGGGTGCACTCCACGAACAGATCCTACAATATAGGAGTAGACGGGTCCAGACCCCCACTTGCACTGGAAAGCCTATGCAAAGTTGGACTGTGAGCACCTGCCCTCAGAGGAGCTCCAAGGTGCACACTCTCACTGGTGGCCCCCCGCCCTCTTATGCCCAGCTCCACCGTACATCTCTTCCCAGTACTGGAGGAAGGCTCGCATGCAGACCTGCACATGCTAGTCTGCTGAATGGTCCACGGTGGGGTTGGGGGGGGGAATCTGCCACCTAAGCTGCTGTATGGGTACTGGAAAAGGTGAAGTTGGACAGTAATCAAGGAGCAGCACAAATCCGGTGCCTCCGCACAGGAGTCCTCGGCACAAGCCCACAACCTGGGGGTCCTTCCATCACCACAGACCGCAAAGAGGCGCCCACCATAGGCCGACACAGGCAGTCTGCTAGGGTGGCGTCTGTGTCCCAGAGTGCTGCATAGCTGATCCGGATCACAACGCTAGCGGGCCCAGCCAGTAAATAGCGCCTGATCACTCTCAGCATCCAGAAGCAGCAGGGAGCACTGCCACTGCTGGATTAAGGGTATCTAGCGCCTGAAATAGCAATGGCGAAAAGTGGGAAGCACGCAAAACAAACTGACATCTCTACACTTCTGGGGTATACCAACCCAGACAAACCAAAAAAGGGGTAACACGCAGAAGCTCAGCTCGCCGAGGGGACCACAGCCCCCAATAGTAACCCGCTCACACAGTCGTGTCTAAATCCGATCTCCAGGACCTACTGGCAGCAATGACGAGGGAGTACCAGAAGGGCACTGAGGAAGTCATGAAAAAGATCTCAACTTTAGATAGACGCATGGAGGAGGTGGAGAGCAGAACGGCAGAGAGAGAGAAAAACCTCTGTGAGCAGGCGCTCCAGATTGGTGAGGGAATGGACAGGATATCAGCCCTTGAAGCATGGTGTGTGTCACTGAAGTTGATACAAGAGGACGCGGAGGACCGCTCTAGACAGAATAACATCAGGCTACAGGGCATACCTCGCTCGGTAACGGATGCAGAACTGGGAGACTTCACAAAGGACTTATTCCGCTTCATACTAACACTACCAGATCGCGCCCTGCTGGAGATCGATGGAAGGCCAATCAATATAATTAGTTGTAACCCGATTGGTGTGCGATCCATCAGTATAAAATCATCCTCATATGCTGCCCACGTTTATTTTTAACCCACCTATATAAGGCCGTACAAATGAGGCCCTGGTCAATGCACTACCGACATTTTCAATGTAGAAATTGAACAAACATGGCGCCAGTATGCAGCCTTGGCGCAGGCCATTACAAGTGGGCACAATTTTTACTTAGTAGCCGTCCTTATTCAGCCTAACCCGAATTTTCAACCTCTCATGGTGGTATATAAAATGGGCAGAAAACCATTAGGTAGGCCAAGCTTATTTAGTTTGAACCATAAAGTAGTCCCATCTACTAAATCAAATGAGAGCGAGAAATCCATTGAAGCGACAAACTACTCTGGATTTATCCTTCTATGCTAAATGTTCTAAGGAACTAAGCAAAAGCCCACCACAATCGGTACCCATTTGTTTCCTAAACCCCATCTGTTGAGTGCACAGACTGTTATTGCTAACGCTCCAATATGTTTTAACACCAAAGAGGCAAAAATGTTAGTCTGCATCTAGGAGGGCTATAGGATGATAGTTCAAAGGGTATAACATATCACCTTTCTTATAGATGGGGAGCACAGTTGATGTCTTCCACGCAGTGGGGAACGACTGGGATTTTGTGAAGTCATCAAATAAATTCCATAAGACTTTTTTGACCATAAATCAATATTTTTTTGAGAGTCACATTCCTAAGTTGATTCGGCACAGCGGCTGTAGAGGAGCTTGCCTTGATAATTAAGCTTGCAATATCTTCAATGGTAAATTTCAAGTCCCATGTGTTGGATCTAACACCCGCAAGGTCACTATTAGTGCCCCCATCCGGCCCATACAGGTCTACGATCCATGCCAACCTCCTTCCAAGATATGGTTATTTTAGGCAATTGCTTGTCTCACCTCTAGGCTGTTTATTAAGAGCCAAAAATGTCTGGAGTTACCATCTTTCGAGGAAGACATCAGGTACATAGCAGCGCTGTGTGATTTAATCCAATGTTTTAAGTTCTGTTTCACTTTTCTAACTTCTTTCTCTTTAGATTACCTACTACCATTCATCTTATAAATTGATCGAATCATCCTACAGGTTTTTTCTTCCCGTCTTGAAACAAGGGGTCAAATGTGTGCTTACAAGGACAAACCATAAGATGCCTCAAAGGCCCTTTTGCTAATTTCCCAATTGTAGCTTGTAGATGCGTTTCAAAAGTACTATGCGTATAAATGGATAACTTAGATTTCAGGGTGGAGCCAGCAAAGTCCCTCAGCAGAAAGATGTTGCTTTGAGATGTTGCCATGATGCCATGCTAGTCTTGGCCCTTTAACACTAACATTCAGAGGCGTCGAATAAATCTGCCTTTCCTTTTCCATTTCGTCTAGGCCTTAGGAAGTGCACAACATTGCATGATCGTTATAGCCAGAAGGCACTGTCTCAAAGTCAATAACAAGGTTAAGCAGTTGCTTAGAAGCAAAAATGTAGTTAATTTTAGAACAACTTGATCCCCTCGACCAAGTGGCAATTCTAGTAGTCCGATTCTTATGATCATTCACAAGATACAGTCCCCAGCTAGTCAATGTATCATACCAAATTGGACCTTACATCCTTTTCCTCTTCGCTGGAGGGATCATATCAAAAGGGTTAAGCGAGGCAGAGACGGGATCCCCCAAATCCTGTAATTTGAAAAGATATAAATGTTCAAGACCCAATCTGTTTTGAGGAGCAACATTCAGCATAAAAATCCCCTGCAATGACAACCTGCCTCCTGGCCCCCCTTGCCTCCTGGGTTGAGACAAACCAGTTTTATAACATTTAATTAAGCTCTTTGACTGTGTCGCTCAGATTCACCTACGGATTCCAGTAAATATTTATTAGCGAGATATTTTGGGGTTGGGGTGGATAACATAAATGCAACCTCAATAATCACAGCAAGCACACCATTAATCACATTTCGGTGCTCGATTTACTCTTTGACCCCATCCTTTGCAGATGGCAACAAGCATACCTCCTGCCGGCCGTCCTCTAGAACCTTTTTAGTTGCTAATTCGAACCGTATCTCATGCACATCCATAATGGAAGAGGCAACCAGCCATGTTTCTTGCAAAAAAATTATTCCAAAGGTGACAAAATAAGTCAAAAGAAGAGCATGAATTGGAAAAACCCCTCATATTCCAGGAGATCACTGATATTGCGGATGCCATGCTAAAGCTGTCTATTTAGCCCTTTTAACTATAAAATTGACAGCGCTAACCATCGCTAGTCCAGTTAGACTTTCCCTATATGGTCCCCATTCGAACCGGAAAACCCCTGGAAAGAAGTATCTTTACTGATTGATCAATTTCCAGCCTCTACATTTCTTGTTTACTGAGACAAAGAGAGCCCTATATTAAATGGCAATAGATCATACCCTAGTTTGTTAAAACTTTGAGCTTCCGTTAATAGTGCCTCGTAAACCATCCGAGATGCCAGCACTCTCCACCTATTTAAAGAATCGGGTCCACCATAGTCAAACATTTAATGAAGCAAGCGACTAGGATCATCTGAAAATATGGGCTTCCTCCATTGAACCTCATAGCAGCGGAATCCGGATGTGCACTGCCCAGTGGAGGTGAAGCAATTAAAGTCAGCAGTAAATATTGCCCCCGCACCTTAGGGGCCCCGTAGATGCTGCGTCCCCCTCCGTCAGGAGACCAGATGTCTCCATGGAAATAACCCTCTTAGCTGAACCCAACAATGGCTTCATGTTATTCAGGGGAGACTCAATGACTTGAGGGACTAAACCCTTTCTCCCCTGCTTGTCTGAGGTGTTAGCACAGCCCTCCCCACCCCCAATCGTGGACCCTTCCTGAGGAGGCCCATCTCCACTTTTCAGAGCCCCCTCATGACCCACCTCCTTTGGCCCATCAATTGTGGTTAAACTTTTAAAAACCAGTTGTTCAAGTATGCACTTCAATCACTGCCATATTCTTAACAAAAAGACACATACAATAAGCGCATCTCTCAGGCTGAATCCAATACCAAAGAGCTCTTCCAGATCCTTCAAGAACTTGAATCTCTGATAGCCCCTATACACAACTGAATCACTGACACCACATGGTGTTCCAACATTCAAAAAGCGCTTCTTGAGAAAATCTCTACTTTGCAAACTAAAATCAACACCAAAGAATGTAGCCTACCGACTGACCACACTTCCAATCCCTTCACCAACTATCTCCCCGCTCATGCACATATGATCCAACCATTCAATTTATCCCCATTATCCACCTGGGAAGTGGAAAATATAATCAGAAAGCGTAGGTGATGCGTGTCTGGCACCGGTCATTAAAGAGGCCGCCCGCAAACTAGCTCAGCTCCCTTCATTACCTCATTTATTAATGCTTCCTTCAAACCAGGATCGGTCCCTGACCACCTTAAGGATGCATGGGTAATCCCTCTCATCAAAAAACCTTCCCTCGACCCCAACAACCCAGCCAACTACAGACCCATCACTACGTTACCCTTCTTATTGAAAATGTTGGACCGTGCACCATATCTCCAAATACAGGCTTCTTAGAATCTAACAATCTTAGGTCTCCGCCAATCGGGCTTCCGACCTAGACACGGAACAGAAACTGCCCTTATCGACTTAAAAACACGAATCGAGGACCTAAATGATAAGGGCAAACTGGCCCTTCTACTCTTGCTCGACCTATCAGCAGCTTTTGATTTGGTGCACCATCAAATCCTTTGCCATCACCTCAAAACTGCTGGCCATTTTTCAAATGAAGCCACCTCCTGGATTTATTCCTTCTTGTCAAACGGAACCATGAGGGTTTTTTCACCCACTGCTTCGGCAGAACCATTACCAATACTGTGTGGGCTTCAGCAAGGGTCTTGCGTCTCCCCCACCCTTTACAATGTATTTACGAAGCCACTCTTTGATTACCTGGACTATCTGGGTGTCGGCTACACGAATTATGCGGATGACACCCAGATACTCATCCCTATTACCGGTGACCACATATCTGACTCAAGCGCTCTCAACAAGGTCTACACGATCATCCAGGCCTGGATGGCTCACCATGGGCTTTGTCTGAACGATGAAAAAACTGAGCTACTCATCCTAGGCTCACGTGTCAGATTGAACAAATTAGACCCAGCCTTTAAGGCATTCAGCATTGATGGGAACACTATCAAGGTGTCCAATGATACTAAAACTCTTGGTATCTATCTTGATTTCACTCTTATCTCTTAACGGACAAATTAATGCTGTGGCTTCAGCTTATACGTGCAAACCTATAACAGCATGTAGACCTTTTCTCACTGCCACTAACTATCACCATCGCCAGAACCCTCATAATGTCTTAAATAGACTATTGCAATGCTCTTTACCTTGGTACTCACCTTAGGAACATCAATAAACTGCAGGTAACTCAAAGCAACATCATTAGGGCTGCCCTAAACATTCCCTGGAAATCACACCTCTGACACTAGACGTAACCTCCATTGGCTCCCTGTTGACCAAAGAATAGCTTTGAAAACACTTGCTCTGACTCATAAATGCCAAGCGAACTGCGCCCCTCCATACTTACCCAACCGCTTCTCGGTTTATACATCTACACGACCTTTGAGATCTACCCAAGTCTGCTCCTTGTGCATACCCAGATTTAAGCTGCAAAAAGCAGGGGGGACCAGCTTCCCAGTCGTGGGAGCCAAGTTATGGAATACCCTCCCTACTACACTGAGAATCGAGCCTTCCTTCCGTTCCTTCAAGCACACAGTCAAGAAATGGCTCTATGAGCAGGACCTAGCTGCTGCTCTCGCATGATTGCTTTTATGCATGTTCTACATCAATACTACTTGTATGCTACTTTATATAACTGTATAACTGTGTAAACTGCATTTTATATTCTGTAATTTATATTCCACCAAGAAATATTCATTTATGTTGTAATCTATGTAACTCATGCAATTTATGTAATTCATGATGCGCCCAGATGCCCACGGGCCCAGTTGCTCTATACAAATAAAACAAATACAAATACTGGTTTGATCTTCTGTAAGAGTTACAACAGATACTGATTTCCTCCCCATTTGTTATTCCGCAGCACCCCCTACAGCTAGCTGGTTTCCCCCCCCTGGGGTAGAGGGGATTATTATAGGAGCAGCTCAGTGGAATTGGTTGATTTTGCATTTTACCCCCCCCCCATGTGAATCCTCCCTACACCCCCAGACACTTTTTTTTTTAAAGTTCATAAACCTTACCATCCTCCCCATCTTACACACTATTCAACCCCAGCTTTCTTCCTGTATTCCTTCCTTTGTGTTTCATTGCCTTTTGTAAGGGTTTCCTTTGTTTCTATTTGGGCACACCACTCGAGACAATTCTTGGCCCGCCTCCCCACCGCCATAATCAAACTCCGGTAACCACACCTGCTGGGGGGCAATAATCCCCTGATCAATCCAGAGGTCGTGGAGCACCCCCCCCCCCCCACTTGGAGATCTGAGGGCAGCACTTTCTTTCTTTCAATGTAGTCCTTTTTCTGGACTTTTTATTAATAATATCTACAAACTAAAACAGTGCTTTGATGCTCCCCCCCACCCCCTGGCAACCCTATTTTATCTAAGTAATAACCATCAAGGGGAGCCTCTTAAATCCCAATATTCTCTAAGGGATGTAAGATGGAACTCTCATGATCTCATGAGTGACCGTGTCATGAATCCTAGGTGAGTTATCTGAGCTAGATATTGGATGGCTACAAACCACAACAGGGGGAGAAGAGTAATATCCTGTGCCATAGCACAGAGGACGTGGTGGCTAATTATGGTCACCAATTGTGATGTAATGTTAGAGAGGTATTTAGCGTGATCTTTCAACTTTCTACAAATGAGTTCCAGCACCGCATTGCTCCTTACTTGGAAGGACTCTTGATCAGATAGGAGGGTGTTGGGCTGACGGCAGGCTGCAATTCCCCCGAAACCCCTCTGATACTGGTGAATGCTCCGATGGAGCCAACAAGGTAATTTCACCAGTAGTGAAGATCAGGGGTGTGTTTAGAATGGACATATTCATGGATTCTGTTGAAGATAGTACTCGCTCAAATACTTCCTTCCCCAGAATTAGTTTATGCACTTCCTGAGGAAGTTAAATAAAATCTTCGGACACCAGTAATAAAGGAGAACTAACCATGTCCTGTTGATTAGAATACCCCAATTGAGGCTTTCCCGGCACCAGAACCTCCCCCCAGAAGCTGTTTACAACAAATATATTCCCCCTCAGATTGGGGAAGAGACGGCAGGGGAGGGGAAGCGTGAGAGCATGTGACATACCGTCTCTTCGACTAGAAAAGACTAAGGGAGCAATTAAGATAATTTGTTTTGTAGCCGCTAACCTTTCTTTTTTCCTCATTTTCAATCTCTCGATGTAGAGTGAGAACAAGCTGTTTACTCTCATGTCGCCCTACAAGATTGGGACGTAGGATCATGATCACCGTACAGAAGTCTTGAGTGCACAATTTTAGCAGGCCAACTAATTCAATCCCTGTGGGCCACCCACTAGAAAATTCTTTCCATCCCAGTTAAATGTGCAGTCCTTACTAGACTTCCACATTCTCCTCAATCCGAACGCAGTACTACAGAACCCCTCGCTGCATCCAGGCGCACCACCGGGCAAGCGAACAGCACTCGCTGGCACTCGGGATGCATGCACACGGATTCGCATGGCCCGTGTCTAAAGTACTGTTTCTGGTTTTGAGGGGCACCTGAGATTTCTGAAAAATAAAGTAATTAAAATTACTAAAAGTCAGATAAGTCCAAAATCCAAGATAGGTAATGAAGTTAGTCCCACAAGTAGATGTGCAGTTGGAACTTGAATACCTCCTAGTAGATTTCCAATGAGAATGGAGGATGAATGGGGAAGGCACCAACACAGCCAACAGCACTCGCTGGTACTCGGGATGCGCGAGAATGAGTCTCTCATAGATGCATACAAGATGTATCATCCCGCCATTATTCTGAAAGTATTGTTTACGTGAGGCATTGTGGGATTCTGGTTGACGTTCCATGGAGTCCTTTTACTCAAGACCATGATCTCCACCCACTATTTTATCTTCAAGAAAAACAAGGCCCAATTTGCAAACCCAGCCACCAATAGTAAGGATCATGCACACAATGTGAATTCTCAAACTGCAAATGTAGTTGCTCTTACACACTCTTCTATGAAGCATAATGCATTTTTTCCTTTTCTTAAGTTAATCTTTTACCTTTATGTAAACGCTCCACAAAACTGGGTTCTCCATTTATTGGCCTACTGAATGTATGCAGGTGTTAAGGAGAATTTTCAGTTCAGTGCTAAATTCCTCCCACCTTAGAGACCCCCAGCTCTTTTGCTGAACTTTTGGACTTTTTTTACTTTTAATTCTGTTTTCTGTGTTTCTTTTAACTTTGGAGTCCGACAAACTCCATAGGCATCATCTTTTACATTGTGGCACACAGCACCTTCAGTGCAGTGTCACAGGAAAGTCTCTTAGATTTCCCAAAAGTTTAAATACCTTCTCTTGGTGAAACTACTGTTTCCAAGAGCAGTGAAGTGAAATTGACTTTACTTACATTTTGTAACTTTCTAGACCCAGCACACACTATCTTACCATAGGGTGCTGGAGGGGTTACTTAGTATCCTCTTTGTCTAGCTTCTCATCTCATGTAACATTTGTGTTACCCTTTCTACAACTAATGGCTGGTGGCAGTGGTTTACTGTTTACTACCATTGTCTGTTATTACCGCAGACTGTGTTCGCAGCTGCAGTAAAACACCCCTGGGTGCCCATTTTGCCAAAATGGCCCTGGTCTTCTTTTTTCACCATTTCTTGTTGGGAAAGGTCCTTCTTGAGATTTTATCTGCGCAGCAAATCAGGTTTGGCACCTTTGTTCATTTTGTCTTTGGCGGGATTCACGGGTGAAGCCCGCCTCTGGCTCCAATATGTCTGGCAGGGGCAGGAAGTGAGGAAGGTGCCGGAAACTCCATGTACTTAATCCCCTTGGTTACAGGAATGTAGCCAAAGGTGATTGGCTGGCTGGCTGTTCGGCAAGTACAGCCACCCTGCTGTATGATTGACAGCTAGGCTGGAATGAATGGGAGAAATAAAAGGCGAGGCTTTTTGGCTTGGAAGGCAGAGTCGACCACTAGACGAAGGAATCCAAAGAAGAACTTGGAAGAGACGCTTGCTGCAATTCCTGGACGGTTGGTTTTCCCAGTGCAGCCCTGCTGCTGTGCTGAAGCTGTGAATTTGCCTCGACTAGAGAAGCCCTGCAAGGACGAATCAACTCCAAAGTAAGCCCGTCTGGACATCTTCTCGGAGCTGGCTGTACGTCTGCTGCTGCTGCTGGAACCAAAGTGCCAGGGAGAGGAACACCAGATTGTGTGCGTTGCTTTTAAGCCAGACCCAAGCGTCAGGAAGATCCTCTGGACTTCCCTGAAGCAGGACTGACCAAAGCAGAGTGCTGGATCTCAGATGCTATAGCTATGCCCCTCACAAGCCTCCCAGCTTGTGGCCCTTCAAGTGTTCTATTGTCTACAAACATTTCTAAAAACATTGTGCAAGACTTTTTACCTACCTGCAAAGAAGGTCTTCAGCTCCCCTAGACATTGTGCAATTAACATTGGCCTTCCTGACTCCCTGAGAGACTCTTCTTACCTTTGACTCTGTGCTTTATCTTTCCCCAGGAAAGGGTTGACATTTTTTGAAAAAGTACTTACCTGTTTAGAATTATTTGTTAACCTTTGTTTTATTCCCCTATCTAACGTTTACACCAAACTCAGCATTGCTCTAAATATACCAGTGATAAATCAGTGTCCAAGCTATTTATGTCACCTTAGGGTGTAGGAAGTGTCTGCGTGCCATCCCCAATGGGCATCATCTGATTTAGAGAAACTAAGAGTGTGTTTTGAAGTGTATTAGAAGTGTTACATATATTGCTCCCTTGTGAAGAAGGCTTATACAACTGACTGTAAAATAAATTAATAATTGTTTTATCAGTAAAAGTTTATTTTAATAACTGTACTGTGAAACTCTGTGTCACAACATGACTGCTCACATTGACCTCTCTTGAGATAAGCCTGGTGCTCAGCAACACTACCAACCTGTGTAGTTCAGACTTATTCCAAAGGTTGTGTCCCTATTGCCAAGAGGTCAGGGTTATTGAAGTGCACCCCAGGGTACTGTATACAATGTTGCCTAACAGCAGGTGTAACTCCACCGTTAGGCTGGTTCAGACTGGTGCAGGAGAAGAAAGGGAAAGAGTGGAGGAATGAGTAGGCGGTGAGGTTGTAACGAAAGTCTAGGGGCGAGGGTGAAAAACTGTGTCTGACAGTAAGCTTAGGGAGCACAGTGGCAGGAGAACTAGGACAAAGGTTTCTGTTCAATGGCTTTCTCCACAACGGGTACATTTACATGGGGAGGCCGGTGGGCAGAGCTAAGTGATTAAGAAAGTAGATTTCAGCGCTCTTTCCGTTGTCCATTGTCTGTTCATACAACCAAAATGTTGTGAAGCGGCTTCCATAATAATGCGCCAGCTCTGTAGTACAATCAGATTTATTGCTTCAAGTTGCATCAGGTGACATCGAGAGAGATTTTATGGAGAGCCCACTGGCTCCCACCACCCAAGCTACATCTTCATCAACTGCCTAGGTTAGAACCCCAACCACACAACACTCTGCTCAGGCACACAGGGCTCCACGCTAACATTCCACACTGACATCACCACTCATGCATACAGGGCCAAGCCTCAGATATAACACAAAAAATATAAAAGTTTCTGATGTTTGTTAATCTGCTTAGAATCACATGCTGTGCATAGTCCGACATCCAGTGGTCACCGCAGAGTATTGCATTTTGTTTTTCGTAGTCGAAAAGGGGACGTCGATAAGGCGTGTCTGTAACACTATCCCTATAGTGACGTGCAGTGTACCCACAATCCCTCACGCGTCGAGGTCCCTCAGATTGTTTTTTTCCGCCCAGTTATTGGTCGCCTTTATGCGGAGCTCCTCGAGAGACCTTGCAAAATCATTTCCTCGACCCTTGGTCGTTTACTATTATTTATAACCATACACATAGATCCCTCCCTCGACGTAGAAGCTGTTCTCTTCTGAGCAAGATCTTCGACGGAGGGACGAGCGGAGGAGATCCTTTGGCGCTGCCGAACACGTGGCCTGGCCTCGCCGGCAGGGGAGTTCTACGAGACATGCTTCTCAAACACCCAGAAGACAGTAGACCTTTTGTTCCAACTGGGCTTCTCCATCAACGAGAAAAAGTCCAGCTTAGACCCCAGCCAAGTCAAACAATTCCTAGGGGCTCTAATTCGAACAAAGGACGGCCTCGTCTTCCCCTCCAACGAGAGGGTCCAAAATATGCTGTTTCAGATCCCTCAATATGTGGCCGGTCGAGAGGTGACGGTACGCAAAGCAATGCGCTTGCTAGGAATGATGGCGTCATGTATTTATTTGGTACCTCACGTGCGCCTGCGCATGCGCCCAATGCAAGAGTGGCTCAACAGCCAGTGGTGTCAGGCCAGCGGACAATGGGACGATCTAGTGGTGGTCTCGCAGGCCTTGGTTGTCTCGCTACGGTGGTGGTCAAAGGAAAACCTGGTAATAGGGAAACCATTTGCCACCCCCGCAGTGGAAGCCACTCTAAGCACAGACGCACCACTCACAGGATGGGGGGCTCACCTATCCCATCAGACTACTCACGGAGTTTGGACTCCGAGCGTAGCTTCCAAGCACATAAACTTATTAGAGCTCCTTGCGGTGTTCAAGGCACTAAAAGCCTTCCAGACACACCTACAAGGGAAGACCGTGATGGTCCTCACGGACAGCACCACAGCCATGTACTACCTCAACAAGCAAGGGGGCACTCACTCTCCAGGACTGTCCAAGCTGTCCCAAAACATCTGGAAGTGGGCTCTCAGACACATGTTCCTATTGTCACAACATGTACCAGGGGAACTCAATCTGCTAGCAGACGAACTCAGCAGAAACTTTCCTCTGCCCTCAGAGTACGAATGGCGATTACACGAAGACATTGTCTTTGACGTCTTCACACAATGGGGCTTCTCAGAAATAGACCTCTTCGCAACTCTGGAGAACGCACAATGCCTAGATTACGCCTCCAGATACCCACAGAACCGCTCGAAAGGGAACGGTCTCTGGATACCATGGTCAGGTAAATTTGTTTACGCTTCCCCCCCCCCCGCACCCCCCGACTCCTCTGCTGAACAAGATAGTGTACAAGATGCACCAGGAACCAGTCATCATGATACTGTTAGCCCCGATGTGGGCCCGCCAACCATGGTTCGCGCACCTGATGGAGATGTCCCTATCCCCTCCAGTGAAACTGCCCTGCCCGTACAACTTGCTGTCACAGGACAAGGGCAAGACACTACACCCATGCCCACAGAACATGAACTTAGCAGCCTGGCTCCTGAGGTCATAGAATTTGGCCATTAACAACTCCCTCAGAGATGCATGGACATTCTCAGAGAATCAAGAAAACCCAACACTCGCCACTGCTATTCTAGCAAGTGGAAGAGATTTGTCGTCTGGTGTAGAGGTAAGAGCATCAACCCAGTCCACACAAATTGTCCTTTACCTGACCCATTTACTGGACTCAGGTCTAGTGTTCAATTCTATTAAAGTCCATCTAGCTGCACTTTCGGCGGACACCACCTCTCAACTTAAGGTGTCATGGTGGAAAGTCCCAGTTATCAAAGCCTTCATTGAGGGGGTAAAGAGAATACACCCTCCGATAGCAAACCCAGCTCCCAGCTGGGACCTTAATATAGTACTTACAAGGCTCATGGGCTCACCCTTTGAACCCATGCACAAGGCAAAAGACCTCACTCTTAAGACTGCTTTCCTAATAGCTATCACCTCCATTAGGAGAGTAAGTGAACTACAGGCTCTTTCTATTCTAGACCCCTTCGTAACAGTTCACAAAGATAAGGTGGTTCTACGCACACACCAAGGTTTGCACCGAAATTCATTTCGATATTCCATGTCAACCAGTCAATAGAACTACCAACGTTCTTTCAAAACCCTTCCAATTTGGGAGAAAAGAGCCTGCATGCACTCGATGTGCGCAGAGCTCTCATGTTTTATGTGGAAAGAACTAGGCCACTGAGAAAGACTAATCAGTTCTTTGTCTCGGTGGCAGCAGGAAGAGAAGGAGATGCAGTCTCAAAGTCCACTATATCTAGATGGATTGTTCAATGCATCACTCTCTGTTACACTCTTGCTAAGAGAGAACTACCCTTCAAGCCAAGAGCACACTCTACTCGAGGCACTGGGGCATCCATAGCATTCATTGCAAACGTTCCCCTTGAGTCCATTTGCAAAGCGGCAACCTGGAGTTCTGTACACACCTTTACAAAACACTACTGTCTAGATACTCTAGATCTGATTCCCAGGTGGGACAAGCAGTATTAAGACATCTTTTCTCTACTGTTCCTTCTCACAACCCACCTCCAACTCCGGGTACTGCTCGCTAGTCTATGCACAGCATGTGATTCTAAGCATATTAACAAACCTCAGAAGACAATGCATTACTTACCGTAAAAGCATTTCTGATGGTTGTATCTGCTTAGATTCACATGCGCCCACCTTTCCTCCACGCTCGGATGGAAGGAACATAGACATCTTTCTACATCTCTCTCTCTTTTCTGTACTCACTCACGTATAGAAGGCTCCCTCAGGGCAGAAAAAATACAAACAGAGGCACCTCGACGCGTGAGGGATTGTGGGTACACTGCACGTCACTATAGGGATAGTGTTACAGACATGCCTTGTCAATGTCCTCTTTTCGACTACGAAAAACAAAATGCAATACTCCGCGGTGACCACTGGATGTCGGACTATGCACAGCATGTGAATCTAAGCAGATACAACCATCAGAAATGCTTTTACGGTAAGTAATGCATTGTCTTGCATAGAAAATACTTTACTGCTTGGCTTCTGCCCTGGATGTCCAGTGGTTAGTAGGAATGTTCATAGTTTTGATGGCACTTTGCGTTGAACAAGGCTGTCCTAGCCAACACTGAACTTTACTGTCGGATCCGAGTAGGGTGAGTAAAGGTAGCTATTTGGTGCTAAAAATATGCAAGCAATTGTTTGCCATTGCCAAGATTCACATTGTATTGTACCTTGTATGAAAGCACTTTCAGAATAAAAGCCATTGTCCTTGCCTCTGTTTGTACATTGGACTCCAGCTAAGAATTTTAGGTATTGTACTCTTTATTTTGGCAATTTGTGAGTAAGCGCATTTTTGGAGAGTAAAACGCAATTATCATTTCTGACTGGCATATTTTTAGCCAAGTAAAATTATATTTACATTTTAAAGAAATTGATATCTTTCTGTTAAACCCAATTTCCTTTTCAGGTATCTAACTGTTCACTTAAATGAAAAGAATTATTTTTAATGATACAGGCAGTTTTCACATTACAGTGCAATAGCAGAGGTGTTTCCCAGGCATCTCGTCTGAACAGTGACAAGTGCAGATGGCACGACGAGTCAGACACAAGCACGCTTGTTTCTCTTTACTTTATAGGGATTTTTCACCTGATTTTTGCAGTGTAGGCAGGTTCAGAGCCCATCTGGCGCTCTGCTTGTACAGTATAGCAGTGTGACCTCTTAAGAATTATTTTGCAGGGGTTCCAAGATGGCCGCGATGCTAGGTGCACCTCAGCCGACTCGACCACATCCCATGGGGCCGGAAAATGTGCTTAAAAGTGATTGCTAGCCCTCCCCAGAATCGATCTGCAGAGCAGGCAGCGCTGTGAGCCAGCGGAATCAATAGACGCGCACCGGCATCTGCTCCCAAAGCAGTTTTATCAGCCATGGATGCGGGGAGAAGTTTCACCTGCAGCCCGCCAACGTGATCACAGCATCCAGCAGAGGGAACTTCGTGGCCGTGCCCACCAGTCCTGGCGCCGCCTCGGAGTGACAGGTATCGAGACGAAGAGGAGCAGAACAAGAAGGCGAGATAGGGGGCCAAGAGGAGCTGCTAGCCCGCTCTTAACTCTAGATCCAGTGACGAGTATCGGCCCGGAACACCGTTCACCCCCCACCACCGGGCACAGCAAGAGGCGCCAGGCAGCTACTACAGCGTAGGGGGGATGGGGGCTGCCAATCCGAACCAAGCTGGGACCAGGAATGTGGGAAAGCCCCGCAGAAGAGGAGGGAGAGAATCGGGACGCCGAGGACCCGCAGAGAACTTGGCGGCGCAGTCTGGGAGTAAGTCACACATACACTGGGTGAGCAAGCGCCTGATCCACGCTACCCAGACACTCTAACCAACTGGTGCCACTGCTGGGTGACCGTCGCTACTACCCACAGAGCAATTCCACCAGCCTCTTACATAGAAGTAAGGGTACAGGGGCGTGGCTTGGAGCCGACGCGATGCAGTCACTCCTCTAAAGCCGCCCGTGGACGGCCCGCTGCTTCAGCTAAAATTGTGCGGTTCCTGTGGCCTATACGATCCACCGACGCCAGCTATGTGGATCGGAACCGATGGAGCACTAGCGGCTCAAAGATGAAAGCTGGGAGAGGGAGCACTATGTCCGTACTTGTCGCCTGAATCCTGGCCCCCCCCCCCTCTGCGGCTCAGAGAATCCAAGATGGCGGGCGCACTTATGATGGCGGCCGCAGTCACGAGTCGAAGGCGATCCTTCCCGTAACACTTGAGCCGGAGGGGACGGTCGGACATCCGGATATCCAGACAAATGGGGACTATTTCCATCGGCCGGCAAGGGCCCCCCCCTGGAACCGGCAGAGAGCCCCGCATACATCGGCCCCGTTTTGCGCACCCTCTCCCTTCTTCCTGGGGCGCCCCGGCCCACGCCGCCTACACACTTCCTGCGGACAGAGATCTACGCGGCTGCGTTGGTGGCCCACCTGGATGCTCGGTGGGGCCTACTTTCCGGCTCATGGACACAGATATCGGCCCTAAGAAGCGATTCAATTCCTGGAGCGAAGATGAGACCCTTCCCCCAACGGTTGGCGGCGGGAGCCCCCTGAGAGATTTAAGGTGGGCCTAGCTCGCATGCGCTTCTCCCTGAGCGCTTCCTGGGGCGCCCTGGCCCACAGTCCGGCTCCTCCTCACCACTACATCGCTCCCGGCGGCCATTGTCCTGCCTCTAACTAGCGCGATGTCAAAGCAACAAAAGACCACCAAGTCTTCGGACATAGTAACTCTGCTGACCGCTTCCGACAAAGCTAAAAAACATGATTCTGGCACCTCTATCCCACGGGAATCCCTAGATAACAAGGGACCCTTGGCGACCAAAGAAGATATTCCTGAATTCATGGCTGATATCAAATCAGAATTCCGCTCTTGTATGACAGAACTCACAACTAAACTGGAAAGCACAGACAAAAAGGTCTCGGAGGTTGAACATAGAGTAGGAGTTGTTGAGGATCATATCCAAGACCATGCCTCCGCGCTAACAGAGGTCCAACGCTCAATCGGACTACTGCAGGACAGGTGCGATATCCTGGAATACAAGCAAGAAGACCTCGAAAATAGGGCCCGGCGCAACAACCTCCGCATTCGGGGGGTTCCCACCTCGATCCTAGACAAGGGGTTAGCTGAATATGTGGGCCTTTTTTTCCAATCTCTTCTCCCCGACTTCGAAGATTCACTGCTTCTCCTGGATCGCACCCACAGGCTGAACCCCCGACGCGGAGTGGAATCGGATGGCCCCCCCGACATCATTACTAGGGTGCACTTCTTTACTACGAAGGAAGCCATCTCGGCAATAAGCCGCTCCAAAGACGAAATTACATTTCAAGGGACTTCTCTCCAGATCTTCCAGGACCTTTCTCCGCTTACTGTTTAAAAGAGGCGAGCCCTTCAGCCTTTAACCGCCCTTCTTCAGGCTCAAAAAATTTGCTACAGATGGCTCTTTCCCACAGCCTTGCAATTTTCCTACAAGGGCTCGCTCAGGAAAATTAGCCACTTGGAAGATGCTACCGACATCCTACGTCCAGATGCCTCCAACCCCTCGTCTCTCCCGCCCTCCGAAGCAGCGGCTGATTCAAGTCTGATGGCCTCCCCTAATCCCACACAAAACTCTTGGTCGAGGGTTCCCAGATTCCGGAAGAGGAAATAGCCAGATGCGACCCCATGGTGGAGTTTCCACCTCGATCCTGGCTCACAGTCCGGCACCATGATCCGACCTACACCCCCAGGAACACAGATAAGCTTTATTCTTTAAGCAGCGGGCATTATTCCACGGCCCATGCCCGGTTCCAAGGCACAATCCACCTACGAGTCCTTGGAACAAACCACTACGATTGCTCATAAAGTTAGCCATGTTGGCTACACACTGTTCGATGGCCCCGTTGGCCAAGGGAGGCATTAGACCCGCAAAAGGTCAGCCACCCTCAGTAAAAACTCGGTCCCCCGTTGGCGGCCGAGAAAAATCCCACAGGCAGGTTGGGGAATGGCTACACACTCCGCGACATGATGGCTGATTCCTCTATATCTCCCCCTCTCCCCCAAGACTCGCCAACCTCCCCGGCCCTGGACCCGGAACATCGAACTTTAAGGTTTGTCTCCCTGAATGTCAAGGGACTAAATTCACCCACCAAACGCAAGTCTATCCTACAGAAGCTTCAGAATGACGGTGCAGCTGTGGCTATGCTACAAGAAATCCACCTGTGCCGGCATACCACAGCCGCCTGCGCTCCCGAGACTTTCCGAAGCAACTTATCGCGTCTGGGAACTCCAAGAGGGGTGGCACAGCTATCCTATTCGGGAGGGGCCTGAACCCTCAGATTCTGGACTCTATAAGCTGCTCGGAGGGGCGATACATGGCAGTGAAATGCCTGTTACTAGGACAACTCTACTCTATAATCTCTGTATACGCACCCAACTCAGGCCAGGCGCCGTTCTATGAATCCCTGTGTACAACCCTCTCCCTGTTTTTGGAGGGCCAGATAGTGATCGGAGGGGACTTCAATGGGGTCCTGGACCCCTCGAAAGACAAGTCTCACCCACCTAGCGCTGGAGACCTCACCATAGCCCTGGCTCTCTTACAACTATTTAGAACCTTGGGGGTGGTGGATTCATGGAGAGTACTCCACCCATCCGAAAGAGACTTTTCCTTTTATTCCTATGTCCACCGGACCTTCTCCAGGATAGATCTTCTCCTAGTGTCCCCACAAATCTTTACGTTTACAAACGATGTGACGATTGGCTCCAGAATCTTGTCTGGTAATGCTCCGGTGACCCTTGAGATCCGAGTGCAGGTGGACCCTATATGATCCGATTCTCAACGAGATGCCACTGAGGGACGCAATCGCAACCACGATCTCCAACTTCTTTAAGGAAAACCCCAGTGAGGACACCTCTACCGCCAACACTTGGGACACAATGAAGGCAGTAGTGCAGGGTGAACTGATTGCGCAAGGAGCGGCCTATCATGGACACAAGCGTCAAACTCGCCACAGCCTTGAAGATCTTAAAAATGCAGAAAGGACCCATAAAACCCAGCGAGCCATCCGGATAGCACAGAAAAAGATTGAGGCCCACTATGCTGAACACACTGCCCACCAAATGGCAAATGCAAAACAGTTTTATTATGCTAAAAACAACAAAGCAAATAAGCTACTAGTGGCCAAACTTGCCAAAGCAAAGAGGAACAATACAATTGTGGGCCTGCGGGACCAATGAGGCAAGGTCCATTACGCTGACCAGGACAAGCTGCGGCCCATCTAACTCAGGTGATGACCGCTCCGGCGCGGGACATGGAGGAACAGAAGGAATACTTGCGGGGTGCGGCACTTCCCTGGCTAAAAAGATCAGCCCGTGACTCTCAGGAGGCGCCGATCACTGACGAAGAAGTGGGCGAGGCAATAAAAGCTCTCAAATCCCGAGCCCCTGGCCCTGATGGCTATACAACCAGGTTCTACAAGATTTTTAAACCCCGGCTATTAGCACCTTTGGTACAGTTGTTTAACTTGTTCAGGACCACGGGCACTGTAACCCCGTCCATGCAGGAGTCAATTACGGTCTTACTACCTAAACCAGGGGGCGATCCGAAGAACCCTGCATCATATAGACCCATTGCCCTGCTCAATATAGATGCCAACATTGACTCTAAAATCCTGGCCTCTCGTCTGTCTCGATTCTTGCCGGAGATAATCAGTGCGGATCAGAGTGGCTTCCTCAGACACCGCTCCATGGCCGACAACATTCGAAGAGCCTTGGATCTGGTGGAACTCGCTTCCCGAGATTCCCGGGAGTTGGTGCTTCTGGCCCTGGACGCAACCAAGGCGTTTGACAAAGTGGATTGGACCTTCATGAGGCTTACCCTGGAGGCTTTTGGATTTGGCCCGGAGTTCTGCACCATGACGCTGGCAAATTACAAAGCCCCCAAAACCCTTCTTAGAGTTAACGGCACCCTCTCCTCCCCTATCAACCTAACTTGCGGAACCCGACAGGGATGCCCGCTGTCGCCACTCCTCTTCGCTTTAATTATGGAACCGTTTGCCCAGCGGATCAGGTTGAATCCTGCAGTCGAAGACTTTCAATCGGGCTCGGCGCACCACAAGCTGGCCCTCTACGCAGATGATTTCCTCCTGACTATCACGAAACCCCGCTCATCCCTCCCTCAAGCCCTGGCTGAGATAACGAGCTATGGCAGGGTCACAGGCTTCACAGTTAACTACCGGAAATCAGTCGCCATGGGAGTGGGCTTGTCCCGGGAAGCCCGAGAAGCCATATTTCCGCTGTGCCCAATACACTGGTCGACCAAAGAACTTAGCTACTTGGGAGCTCAGATACCGGCCAGTCCAAGCGAAACTTATCGGGCTAATTTTCCCCCATTATTTACGAACTTGGAGGCAGATTTGAGACGCTGGACAACAGAGGAGATATCGCTGATGGGCCGTATTACAGCCTGTAAGATGAACTTACTGCCGAGATTTCTGTATGCATGCTCCACACTCCCGGTGCCGGTCCCGGCGCCAGCCCTTCAACGCTTACAGAAGAATATGCTGCAGTTTATTTGGAGAAAATGCTGCAGTTTATTTGGAGGGAGAAAAAACCCAGGATCCCTAAATCTACGATGCTGGGCAACGTGAAACTGGGTGGGCTCGGGGTCCCTGACTTGCAGAAATACCAAATGGCGGCTCACCTGTCTTGTATCCAATCATGGCAAGTCCTTACCAACCGCCCTGGATGGGTAGACCTCGAACAAGCGCAGCTGCCCCTCCCACTATGCTTTCTCCCACATGTCCCCCCTCCAGAACGGCGACAGTGGCGGAATCTCCTGGCATCCACCAAACACACCATTTCGGTGTGGGACAAGGCGCTGAAACAGAAGAAGATCCCGACGGGGCTCAGCCCCCTCTCCCCAGTGTTCATGAACCCTACCTTCTCTCCTGGTCTGTCTCCCCGGAATTTTAAGGCCTGGACTGCAGGAGGCCTGGAGACCCTGGGTCAACTTTTTGAAGGGGGCCAACCCTGCACCTTTGAGCGATGCAAAGAACTATTTGGGATCCAGAACAAGATCGGTTCACATATACCCAACTACGCCACTGGTGCACCCATCCTCAGACTCGCCAGACGGCTACTTGTCCCCCCACAGCCATCAAACTGACTCTTAAGGAGCTTCTGCCCCGAGGAAGAATCTCCACTCTGTACAAGCGCCTCCAAACGGACTTCCTAACCTCCAAGACCCGGTATATGGCCCTGTGGGAGGCGGACCTGGGCCATCCGATTGAAGACCAACAGTGGGTCGACATCTGGTCCCGGGCTCACACCTCCTCATCATGCATCACGAATAGAGAGTGTGCCTACAAGATCCTCCTCCGGTGGTACTACCCTCCCCTAAGACTCCACCACATGAACTCCATGATCAACCCTCAATGCTGGAGGCAGTGCGGCCAAATAGGCTCCTCCTTCCACGTGGTGGTCCTGCCCCAAGGCCCAAGCCTTTTGGAAACGATGCCTAGCGACGATAGCGGACATCACTCAGGTGCGACTGCCCTTGGCCCCCGAGCCTATCCTCCTTGGAGCACCGGTCCCCGGGATCTACCCCAGGTCTGGCCCCAAGGCCAAACTATTGTCACAATGCCTACTTGCGGGTAGGAACGTGATAGCCCGCACCTGGAAAACGACGAAAGGCCCTCTCATGCCTTTCTGGTGGATGAAGGTCTGGGACATCCTGATCGCTGAGAAGGTGACTGCTGCCGGAGCAGGCACCTTGCATCGATTTCGCAACATCTAGGGTCCGGTATTGGAGTTTGACCAAAGGTTCAAAGCCCTGACTTTCAAGCCCCAACTGGCCAGGAGAACTATTCGGGATGGAGACCCCTACAGGGAAGTGAAGAAGGAACTTGAGCCCGAGGGGTGGGGTGGGAAGAGCGTCAAATGGGATTACTGTATGCCACATGTCACAAGTAATTAAGCTTTGTATTGCCATAACCTGCCTGTTTAAAATAAACACGTTTTAAAAAAAAAAAAGAAGTAAGGGTACAGCGCATCCAGAAGGGTGCCGAGCAAAAGTCTGGCCCCCCGGTGGCACCAGAAATGGAGCTTAGACTTGACACTCTGCACTCAGAGAGAGGGAGGTAGTCGGTAAATCAAGAAGCAGCCCCCGAACAGCCCCATTGTCACAAAGGACATAAACAGAGGCACATTACAGTAGAACTGGCAACCAAGACCACAGCCCGGGGTTGATGGGGGAAATCCCACCTCGCACCCCTCCTGGGTGGAGTTGCGCAGGGCAGAACAGGCGCTGGTGGAGGCCCCGGCCGCTTCAAGGACCCGCAACCGCGGAAACCACACTATTGCAGACATTAGCAGATACCCCTTTCGCAGGACCAATATACCCCTGTCTCGGCTTGGGCGGGGAGCCCCCAGCGGCCCAGACGGCATCCGGCCCCCCGAGGGGGGCCTATCCCAGGAGTCCCGAAGCTTAAAGACTCACGACACCCCTTAAAAACACAATGAGAAGATGAGGCCAGACTCTCCAGGTGAGGGAGGAGGGGGGTCCCTTGGAGCACTAGGGCTGACTCAACGGAACCCAAAGCACAGAGCCGATTCTCCTGTGGAGCCAGAGAAGCACACAACCAGAGGCAACAAAGTAACCCATAAGTATGTTGACATATAAAGCGAACATCAACAATGTCTCAATCAAGAGGGAAAGAGCCACCATCACTGGTGAAAATCTCTTAAAAAATAAAATTAAAAAAAAGCCAGGATGGCACTCAGACCTCCCCGGTGGACCCCATACAACAGACCTGCCCTCAGAACCAGGAGAATAACCCATGCAGGAGGAACAAGACCGGCCCGTAACCCAGTCGCTGCTCAAGCAATTCTTTAATGACTTTGGAGACCAGATAAGCTCCACAGTACAAAAACAAATGAACATTCTGAGGGAGGATCTGGCAGAGGGGCTGCAGGAGACAATGAGAGACGTCAATAAAATGGAGGAGAGAATGAACACCAATGAAAGGGTGATCCAGGAGCTGATGGAAGATGCAAAACCCTGGCAACTGCCACTCATAATCTCGAACTGCAGACTGAGGATATAGAAACCAGATCCTGGTGGTCCAATATTCACATTAAATGCCTCCCGCAGGGGACACAGGACCAGGACCTCGCAGAAGTTGTGAGAAATATCTTTAGGGGCCTTCTGGAACCCGATGCAGGTCTCGCGATAAAATTCACTAGGATCCACAGAGTGGGCCCCTGCAGACAGGAACTAGGGGCGAGACCGAGAGACGTATTGGTAGCCATCCAGGACTACATGATCAAAGAAAGAATACTCCTCAAGGCTCGGAGGGCGAAACGGATCGCACACAATGGAGTAGAAATATTCTTATACCAGGATTTGGCGCAATTATCAAGAGGAGGAGAATGAGCCCAATTTTGACCTTCCTGAGAGACTGAGAGGTCCGATACAAATGGACCTTCCCATTCAGTTTACTTTTCAACTGACAGGGAAAGCAACACAGAATTACGTCATTCGACCAAGGAGCCACCCTACTGGGCATCGAAGAGGAGTGTCAGTCGCCAACCCGCCCAATTTTTTCCCAACAAAATACTTGCATATCCTAGGAATGGACCACAGTAAGACCCAAAAAGCCCAAGAAGGGGGAACACCACCCACCCCTCAGAGGTCCGTCAGCAGGAAAAGAGCAGGTCAAGAATAAGTCCCCCAACGACACCCCCGACTGAGCACGCACCGATGTGGGGGCCTACATCTCGACAGCTTGCCTGGGAAGGGTGCAAGTCAAGTCAAGTTAATGTCTGCTGTTTATGCCTAATGTGGTCCTGTGGGGGAAGCGAGGGGGGAGATTCTTGGGATGGGTTTGGGAGAACCTGCGCAGGCCAAGGCTGGGGTTAGCCAAGAATTCAACTCTCGAGACCTGAGTTTGAGGGGGGCTAGAAGCCAGTTGAATTCGCCCAGAGATTGGGGGGGGGGGGTTTGAAGGGCGGGAGGGTAGGGGAAGGAGACGCAAAGTTTGGGAAGACGGTAGGTCCATAGAGGGCGGGGGAAAGGGGAAGGAGGGAAGTATCAAAGGGGCGGCCGCAGACCCATTACGAAATCTACACAACCAGGAGATGAACACCTATGTGACAATGGGCAGCAGTAATAACCTTAAGATCATATCTCTAAACGTCAACGACCTAAACTCCCCATCCTAAAGGAAAAGAATAGAGAGACCTAAGAAGGGAACACCCAGATATAATAGTCCTGCAAGAAACGCATATCCAAACCCGGGACAGAAGTAGAATCAAGTTCTGGGGTACGCTAGACTCTTCCAAGCAACCCAACAAAAATGGGGGGGATACTCCTGGCCCTGAAAATGGGTTGGACCTCACCCCGAGAGAACGGACACTGACGACCAGGGGAGATACCTAGCAATAGCCCTGACTGGGAGAGGGGAAACCTACACTATAGCGACTCTATATGCCCCCAATTCAGACGAGGATGCATTGTTCAAAAGGCATTGACCAGACACGAAAGATTTGCTGAAACGCCCATTATCTTGACTGGGGACTTTAACATAGCCTGGGACCCTTCTATAGATGGAACCAAAATGGCACAAGGGGCACAAGGAAGACCTTCAGGGGAACTTGGGGAGAAAATTCAAGATCTGGCCCTGGTAGACGTGTGAAGGGAGTTGCAGGGAGACAAGGAGGGTTATACCTTCTACTCACATGCACAATTGAGGCACTGGGTACTCCATCCCTCCATGAAACAAGTAGGGACACGCCAATTAACCCCCTTTGAAAAATACCTGAATACGGACCCCGGGGATAGGCGGGTGGTTGCATCCATATATGCGCACTTGATAGCCGGCGAGGTTCCACCCCCAAGGCCCTATATGAAAAGATGGGAGTCATCCACGGGACACTATGGGCGAACATTCCCAAACTCACGAGATCCCTGCAAATCCCAGAGATCTGGGTTAAACTGCTTCTCCAAAGGCACCTCACGCCAGAAGACTCCACCAAATGTACCCGGGCGAATTGAAATACTGTTGGAGGGAATGTGGAAGGGAGGGAACGTGGAGCCACATATGGTGGGATTGACCCAAAATAGAGAGTTATTTGGGGGCATACGAGAGGCGATATCGCAAGTCCTGGGGTGAAGGGTGGGGGTAATGGAGGATTGGCATTGATGGGACTAGATGGGACGCTGGAGGATCTGCCTTCAAAATCAGACCGCAAACTGTACGTTATTATGATGATGGGAGCACTAGTGTTGGCGCAAAAATGGAAATCCAAGGTTCCTCCACTGGAGCACGAATGGGTGGCACAAATCTTGAACTTTTCAGCCCCGGAGTGGCTCACATACTCCCTCCAGGGGGATCAGAGTGTTTTGCATAGACTGGTCAAGGTTATTGGAATTCCTACAGGAGGGATCGAGGGTGCCCAAGGAATATGCGCCTGCTGGGCATAGTGGTATAGCCACTGATCGAACTAGAACAGGGGAGATACCCCGAGGACTGAGCAGAAGCATGCTGTGTAGCACCGACACCTGCATCAAGGAACATGCCACCCGGAGAAAGCATTTGAGGAATATGGATCTCTGTCGATCCAAAGGGGGGGAGGCTGCAGTGGAGGGGTAGAGGGTGGGTTTACTTAAGGTTGAATTTTTCTGTTTTAAAATGCAAATAAAAAGCTACGTTAAAAAAAATAAAAATGTTTGTGCAGGCTTTCCTAGATGTACTCTGAATAATGTATTGCTTGCATATCCGACTGAAAGCAATGCCTCTAACCAGTTCAAATGTGGGTGTGGGGAGGACCAGAGGATTGATTAATGTCCTGTTGTGCCTGAAAACCCAATTGGCCCTAGCTGACTCAGTGAAATGTACGCAATGGCACATTGTAACACATTTGAAATGGCTGTTAAAGGTGTGTGGATGTAATATTTCATTCTAGTGAAGACTTTCAAACTAATCCTGTGCACAAGTAAAGTAGAATCTTAAAGTCTATCAACATCGTTGACATTGTAGGCTTGGGTGTGGTTAGTTTTTAACTTAACCGATTTTGTTTATAGAACATATATTTCTTTTCCCCTCTCTGGAATAGTTTGCCATTCTTGAGGTTTTCCTCCAATGAAGCCATTCACCGAACGGAGGCCTACGAGTATGCACAGTCTTTAGGTACCCAACCATGCTCACTCCCTAATTTTCAGGTAAGAGTAATGTCTTTATTGGGGTAAAGCATTTGCATGCTCCTTGTTTCCTTGTACTCACAGGCAATACTGTACTTCTGCATGTTGGCAGCATATTATGGTCTATATACAGCTCACCATGTGAAACTTAAATAGACCTCACTTCTGCTAATAAAACATACACAGTCATTATTAAAGCTCAGAAGTATGTCTTTGTTCAGTCTTGGCAGAGATGCTTTTCTTATGTCCCTGTTAACCTAACTGGTATTGTGCCTACCTTTTTCACTCTAACCCTCCCAGCTTTAGAAATGAAGTCCAGTTAGCTGTATTTCTTGCTGTACAATAATTGGATGTAAGAAGATACAAGCACATACATACCATTTTTGTAGCGCTTGTTGAAGTTATTTGTCATTGTGTCAGTCCGCAAAATAATTTCTGGGGGATGTTGTGTGACGAATTGTTGGATTAGGTCACCTCTCCCCAAGTGGGAGCCTGTTCTTGTGAGACTAGGGAGATGAGCCTACTACGTAATGTTCCCCCTCGATGTGGCAGATACCAGGATACCTGTATCATGGAGAGACTCCTGCCCCCCCATCCCCCAACTCCCATGGGGATAAGGACTCCCGTTCTGAGAAGGCACTCCCTTTTTATTTCACTCAAGACTGATGGAGAAAGATCTATAACATCAGACTCCTCCTACATTGGTTACTGCAGTACTTCGGCTGAAGATAAAGGTCTAAACGGTACTGCGACGAGTAAACACCTAATAGTAAGAAAGAGTTGAGAACTGGCTGACACTGAGACGAGGAAACCCAGTGGAGGTAGGGTGAGCCTCACACAATCACAAAGGAAGAACCATTGTGGGCACTTGGAGAAGCTTCAATGTGGCCTCATAAAAGTGGGCGGGGGAGCAAAGCCAAGACGGAGAGATCAGGCAGTTTCAAACAGAGGGATACAGAGGCACTGAACTTCCTATTGTCCAGCAGTGCGAAGGAACAGGTGTCTGAAGAACGCCTGTGTCGAGAAAGCCTACCATGAAGCTCTGGAGCAAACAAGCTTCCTAGGAGGGACTTGGAGGTGGCGGCCAGAGGTCAGAGAGAAGAAACGCCTCTCTGTGCGAATGCCACCTGCCTATTGGTATCCCGCGCAATACCGAAATAGGAAGTAATCCGAAGGAGTGACATTTACCTGACGTATGGTACACACCGAGAGGAGAAGCGAAAAGGAAATGCTCCCAAAGCTGAAAACACAGTTCAGGAGGTACAACGTACGCCAAATCGTACTGGAAAGCAACTTAAGTGGAAGTACAGATGCCATCCTACAAAGAAGTGGTGAAGCATCCAACCCGGTGACGCAATCCCGAAACCAGGAAGTTAACGGGAAGAGCGGGAGACTCTGGGAGAGAGGCGGCTGTAACGAGTGGCTATACCTTAGTTGGCAAATTAAGAAGATGAGTTAGAATAGCTATGGGACTCGCCCTACTCATCCCAGTGGTATTGAAGACCCTCTTAAAAGAAAATCTAAACATTAAATAAATTATATTAATCCCAGGGAAGAAGTCAAGAAACAAGGAGACCTGAGAATTAGTCTCATAGAAGAAGCACATACACATGTAAGAAAGAGACGGTTTCTGATGGGAACAAAACACAGAAGATAGGAGTCAATATCCCAGACAAGGAAAGTATAAGGAAATCCAGAGGGACACAAAACAGGACGTGGAAAAGTCCAATAGGAGAACTGAATGAACTGGTAAAGAAGATGGCAGAATGCTATATTAAGATTCCATGTTGAAAGGAACATTTCATTGGGAAGTCCTCTTTCCACACCAGGAGAAGGGAGTCTTCTCCTGGTCCTTAGTAGTTTGATCTTAGTGGCAGGGTCAGGACAGGTTAGTTTTGGACTGATTGACGGACCCTTGTTTGGACTTTCATATTGATGCCGAGTACCATCGTTTTAGTTCTGTTAGGTAGGGCAACCCTTAGGTTAGGGAAAGATAGGCCTTTTCTCTTTACTTTAAATAAATACAAATCTAGAATGGCAAACCCTGGTCCGTTTCATCCTTCTGAACCTCCACGGTAGGCAGTAATGATGGTTATCAGAAAGTAATCTAATTGAATGCGTGATTTTGGGATTTCATGAGGTTTTTGCCTGCTCTTCCTCTAATGCAAACATTTGAGTGCGTGATAGACTTCCTTGTGTGCTGCATTTCATCCTGTACATGTATGGCAGTGCACATCGCAATCTTTCCAAAGTCAAATACAAGAGTAAGCAGATTTGTGCATCCACATTCATGGGAAGGCTGTCACACAGAACACGGCTATGAGTGCAAAGTGCGTGCAAACCTGTGATGCTGCTTCTATGTACTTAAAGCTATTTGGAAGTGTTTTCTTAATGCTCCACTAAGCCACATACATTTTAACTGAAACAAGACTTGATTAATGATCATCCTGCAACAGTGACTCCAGACAAAGCACTACATCCTTTTCTGTTTTATTATTAATAGGCTCAGAAATTAATTGGGGCATTTTTGTTGTTTGGTCAGTGTTGGGAAGGATTTGTCTTTTGGCAACTTTCCCACCATATTCTATGGACCCCCAAACCTTTTGTTTATTAACCTCATTTTACAGGAAAGTGAAGCTGTCCGCTTCACTCCCCTGGACTTTTGCTCATTTTGTTATTGGGGAACTGATCACTCCTTCAGACTATCGATACTGGAAAAATTTGTTTCCCTTTGGTCTTTTTTTTTTACCTTTGACCTTTTTGATTACTTTTTACCAGCACACACAGCATCTTGAAATGCAGTGCAGTGGGAATACTTTTAAATAACCTAGTCTTTTATATTTGGGATTTTTGATTTCTTTTATATGTATCTAAAGACAAGCTGGTGGCAGCAAACATATTTTTACAATTTTTGTGTTATTTCTAGTGTGCACATTCACATTTACCGCATATGGCTACTGAACGTGGCTAGTGACCTAAAATGGCGACCTAGTGAAGACCTGCTGGACTACAAGATCTGTGAATTCCCTGAGCGGTGCTTCAACCCTTGGACTGGTGGGACTAACCAGTCTGTGTTCATCGTGACAGAGCCATCCTGAACCTTTGGAAATGTCACTGGACCACCCTGTGGACTGACCAGCTCTCCAGTGGGCTACCTCGCTAGATCCGTCGCCGTTCCGCTTTCATCGCCAGAACTTCAGTAGTCGCCAGCTTTTGGTGTCAGTTGCCTTACTGCCGGATTTCAGCCTCCCAGCGTCAAGGGATGCTGCTCTGGAAGGTCTTAAACTGCAACTGGACAGACGCCCACCATCACCCATGTGCGGTGGGCGTCGCTGGATCTCCCCTTCCCTAATCTGATGGTGTCCTGAAGGGGTCTGCATCAGTGCTTTCTGCATTTCTCCAACTCCATGGGTTGCACTCTGATCCTAGAACCGACCGGAAGAATCCTTGCACCTGCAGCTCCTGAGCACCTTTCAGTGGAACCAACGGCTGGAAACCTACCTCCAGCGACTCCCACATGCCCACCCACCTTATCCCTAGTAGACCCACCTAGTCATCTGGGAAAGTCTTCAGGTTGGTAAGTAAATGTATAGACTTTGTCCCCTGTGTTCTCCTTAGAATAAACATTGAATAAGCTTTGGTTATTCGATTCCATCACTTTTTGATCATCGCGTACAAAAGCAGCTGTACCTGAAAGATGGAAACATAATTTTACCTACCAGTAACTTTCTTGCTCTTCTTCTCTACAACATTCACCACCACAAATACCTTACCTACTTAAGAAATGTTCTGGGCAGAAGTATTGTGATATTTGGGCACACACAAGGCCCCACCATCCATATGGATTGGACTTCTGAAATTAGGGCATATTTCTTGTGACTTGGTTCTATCTTACTGCATCATTTACTTAACTTCTTTTGTGAATTGTTATTGAATGCATTCATAAGCACCTATGGTGACTGTATATATGTTTATAACTAAGTGTTGTATAATGTTATCACCTCCTTGTTTCATTTTTCTTGTGTGTGTTTTGGGCCTAAAATAATTATAGTTTTTTTCTGCTTGCCTGTCTAAATTGAATTATTGTATGCTTCACTGTGTGGACTCTTTGTGGACCCCTGATCACCGCACTCTCACTCTCCTGAGAATTACATTGACTGCTCACCACTGCTACCTTTTATTGGGCTTTGGCTAACCTCTGAGTTACCCTAGATTGGCCTCCTAGAATCGATCCACCAGGCAAGATTCTAGAATTCTACAGCATTGGAGCTTTCATAGATTCACATGCTTGAATATTCCCTGTCGTCAGACTGGGAATCCTCTGCAATTTAAAAATGAATACATATTTTTCCCCATAAGAAAAAGCAATACTGTTTGCCCATTATGCCTGTACAAGCACTCTCTTGTGTAGTCTCTCCAACTCATTGTGGTCCTTTGTGACCCTAACCAATGCAGTGGTAGGGCTTAAGCTCCACCCCAGGCAGCCATCTTCAGATTATTCACCACAGTCTAGTGACTAGGGAATCATCCACAACTCTCCTGCCTGACCTTTGTCTTCAAATATTTTTCAAGCCATTCTTTTACACATGGATAGAGTTTCTTCTGTCCTGCACACTCTTGTTTTGTAGGCCAGGAAACGTTTGTCTTCAACTGGAAATTGAATAAGGATGATCCTGCGTCTGGCCCCCTCATTTGGGGATTAAGTGCCATTAGACTGAGGATGAAGAGTCTGTCATAACAGCTCCTGTCATTTCCCTCAGGACCCCTGATTATGATATGGCATTTATAACGCACCTATACACAAGTGAGAAGAGCTTAATCAGTGAGGAGAAGAACACTGAGGACCCCTGCGAAGCAAGCTTCATCAGTGGACAGGAAAACAGCACCACCTGCAAAAACGAAGAAAACAGTTAAGGAGTTAAGGACGCCCTGTGAACTCACTCTGTTTTGGAAAACATCAAAAGCGGCAGTTAAGACCCCCTTGTCGACCACAATACCAATTCATGGTACACAGTCAAATCGGCCATTCAGACATATTGTCCATGCGGTCCTCTACAACGCACATATCCGTGTCCACAGGCCGTTGTGGCTGAATTGCCGTTGACTGGTGCCTCGACTATGAGGGATCAGTCGCAGATAAACGGTCTTCGTCTACGGAAACATCTTCGTCAAGTGGAGGAGTCCTCGTCCACGGCTAATTCGCTACTTGCGGAACAAAATGTCTTAACCACGACTATCTCTGGGAGCCCTCGTCCATGACCATCGACGAGAGGCGTTCCATCCACAGATAACCCGATAGGAGCCCCCGTCCACGACCGTTAATGGGAGTACCACCGTCCATGGCTAACCCACTGTATATGAAAAAACCCTCATCCACGGCTTTTACTTAAGGCCCCTCATCCACGACTACTTCCTCGTCCACGAACGAACCCTTGTCCACAACTAAACAGGCGAGGGGAAATCCATCAAGGGGAAGAAAATCACTGTCTAATGGGCATTTGTTGACAACTACTCTGTTCGTGGGAAAAACAGTAGTAAATCATCTACCTCCCCATCCACGCTGCACAATGATTAGCGTAGCTCAGTAACACACACCCTGCCAGTGCCACAGCTCTCTAGAAATGATTATACTTCCAGACATAATTTTACAGAGGAAATCTCTGACCTAGGAGAAGACCGGTCACAGTCTCTGCCCAAAGAGCACAGCCCTCCATCGCACTTGCCCTCAGCAGACACTTAAGATCCTTTTCAAATCTCGTTGATAGTAAAAAAACAAAAAAAAGTGCTTGTATTTCCGAGGCGGCAAAGGGCTCACTTACCCAAGAAGCTACAATTCTCCAGCATGGGGTCTGGCATGGATTTGCATGCTCATGAATATATTCCCCGTTATCAGGCTGGGAATCCTCGGTAAAGAAAAAATCAGTATCAGTTTCGTTTCTGATCTGTCTTTCGTAGTAGTAACCAATCACTGATCTCTGCGTCATACTGACCACAGCCAATGACTGCCCTCTACCTAAGCCCCGCCTCTGGCAGCCATCTTCAGATTTTTACCGCACGTTCAAGTGTTGGGAGTCCTCGTGCTTAGCTCTCGAGCTTTTACTGCATGTTTCGCGCTTTTTCAGGTGAATTTTCACATTTTTTCGGTTAATCGAGCCTCAAGCTCCACCGTTTCTACTCCCGTTAACGGCTACCCGTTGCGGGATTTTCCTACGCCCCTCAAGGGTGAAGATTTCGTCGAATCAAATTCTTGGAGGATTCCAGAAGATTCGCGGCCTACTTCGAGATGGCCCAGGATGCGAGTTCGTCGCCCGGACCCAAGCTGTTTCGCAGCTGCCCTGGATGCGGGCTGAGAATGTGTTTAAGGAAGACGAACATTTGCGATGCCTCTACTGTCTTCATGGGGACAAGACTCATGTAGAGAAGGACTGCCAGTTCTGCAAGAACTTGTCAGAGCAGACCATGAGGGACCGTCGATCCCGTCTCGCAAGCTGGTTGGAGAAGGGCTTGATGGGTGAGAAGAAGAAGAAGAAAGGGTCCGAGCGGGCTTCTAAGTCCTGTGCGGGCGCCCCGGCGACGGGGGCTCAACACCAGGCCAAGCGCTGCGAGTCCGCTGGCTCCGGGAGCTCCAAAAGGTCGGGCTCTTCGGTCGCCAGGCAGGGCGCACCTTCCCCGGTGCCTTCAACCACGAACCAACGCTCCGGTTCGGGGAAGAGAAAGTCCGAGACCCCGGGTAAGCTTCGGGAGAAGCCCCGTCCGATCTCGGAAGAGGGGGAGCGAGGCGTCGCCCCTCCCCCGAAGGAGAAGGCCGGGACGCACCTAAGGTGGTCAAGGCCCCTACCCAGCAGGCGAAGGCCTCTATAGAGGCTATCGCGGCGACTCTGGCCAAGCCGGCAGAGACACCGCCAGCAGAGACCGCCTCCGGGACTAGAGTTTCCCTGCCGCCAAGGAGGGAATCCTCTTTTCAGCCCATCGTCGTGGCCGCCATGATGGAAGAAGCGAGGGGGGGCACGGTGCCCTCCTCGAGCTCGGAGTCAGCCTCGGAGGAGGAACTGACCAAGGCCGTGAGGAACCTCGAAGTCCAATTCGAGAAGGTTCGATCCCGTCAGGAAGATCCTCGGGAGATAACCGAGGAAGACGACGATGGTGAGGAAGAGCGGCCTTCCCTTCCGGCGCAGCCGGATCCTAGGCCTCAGGATGGCTCGGCGGCCATTTTGTCTGCCATCCAGTCCTTATGCTCTGAGATAAGGACGAGATTCTCACGGCCCAGGCCGGATGACCTGCAACCTGGCCCGTCGGGAAGTCCTCAGAACAAACGACAGAGGACCCAACCCTCTCCTCCGCTCGCCCCCGTAAGGCCTACAGTTCCCTCCTCATCCTCCCACGAGTCGGGAGATGACGGTGCGTTGGGCTCGACGAGGGGTTCTGAGGGCGACGGCGACGACGACGGAACGGGTCTCCCGTCTCCCGTCGCACGGGCCTCGCCGCCCGACGAGATTGGCTCATTCCACGCCATGATCGCCAGGGCGTCCGAATTGTTCCAGCTCTGCCCGGAGGAGCAGAAAAAGGAAGGTTTCCTCTATCAGCGCCGGCAGGCCAAGAGGAAGACGGTCATTGCGGTGCCCCTAATCGATGACATCTGGGAGGAGGGCCTGTCGGTTCTCAAGAACCCCTCCACGGCACCAGCCAAACGGGACCGGTACGAGAAGAAGTACCGGGTCCCCGAAACCGCTCCCCTGTGCCTCATGGCCCAGCCAACGCCAGACTCGGTCGTCTTGGCGGCGGCGAAGAAGAAAGCGGCGGGGTCAGGAGCCTCGACGTCGAATTCCCTGCCGGACGGCGAGGGAAAGAAGTTGGACGCCATGGGGCGGCGGGTCATTTCGTCGGCGGCGACGACGATCAAAACGGCCAACGCCCTGGCGATCGTGGCCCGTTACAACAGGGAGATCTGGTTTAAGCTGGCCCCCATATTGGACTTCCTGCCGGACGACAAGAGGTCCGAGGCTCTGGAAATACTGCAAGAGGGCGAGGTGGCGTCGGACCACGCCATAACGGTGGCAACCGATATTGCCGATACCGGGTTCCGCCAGCTGGGCAACGGTGTTTGCCTTTGCCTCCAAGGGATCCAGCTGTGGCTCGTCGTCCTACCGCCAGGCGGCACGCTCCTCGTCTTAGGAGGCCTACAGGGGTCGCGGCAAGCAGGGAGCGCCTCACCGCCGTCGGCAAGGTGGCCAGGGCGGCAAGGCCACCACCTCCAAGCAGGACTGAACCGGCCGTGGTCTCGGGGCCCCACCGAAGCACCCCGGTGGGAGGCCGGCTGACTAACTTCGTCGGCGTGTGGAAGTCCATCTCCACCGACTGTTGGGTGCTGGATACCCTGGCAAGAGGACACTCTATCGAATTCCTGAAGAAGTGCCCTCACGTTCCTCCTGTGGCCAGGAAGGAAAATCACGTCCCGCAACTGCTGTTGGAAGTAAGGGCGATGCTCAGGAAAGGCGCCATCGAGCTTGTCCAGAAGAGGCTCCGGGGCTCCGGGGTATACTCAAGGTACTTCCTCGTCAGGAAGAAGACGGGCGGCTGGCGCCCCATCCTGGACCTTCTTCGTTTGAACAAATACATCAGATCACAAAAGTTCAGGATGGTCACCCTCCAGCACGTACTGGGACATCTGGAGGAAGGCGACTTTCTATCATCGTTGGACCTGGAGGATGCATACTTCCACGTTCCCCTCCTCAAAAGTCACCGAAAGTTCCTCAGGTTCGTCGTCCAGGGACGCCACTACCAATTCAGAGCACTGCCGTTCGGATTGAAGTCGGCCCCCAGGATCTTCACCAAGTGCCTAGCACCAGTGGCGGCGCGGCTGCGCCTGCAGGGGATTTACGTCTACCCCTACCTGGACGATTGGCTCATCCGCTCAAGGACGAGGGAACTCGCCGTCGAACACACTGCGAGGACCGTCCAGCTACTCACAGACCTGGGATTCGCCATAAACTACCCAAAGTCCCACCTGGTGCCGTCGCAAGTGGCCCTGTTTCTGGGAGCGAAGCTCTATACAGTGAGGCGCCTGGCGGCCCCGTCGGAAGAACGAACGAAGGCCATTCTAGGCAAAGTGCGGCGCCTGCTTGCCACGGACGTGGCCAGGGTGAGGTCCATCAAGTCCCTCCTGGGGATGATGTCCTCTTGCATCTACCTGGTGCACCTCTGCAGACTACGGATGCGCCCTCTTCAAGAATTTCTCGACGCCCGTTGGAGGCAGGCGACGGGCACCTTCGAAGACATGGTCCCCCTCAACGAGGTGTTCCGGCGGGCGATTCAGTGGTGGGGCGTTCGAGCACACCTCATGGCGGGCAAGGACTTTCAGACGCCGGTGTACCAGGAGACGACGGACGCCTCCCTGGAAGGGTGGGGCACCCACACCGGAGATCTCCACGCAAGAGGCCTCTGGCTCCCGGAGGAGAGGCTCCTGCACATCAACGTCCTGGAACTCCGAGCCGTGTTCTGGGCTCTCAAATCGTTCCTCCCGTCGCTCAAGGGCAAGGTGGTGCGGATCTTCACGGACAACACAACGACAATGTTTTACATACGGAAGCAGGGAGGCACCAGATCCCCAGCCCTATCCAAGGAGGCACAGGATCTGTGGCACTGGGCGGTCGCCCAGGGGATGTTCCTGGTTCCCTTCCACCTGGCAGGAGAAAGCAACACCATCGCCGACTCGCTCAGCAGGGAGCTGCGCGCGTGTCACGAGTGGTAACTGCGCCAGGATCAGGTGGATCTACTCTTCCGACGATGGGGCAAACCCCAAATCGACCTGTTCGCAACAGCGACGAACTCGAAGTGCAAGAGGTTCGCCAGCAGGTTTCCCCAGCCGAGAAGCATGGGCGATGCGTTCTCGTTCCCCTGGGACGGCCTATACCTGTATGCGTTCCCTCCGTTGCCGTTGCTGCTTCGACTCATCAGCCAGCTCAAGAGGTCCCGGTGCAGGATGATCCTCGTCGCACCGGCGTGGCCGAGGCAGATCTGGTTCCCGGACCTTCTGGACTTGTCAACATCCCCTCCCATCAAGCTGTCGGCGGACGCGGACCTTCTCTCCAGAGAAGGAGGCGTCATCTTCCACCACGACCCGGCGTCGCTGAACCTGCAGGCCTGGCTCCTGCAGCGCTAGAGTTTGGAGGCTACGATATACCGGCCGATTGCAGAGAGGTTCTTGCAAAGGCCAGGGCGTCCTCGACTCTCAAATGCTACGGTCATAAGTGGAAGAGGTTCTCTATCTGGTGCCGAGCACAGAAGATCAACCCCCTATGGATTACGGCCCCTCAAGTGCTGCCGTACCTGCTATCGCTGGCAAAGGCTGGGCTAGCCCATGCCTCCATTAAGATTCATCTGGCGGCGATCTCCAGATATACCAGAACCACAGGACGGACGTCCCTGTGGTCCCATCGACTGGTAAAAGAGTTTATGAAAGGACTGTTCCGGTCGTTCCCGCCAGTGAAGGCCCTGGCCCCGGCGTGGGAACTTAACGTGGTGCTGACCAGGCTCATGGGGCCCCCATTCGAGCCAATGCACTCCGCACCTATGAAGTTTGTGTCGTGGAAGACTGCGTTCCTGGTGGCCATTACCTCCGCACGACGAGTGGGAGAGATCCAGGCCCTATCCTGCAAAGCACCGTACTTGACTTTCCATGCCTCGAGGGTGGTGCTTAGGACGCACCCCTCCTTTATGCCCAAGGTGCCGTCGGACTTCCATCTTAACGAGCCCTTGGTGTTACCTGTTTTCTTCCCGTCTCCTTCGTCGCCGGCCGAGAGGACTTTGCACTCGCTGGATGTGGCTAGAGCGCTGAAGTTCTACGTGGACCGCACGAAGAGTTTCCGGAGGACATCACAGCTGTTTGTGAACTTTGGACGTGTGAATCAAGGGAAGGCTCTCTCGAAGTCTTCTATTTCCAGATGGCTCTCCGGCTGCATCATGCACTGTCACCAGTTGGCTAACCGACCGCTGCCAGGCCGTCCAAGAGCCCATTCGACCAGAGCGATCGCTGTTACTACGGCATTCTTATCTGGTGTGCCCCTGCTGGACATCTGCAGGGCTGCTACGTGGAGGTCGACGCACACCTTCACGAGATTCTACTGCGTCGATCGGGATTCCAGGGAGGAGTCCAGGGTCGGCCAAGCAGTGCTGCGCAACCTGTTCGCTTAAGGTGAGCCTGGTGAGGAGGTAAGATATGCTTAATGTTGAGTTTTTTTTGTATTGCTTAATGTTGAGCCTTTTGCCACCCCCCGTGGTTGTGCATGTGTGTACTGCTATCTATTCTTATATTCATGAGCATGTGAATCCATGCCAGACCCCATGCTGGAGAAGGAACAAGTTACTTACCTGTAACTGTTGTTCTCCAGCATGGGTCTGGCATGGATTCACATGCGAACCCTCCCGCCTACCCCTCTGCGGCTCTTCACTTGGTCATGCTGCCACTTCACGTGCTACCAAATCTGAAGATGGCTGCCAGAGGCGGGGCTTAGGTAGAGGGCAGTCATTGGCTGTGGTCAGTATGACGCAGAGATCAGTGATTGGTTACTACTACGAAAGACAGATCAGAAACGAAACTGATACTGATTTTTTCTTTACCGAGGATTCCCAGCCTGACGACGGGGAATATATTCATGAGCATGTGAATCCATGCCAGACCCATGCTGGAGAACAACAGTTACAGGTAAGTAACTTGTTCCTCGTTCCAACTAGGAGTCACAGAAACATCTCCCCACCTCGGGGACAGATGGGCGCTTCACTGCCATGAAGGCAAAGGAGTGTCTCTCTACCACAGTCCATAAGAGCACCTTTATTACTGTCCCTGAAGTACTGCCAAAATCTGGCTGTTGACATCTATAAGGTGGAGCTGGACATACAGTCGGATGAGACTGAAGAGGGGGCAGTCCCCCAAGGCTCACCCCAACAAGATACTGACAAATGGGAGGATTGTCATTCAGAAAGAAGAGGCACGACTCCCCTGGAAGATTTCCACTGCCAGACGATATTGCTTCCTTCCATTGCAACAACAATATTCGATCACCAAGTATCTTGCGTAGAAAATAAGTCTGTGCTCTCAGAGCATAGATCCAAGATAAGGGGGACGGTCCCGGCCATACTGTTCTAGACACCATATGGGAAGCAGGGGAGAAGATCCTGACTAATCCATTTTCCACTCCCTCGACTTTGGCTTGGCCGGGAAAGAAATACAACTTCCAAACCCCCCCCCCCCCAAACCTGACTCGGTCATTGCTGTGGCCAACAGGAAGAAACTTATGAATCTCGGGTCATCACTAATGCCCTGCCTGACAAATAAGGCAGGAAACTCCAAGCTGTAGGCAGGAGTATTTGGGCTTCTTCATCTTTCTCCATTAGGACAGTGTCCTCACCATGACAGCGAAATAGGACAGGATATTGTGGCACAGGAGGTCCAAGTTCATGGAGCACCTTCAAGCCACACTAAGTAAGGGCCATCATTTGAGACAGTGAAGGAACCTCTGACACATGATTAACTCAGTGGTGGAGACCGCAGAGTCCATGTCAGGCAGATGGCTCATAGAGCGGTCCTCAGGGGCCAAGCATGCATGAAGGCGACCAACTTCAGACCGGAAGTGCAGACGCAGATCCTAAATATGCCATTCGAAGGCCAAGGCACCTTTGGCAAAAAGGTTAACAATCACCTGAAGGGTATTCTATCAGACACTGATACAGACAGGGCCATCAGTTCGTTGAGAGACCAGGACAAAGAAAGGCATACCTTTCTTGACAGTTTAGGGAAGTTTCGTTTCAACAACAAGCCGTATTCCATGCTAAGGGCTAGGTCAAAAAAATCAATCTCCTGACAGATACCACGACACAGAGGCTGGCATGGGACGGCCCAGACAATGGCCCAGTCGTCCAATCAAGATTGACGGGAAGCACCATCCCCTGCCACATTGCACCCCGGTGGGAGGGCGGATCAGTCACCACCTGCAACAATGGCTAAAGGTCACGCCAGACGGATAGGTGCTACAAATAATAAATGAAGGACATATCATTGAGTGCCTCACACGGCCGCCATCCCTACTTTCACGTGCACGCAATACGTGCCACATGGCCCAGTTCAAGCTAGAGGTGCACACATTTCTACAAAAGGCAACTATTAAAGTCGTTCTTCACAACCGATGAGGCAAGGGATTCTATTCACACCTTTTTTCTAGTAAAAAGAAATGATCGGACAGTGGCTCCCGCTCCAAGTAAAGCGCATAAGGTTGAGAATGACCACACCGCAACGGGGCCTCCTTGGCTCCAGAAAGGCGACCTAGTTACAATGCAACTAGAGGATGCGTAGTTTCCACATACCCATTTATCCAGAGCACAAGCGCTACCTAGGGTTTACAGTAGAAGACAAGCATTGTCTGTTCTGGATACTTTGGCCTACAGTCAGTCCTGAGGTTCATCACCAAATGTCTTTCCCAGGTGGCAGCGCACCTAACAAGAGGAGGTGTAAAAGTCTTTCCATACCTTGCCAATTAGCTCATTAAAGCAAACTCGAAGGTATGGGCGACCAGAGTGGTCCATCAGACTAAAGAGATTATCACAGATCTAGTTTTTCTCCATCGATCACGAAAAGTCTGTAGTTATGCTGGCGTAGAACTCCCTCTTCCTTACGCCCAGAACTAGAGACCGACATTCTGCAAGTCAGACCTTCACCCAAGAGAAGAACAGCTCTCCTAGCTGGTCAATGGGTTCTTCAAAACAAGCAAAAGCACGGTGCGTCACTACAAATCGCTGCTGGGCATGCCATTGTTAGAGGAGTTTTCCTAAAGGCCTACTGGCAGTAAGACTTTAGTAAGCTATCCCAGTTGTTTGCAATTCTTAGCAGTCTGTACTAGCTCAGGACCTTGGTAGTGTGGCAGAGCAATCAGGCTTTTCTTAAGAGGAAGATGTGAGCTGTAGGTAAGTACTCTGAATCTTAGACAGGCACAACAAAGAAACACTTATACATATAGTTATATACAGGATATGTATTTATTATATTTACACCAGAATCACTTTAAATTCTTCAGACGTTTAAGATAGAACACCTAGGAATACTAGATAATCCACTTAAAAGGGCACTTTCACTTTTGTGTTAGTTCACGGGTACATTTGTAGCAATGTTAGAAAGGGAAAAGACAAGGTTATCGTATTATCTGTAATTGCGCACTCATGCGGTTTTCAACAGGTCATACGGTAATGCATTTACTATGCAAACACATATAGAAAAGTCACTTAAAGGGAGGAAAATAAGTGGTTAGTGCTACATGAGCTTAGTTCAAGGTTCTCGAGACATTTTTTTCTCCTGGCAGGTCTTTAAAGTCCAAAAACGCAACCCTCAGTAAAGGCAGTTCAGAGAGGGCTTGAAGTCTTGACAGTCGGCGAATAATGAAGAGTTCCTGTAGATTTCTTCCAGTGTCTAAAGTTATTGAAGCAGCAAGTTGGCAACTAACCAAGGAGACCTGAAAACGGACTTGAGAAGGGGACACAAGGAGCAGCTTGATTCAGCGGTAAGAGGGGGTTGCACTGGACACCTCTATGTGCACGCCAATGCTCTGGAGTGAATTCTTGGAATCAGGTAAGCAATACCTTTTTTTTTCCCACAGTGCCTTTGGTTTGAAGAAAGTGTTTGTGTTGGCTCCTTCGCTATGTGGCAGCTCTGGACCTGACCTTTGGATTCCTTGGTCTGGTGACGAAAGGCAGGACAATGGACGGTGTCTCACAGCAGCAGTCTCGAGGGAGGACCTGTAGCACGACTTTCAGCAACTTCTTGGTACACTCTGCGGTTTTGGCGCCTTTTCAGCAGCACCAACAAAGGAGTTGGATCGCCTAGTCAATCTTTTTTGCTTCCTGCAGTCCTAAACTCTGGTGAGGGGGTCTGAGCGAGTTGGATCGGATCTCTGGAGTGTCCTTATGGGCTCAGCACGGATTTGGCCAGATTCAGCCTTTCCACGAGGATGAACAAAGGCTTGTTCCTGTCCCGAGCCACCCCAGAAGAAGCGCGATCTCTTGAAGAAGCTGGAGCTCCCTATAGCACTGCAGGAGCAGTGTCCCAACAGCCGGACCACACACCCACTGCGAGGTAAGCACGAGGACTTTATTGCAGATGCAGCAGATATCAGCTGTGATGGCTATCTGTAGCGCGGAAGAACGCGACTACATTAAGCACAAGGCCATAGCAATATATTCTATGCCCGCTACAGCGTGTAATTCAACTTTTCATCTCCACTGCACATCAGAGTGTACAGCGCGTCCACCAGACAAGGAGAGCAAAAAGATATATACCTTCGCGAGAAAGTTCGCTTCTTCTGCAGCATACCATACCAGAATCGCCAACAGCACTACGTTGTTGGCTCGTTACGGCTGCCACAATTGGGATGATCTGGAGCGCCAAATAGAAGCGTCCCAGTACCACTAAAGGCTCAATTACTTAAAACTATCTCTGAAGGCAAGCAGATCTCAAACTGCATCCTAAAGAATAACCTTTATGTGGCAGATAATGCAGGACGCATCATAGCGGTGGGAATACTCATCAAGCGCCATGCTTGGCTCAGTCAGGGTTCAAGATAGAGGCCCAAGTAACCCTCTTGAACATGCCAGTGGAGCCAAATGTGTTATTCGGGAAGGCTGTAGAAGACACATTCAAAAGTGCCAAGGAGGAGTACGACACTCAAGTCCCTTGGACAGTTGACAAACCCTATTCCCAACGGGGCTCCCCAAACTCTAGGAGATTTTGAGACCAGAGGGAGCAACGTTCCTCAGGTTACTCTCAAGGGGAACAGTTCTTGGCTTGGGGCCAGTCACAAGGCCAGGGCTCCTCGTCCAATTTTCAAAGAGGAATTAAAAGGGGCAGAGGAAGTGGCATACCCTCACCTGGTAGAGGCTCAACCCCTCCCAAACAATGCCAGGCTATTTCAGGTTCCCCCCATGCCACTCCAATAGGAGGCCGAATTTCTCACTTCACCCACGCATTGGAGGGCATAACATCGGACAAGTGGGTGTTGTCGATGTTAACAGGCCGTTATTGTATAGAGTTGCTACAGATACCACCCTACCGCCAGCCAAAACAGAAATAGATGACATCAGAAGACCAAAGCATACTGCTGGAGGAAATAAAGGCTCGGCTCGAGAAGGACACCACAGAGATGTTCCCCCCGCAAACGAAGTAAACAAGGGTATTTATTCAACATACTTCCTTGTGCCAAAGAAAGACCTTACTATGCTCCCAGTATTAGATCTGTGCCCTGTGAACAAATATGTGAAACCCCAAAAGTTTCATATGTCGACTCTCCAAGAGGTGATTCCTTTCCTAAAACAGGGAGACTACATGGCGACGTTGGACATGAAAGATGCATACTTTCATATTTCAAAGCACCCTGCGCACAGAAAATACCTGCATTTCAGGATGGTGGGAGTACACTACCAGTTCAAGGTACTCCCATTCAGCATTGCCTCAGCACCAAGAGTATTCACAAAGGTGCCTGCAGTAATGGCAGCACATCTGCGCAGAAAGTCCATTCAGTTATACCCTTATGTGGACGACTGGCTTATCACCGGGGAACTCCTCAAATTTGCAAATCAAATACGCAAAAGACAATAAACCTTCTCTTCAATTTGGGTTTCTCCTTCAATGAGAGAAAACCAAGTCTAGTCCCCAGCCAAATAAAGCAATTTCATGGGGCTATCCTAAACACAAAAGAGGAGTTGGCGTTCTCCTCTAACGAGAGAGTACAAAACATGCTGTTGCAGGTACCTCACTACAAGATCCGTCGCCAGATAACTGTTCACAAAGCAATGGTCTTGCTCGGGATGATTGCTTCATGCATTCACTTGGTTCTACATGCGAGCCTGCGTCCAATGCAGGAATGGTTAGCTAAACAGTGGTCTCAGGCAAGCGGACAGTGGGACGATTTAGTGGTTGTTTAGCTAACTCTGGTTCAGGCTCTTCGCTGGTGGTTCAAGGACAACCTGTTAAAAGGAAACCCTTTTCGCGCTACACCAGCAGAAGCGATACTAACTGCAGACTCCTCACTCGCCAGGTGAAGGGGGGTACTTCCTCCACCACACAGCCCACGAACAGTGAACACACTACTGCCCAAAGACATATTAAATTCATAGAACTTTTAAGAAAAATAAGAGAAACTTTTACAGCCAAAAAAAGTATTCCCTTGGCGACAGCTGGTATGTAGTGTGAAGCAAAAAAGGCCAAATGCACAATTTTAAATAAGCGTGCTAGGTTGTCAGCATGAGTGTTTCTCCAAAACTGTGTGGCTGATACACAGATGCAATATAAGTAGGAGAGGGATTTAGAGAGGTTACTCGCATGCGCCAACCTTATACAAAAATTGTTCGAAAAGGTGAGTCATGCCATTTCTGTGTTTGAAGTTTTTTTCTTTTCTTTTTCACATTATATTAGAGGATGAACAAACAATTTTCAATTTGGTGTTTTCTTCACACCTTATAGTTTCCACATAATGCTATGCACAAATCCTTGATACAAATTAGTATGAGGTGTTTACTCCACACCTTTAGTGGCTCTTCAAATGGTTTATGCTAATCCTTAGTACTCATGTTTATACCTTAATATGTCTCCCTCAACACGTGTTTCCCCATTGTTACTAACAATGGTTCATCAGGAGAGGAAATGCTTTCTAAAAGAAAAAAAACAAAATTATGTTTAAAATGAAACTTAAATGAGTTTGGTAATATTTGCTATTATTTCATGCCTCTTTAACAAAAATAAATATAGATATTTTTCTTGACTCACCCAATCTTTAATACAGAATTGTTTACAAAAGATTTTAACATTCATCCAAATAGCTTTGGCAAGTTCAAGTAATTGGTCAATTTGATGTCCACATTTTAGCTTGATAATTGTTTAAAAGAGATTGCCTCCTGTTCCAATTTGTTGGTAAAACCGATCAAAAACTGGCTAAGGGGAAGAAGGTGAAGAGAGAAAAAATATCACCTTTAGAGTGCTTGGAGAAAGGATACCGGTTCAAATTACATTTTACGTTTCTACAAAGTTCCTATAGCTGCAAAGCTAGTTTTCTTACCTTGTTTAAGTTCTCTGTTCCTTCTGCCATGATAAGCGATGTAATGGGTTTCCCGAACAGATGGATAACATCGTTTTACTTTTACTTGCTATTTATATTGCGATGGTGCCGCGATGACATCATCACGCCATGTCCACGTGATCTAACGTGACGCGATGACGTCATTGCGCATGTTCTAAATGTTCCGGCGGCCATTTTGAAACGGGTACATTTTCACTTAACACATATCTTGCTGTGGATACACTGTGTGTTTCACTAGATCCTAATGATACTTATTATGACTTCTGGTTAGTCATAATACCTTATATTTGTTGTTTTTGGCTGATTTATAATAAATAAACATTTATTTTATTTAAAACGAAATGATGCTAAAGTAATGGTATAATTTGTTTTAACAATAGATACCTATTTATGGACTAGTATAATTATCTGCTAATAAAGAAAAGTCTTATAATTAGTTTCTTTTTGTTGATCTATATTAAGATCCTGTATTTCTTATATAGGCAAATTCCATGTAGTCTATTTCTATATTTTAGAGACACATTTTAAACTACCTTAATTTAGGTTTCCCAGAAATCATTCAGTTATCTATCAGCCAAATAATATGTAGTGTACAAACAAGATTAGATATAGCTTACTACTTCATGTATGAATAATAAACAGTTAGTTAAAGCCAATTATACATTTCCATATCGCAATTTAAACCTGGGACACAGGTGTCCATAATGCAAATCCATTTACATTCATTTTTATGTAACAATACCTCCTTATTGCCTCCTCTCGCGGATAAAGTCACTTTCTCCAGGCCAAAGATTTTTAAATTAGAAATGCCAAGATTTGGATGGTGTGTGATTATATGTACCGAAATGGGGGATCTTAAGTCTTTGTTTCTGATTGCTCTTATATGTTCAAATATTCTCACCTTTAATTTTCTTATGGTATTCCCAATATATAGTTTTCCGAAAGGTACATACAATCCCATAAATGACATAGGTTGAATTACAGTTAATCATCTGATTGATATATTTGATTTTTCCATTTGGGAGGTGAATATCCTTTTTTCCTTGTTGCATGAACGGACATAGTTTGCAGTGTCCACATTTGAAAGTTCCTTTATTTGCCATTTGGAAAAAGATTTTTCTTTCATTTGATATTGGGCTCAGAAAACTTGGGCTGATCAAATTCTTAATAGTTGTTGCTCTTCGAAAACAAATGTTCGTATGATTATCCAGGTGTTTTTGTAAACTTGAGTCTGTGAGAAGAATGTTCCAATGATTTCTTAATATTTGTTTGATCTTACTGGCTTCCGTACTGTATGTGGTAATGAAAGGAGTTTTAGGACTTATTTTTTCTGGTTTCAATGTATCCTTCAATAGAGAGTCCCTTGGTACACCTCATACCAATTTGTATCAAGGATTTGTGCATAGCAATTTATGTGGAAACTATAAGGTGTGAAGAAAACACCAAATTGAAAATTGTTTGTTTTCCTCTAATATACTGTGAAAAATAAAAGAAAAAACTTCAAACACAGAAATGGTATGACTCACCTTTGAACAATTTTTGTATAAGGTTGGCACATGTGAGTAACCTCTCTAAATCCCTCCCTTATTCATAGAACTTTTGGCAGCCCTCAAGGCTCTTCAGGCCTTTCAGCAACATCTCAAGGATCAAACGGGGCAAGTCCTCACAGACAGCACCACATCCATGTTTTGTCTGAGCAAGCAAGGTGGTACACACTTTCTAAGTCTTTCCAAGCTATCCCAATAAATATGGAAGTGGGCACTCAAGCGGAACATGTTACTAACATCTCAACATGTTCATGGGGAAATCAGTTCTCTGGCAGACACTCTATGCAGACACCCTCTATTAGAAGAACACAAGTGGCAACTCAACAGATATCCTAGACAGAATATTCTCACTATGGGGTCACCCCCAATAAACTTTTTTGCCACAAACCTAAGCGCACAATGCCCAGACTTCGCGTCCGTCCAGGTTTCCCCAACCAGGGTCCAAGGGGAATGGCCTTTGGATGAACTGGTCAAGGTAATTTGCTTACACTCCTGAAGCTGGCGATGTGCAACCCAATCAAGCTCCTGTGCCCATACAACATGTTGACACAACACAAAGGGGCATCCCTCCACCCACGCCCACAATCAATGAACTTGGCAGCTTGGCTCCTGAAGTCATAGTTTGGTCACTTAAATTTTCCACAAAGGTGTGTGGATATCCTTAAAGGCACTTAATCCCAACACCAGGAACTGCTATTTTAATAAGTGTAAGAGATTTGTTATATGGTGCACATATAGTGATAAACCCAATAGAATGTTCTTCAGCTAACATTCTACACTACATGCTTTACTTGCTAGACTCCGGCCTAGTATTTAATTCCATAAAGTTGCATCTGGTGGCCCTGTCGGCTTACACCACTTCACACAATAAAGTGTCCTGGTGGAAAGTCCATGTCATTAAGGCATTCATGGAAGGGTAAAGAGGCTATACCCCCCCCCCCCAATTTCCAACCCTCCTCTGTGTTGGGATCTCAATATTGTGCTCTCAAAGATCATGGGTCCACCCTTTGAGCTTATGCACAAGGCCAGCCTAAAACATCTTACTTACAAGACTGCGTTCCTGGTAGCTATCACCGCCATAAAATGAGTCGGTGAGCTACAGACTTGTCCGTACAAGACCCCTTTTTCATTATACACAAGGACAAGGTTGTCCTCCGAGCACATCCTAGGTTCTTACCTAAGTTAATTTCAAAGTTCCATGTAAACCAATCCATAGAACTTCCTACCTTCTTTCAAAATCCATCAAACTCAGCAGAAAGAAGCCTCCATACTCTTTATGTACAAGGGCGGTCTTGTACTATGTGAACAAAACAAAACCTCTAAGGAAAACAGACCAACTTTGTTTCCATAGTGCCTGGTAGAGAGGGCGATCACATATCAAAGAACACCATCTCCAGATAGATAATCAAATGCATACAGCTCTGCTATTCCCTATCCAAAAAAGTCTTAATTAGGGCACACTCTACCAAAGGTACAGGAGCTACCTAAGCTTTCATTGCAAACGTCCCTCTAGACACCATCTGCAAGGCTGCTACATGGAGTTCCATCCATACGTTCGCACAGCATTACTGCGTTGAGACACACTCTAAAGCAGATTTACAGGTTGGACAAGCGGTCCTAAAACATCTTTGCCGCTGTACCTTCTAGCTTCCCACCTCCTTCTGCAGATACTGCTCGCTAATCTTTGCAGAGCATGTGATCTAAGCAGATCCACAAGCTCCAGAAGGGATACATTACTCACCGTAATCATATTTCTGGTGCTTGTATCTGCTTAGATTCACATGCGCCCACCCTTCCTACTCTAGTGGAGTAGAAGGCGCATAGATATTTTCTGGGTTATCATTGTTTCTGCTTTATCACATCTGTACTCATGCTTCATGCAACCTCATGTCCGAAACAAACAAGCTGAGGGACCTCGATGCGTGAAGGACCATGGGTACAGTACACATCACACTAGGGATAGTATTTCTGAACACGCCCTGTCGAAGTCAGTTTTCGAGTTTCAAAAACAAATCTTGTATTTGTATTTGTTTATTTATAACGTGCACCGTCCGGCCCAGGGGCATCAGGGCGCAACTTGAGAAAATATACATGCATGACTTGTATACATACATAGTTATATACATGAATAGTAAGCAGACATGGATATATACATAAATTACAATAGCAGTTAGCAAGGTGAGTCATAGAGACAGAAAATGTACAACAAGCAGAGATCAATGGATAGATGTGTGGTAACAAAGGTGGAGCGATAGTCATAGTAACACAGAAGTTCGGCAGGTAAATATGCCGTGTTTAAGAAATTAACAAAGTTGTCGGTGGCCGCAGGCTGTCAGGCTGAGGCGTATAACATAAGCCAAGGAGTGCCTCAATTCTGATCGAAGAGCCAAGATTTCGTTTTCAACTTGAAGGTGTTAAATGAGTCTTCAGATCTGATGGTGGCAGGGAGGGTGTTCCACAGCTTGGAGGATAGGACAGGGAAGCTTGTGCCCCCTGCTTTTTGGAGTTTGAACCTTGGAATCGATAAGCTATGGATCTGGGCAGTTCTTTGTGGTCGGGTGGAGGAATGGAGGGAGAGCCGGTTGCAGAGGTGGGGGGGGGGGCCTTGGTGGCAAGGCATTTGTGCACGAGAGCAAGAGTTTTTAATGAGATTCTCTGCTTGACCGGTAGCCAATGTAGGTTAGTTCTGGATTCGCAAATGTGGTGGTTTCTAGGAATGTTTAGGGCTGCCCTAATGGCATTGTTCTGGGTGATTTGTAGTTTATTCAGATTCCCTTGGCTAGTCCCCAAGTAGAGGGCACTACAATAGTCCATTTTAGACATAATGAGCGTTCTGGCAAGGGTGACGCTGTTTTGGGTAGTCAGAAACGGTCTACAAGCTGCAATAAGTTAACAAGTGTAGGCAGAGGCTGATCTGACTGCATTCGTTTGACGAGAGAAGGATAGAGTGGCGTCAAGGTAAAAACCGAATGTTTTTGTGATTTTGGAGACTTTGATAGTATTTCCATCTATGATAAATGACTGGTAGGAAGGATCTAGTTTGCTAAGATGCTGCGAGGAGCCCAATATGAGGAGCTCCGTCTTGTCGTCGTTGAGGTATAGTTCGTGTTGGGCCATCCAGGCCTGGATGACCAGATAAACATCGTTCAAGGCCTTAGTGTCAACTAAATAGTCGCCAGTGATGGGAATGAGTATCTTGGTGTCGTCAGCATAGTTGGTATAGGAGACACCCAGATAATCAAGTACATCAAAGAGCGGTTTAGTGAAAACGTTATAAAGTGTAGGTGACACGCAAGAAACTTGGGGAACGCTGCAGTGAATTGGAGCGGGGTCAGCGGCTGCAGCGGCTACAGAGGGTGAGAAGACCCTCATGGATCTGTTACTCAGAAAGGATTTGATCCATGCCGTGGCTGAGTCCGCGAAGTGGGCAGCAGAATTAAGGTGCCGGCATAAGATTTGGTGGTTGACCAGATCAAAAGCCGCAGAGAGGTCTAGGAGAAGTAGCATTGCTAGTTTCCCATTGTCTTTCAAGACCTCAATTTGGGTTTTTAGATCAGAGCCGTTTCAGTCCCATGTCTAGGGCGGAATCCATATTGTTGTAAACCTAGGAGATTATTGGATTCCAAGTAGTCTTGGATCTGTAGGTATGCCGCACGGTCTAAGATCTTGAGCAAGAACGGGACGGTGGTTATGGGTCTGAAGTTAGTGGGAATGCTTGGGTCTAAGGATGGTTTTTTAAGCAATGGGATCACCCATGCGTCCTTGAGGTTGTTAGGAACAGTGCCTGTTTTAAAAGAGGAATTAATGAAGGCCGTGATGAATGGGGCCAAGTCGTGGGCAGATTCCTTAATGATAGGAGCAGGGCACGGATCACCTTGGCAGTTTGAAGGTTTGATTCTCTTGATGTCTTCTACCTCAGTAGTAGTGAGTGAGGAGAAGGCAAAATGTTTAATAATGGGAGAATCTAGAGGGACAACCCTTACAGGGGTGGGTGGACGGTCCTTGTAATACTCTGCAGAGCATGTGAATCTAAGCAGATACAAACACCAGAAATGCAATGTAATATATATATATATATATATATATATATATATATATAATACATTTACATTTAAGTAACTAAGACATCTATCTGAAGTCATAAAGCCCTTTTTCCACCTCTTGTAGTCCCCTTGACCTTTTGCTTGTTTTTTAATATCCTGACTTATGTTTGCTGACAGGGAAACATCTGAGGTCTCCATCTATATTTTGGTGTGCCATTGCACGTATGTAACTTGTGTGGCATTCATATATGGGTTACATACATTCAATATGCATGAGCCAACAATCCCCTTTAGCGCACATGCGTTTGTTTCGCCAATCAAATGGCTTTCTCTGGACTTGTGCTGCAGGTTTCTAATGATTACAGCAATGTATATTTAGGAATGTTGCTGTGTTTGACTTAATTAGTCTACTTCTTTACACTTGAAACCTTTTTTAATAAGTATAACATATCAATCATACTTATTTCAAACATTCATGGTAGGTAAGCATTAGTGAAAATACATTTGAATTAATTTCATTTGTGGAAAAGAGTGGTAATGAATAGAAAATTGAGCATGTGAGTTGGGGTTGGGTTATGATTGGTGTAGGTAACAGAAGTGGTTACATTCTGACCTAGTGATGTTTACCATCATTGTTCCTCGGTTCATTGTGCATATTACAAAGGATGGGCCTGTACCTCTTGTACAGCAGGGTTTAGAGTGGTGTATATATAAATGGCCGGAGTGCTGGGATTTGTGGCAGGCTGTACTGTTGTACTGATAAATGGTGGTTGTCACCAGTGATATTGCGGGCGTGAGATGTGGATGGCGTGCAGATCTGTGTTTAGAGGCAGAGTGGTCCTATCCGTGATTGGATTACCCAGTGGTGGGGTGGGTGGTACCTGTTAGGAACTGTAAGTCACTATTTAGCTGGCCATGTGGTAGGTTGTTAGTTATCCTGCTTGCCTCGAAAGTGTGGGCTGCTGAGATTGGGTATCTACAAAAATGCAATAGATTGATTTATTAGAGTGACGGACTAGAGTAGGGTTCCTAATGCTGGCATCGACGGGAACTCTCCATTTCCATTTGTTGTTCGAATGAACATCTTTTGTGGTTACTTCCTTGTTATCAAGTGATTGTGCCATTAGTGGCTTCTCAGATCGGTATCTAAGTGTACAGCCGGGTCCTCCTGAAGCATTCTCAGCGTGAGTGCAATATGTCCTGCAAGCAAGGAAAAGCTTGCTGTGAGGTTGTTGCCTGGGGAACCGTTTTCAGTCTGGGGGTGACTGGACCAGAATTGGGTTCTGGATGACTCCGCAGTCCTGAGTTGCGATCGTCTAACAGGGGCAAGCATGTGCTCCTTACCTTGCCAGTTACTGCTTGTTTCATGTGGCTGATGTTTCAAGTTATGCTGTGATCTGTGGTACTGGGTGAATGGCGCCGTCTTGGCCTTGGGTTACTAATACCCTATTGGAATCTACCTTGGAGGCGTCATTGCGTTGCAAACCATGTGATCTGCTGGCCTGTGGCTGTTAGGAAAGATTTCCCTTAAGTGTAATTTTCTCTCTGTTTGTGAACCCCCCCAAAGCTTTTGTTTGGCTTACCTAACCTGACTTTTTCCAGTGAAGCACAGCCTTCAGCTGCACTCCTCTGGGCTTTCTCTCATTTGTTGTGGGGAAACTGACACATCCTTCAGGCTGTCAGTACTGGGAAACTGTTTCCATTAGTCTTCCACTTGGTTGCCTTTTGTTGGTAACTTTTTATCTATGTGCCAAGTACCTTACAGTACCGTGCATATGGGTCCTCTTGTTTTATGGCCCTAGCCACCTAAGGATTTGTTGGTGTTTGTACAATTGTGCCTAGGACGAACTGGTGGCAGCAGTTTACTTTTAAAGTATTTTGACTTCGTTTTTATGGACCATTCCACGTTTAACGCGTTTGGCCCAAGACTGTGGGCAGTGCCGAAAATGGCTGTGCCACAAAGTCTTTTGTTCTGGCCTTTGGCCATTTTGTCCCTTTGCCTTCCCCCAGGTCGAGAGACCCGGGTATTCCTTATTTGGGCATGCAGCCTCCCGGAAAAGCCTCATCTTTCGCGGGCTCCTGCATGTCAAGTATGCTAGTGCCCAGGTAGAGGGTTGGAACGGTCTGGTCCCAATCCACACTATGTATGGTAGGCCTGAATGACTGAAACCACCATGGGCCATGATTGGCCCACGTCTGGCGTGCATGCAGGAGAGCAGATCTTCCATGGCTATCTGAGATTTGAGCGCAAACCAAATCTTATTTAATGGGCTCTGCATCCATTCCAGGTCGATCTACTGAGGTTCACACCGAACCTCATAAAAGCCAAGTATCCTTAACAAGAAAGCAGACTCGAGGAATCGCTGGTGATGTGCTTGGAAGGTTTGGCACCCTGACCCCGCTGTTGTCCTGTCAGACCACTGTTTTTCTGTTGAACCAAGAAGGCCTGCAAGGGCGCTTTGCCCCTTTCGAGTAGTGGGAACAATTACTTTTGGCTTTTCCTACTTACCCTCGAAAAGAGCCTCTTTGCAAGTTTTCCTGGGCCATCCAGTGAACTGGCCAGCTCGAACCGAGGGTATCGCACAGGAACACTGCCATCCAGAGTTGAGACTAGAGACTCTGGGAATCGCTAGCTTGTGGTCCTGGGCCCTTTCCCGCCAAAACCTGTTGTCCTAGCTCCTCTGGATCTCGATTTACGAGAGTGTGCCATGACGAAAGCATTTGCAGTTCTTGCGTCTTACTGTGTCTTGAGACGTGCTGCACCAGAAATTTCCTTTTTCCTCCGAGAGCGGAGTAAAGGCTACTGTCCCACCACGGACAATCGTCCTGTCCCGCAGCCGCTGAAAGCCAGAGCGTCCTGAAACTGCAGGGTTAACACCTACAAGCTAAGTGGGCTAGACTGACAAACTTTGGTCCGGAATGTGCCGAGGGTCGGTGAGTACTTTCCTAACTTACCGTTGGTTCCCTGGCACATCCACCTCTTTCTACGCACAAGGGTCCCTCAAAAGATACTCACCTTGGCTGGGATAGCCTGCGCTTCCCAGCTATTCCCAAACTCTGATGGTCGCTCTATCTGCAATGGTAGACCCTCTTATTCTTCATCGCCTCAAGCCTATTTCCTGAGCAGCTACAGCACCCTGAAGAGAACCTGCTTTTTCGTTTACACACGGCCGCGCGTTGTTAACGCAAAACTGTATTTTGAGCGCTAGGCTCCTCACTTCGTAGGGCTGGACTGCATAAGTTGGGTATTGTTGATGGACTGCCCAAACTGATATGTGTTGAGTTAACCCCTTTCTGTTACAGGTTGTGGTTATTTTCTCCCCCCATTATCAGCCTTAGGCTAATCGCAATATTGTATATATGTGACATAGTGAAGAAGCGTGTGTGGTAATTGTTTTATTGATAACTGTGGTTTAATCATGTTTTTGTTATAAAGGCCTATAATGAATGTATTTTTTATGTCTGTCTAAGGGTAATCTGTGGAGTATTACTGTGTGCTCATTGTGGGCTTCCGATCACTCTCACCCCTCCTAAGACTTGGTCTTGACTGCCTGCCAAGCTACCGTAGATTGGTCTGGTTTGTCCAGAAGGTTCTCCTGTTCCACTAAACTAGGGTGGCCTCCTAAACTTCTGCCCACCAGGTCAGAGTTTAGAAATCCATCTTAACAGTAGTGGATATGCCCTGCTAAATGTGGATTGTCTAATGCGGCCGGCCGTTAGGCCCCTCATTCGAACGTTGATACTAGTTGGTCATTTGAAATCCATGCACCTTAGTCATCTATGTTAACTTTAGAGGGGGGGGGGGGGTGGCTCAGTCCTGTATGTTTGAGGAGTGCGGTGGACAGGTCGTGAGGGGAAATCTGGTGTGTGCAGAATTGTGGTGGTACCGCGGGAGAGGGTGGGCGTTGGGAGTGGGACACCTCTGGTCCCTGTGTTGGGTTTGTGCCTAGTGGATGGGTGTTAAGGGTTGCCCTACATATTTGATATTGGTTTGGGAGAAATTGTGTCAAATAACTGAATGGGAGCGAGGGGATCCCAGTTTGTGTCGTCTATTTGTGTGTTCGAGCCACATTAATACAAGCACTCCTGAAATTCGAACATGGTGATGAGGCCTTAAATACCTTCTAGTGCATTTTGTATACCAGTGCCTTGCCTCACATACAGCTAATTCGTTCAAACATTCATGTAAAAATTAACATGTGGTTTCCCTTTTTCTCTGAGCAGCACCCTCCCCATGTTATAGGTGACCTGCATGTCATCTTCCTTATTAAGGTCGGTTAGTGTACTTTGTAGTTTTTCAGATTATTCTTTCTTCTTCATGTCTAAGGATAAGTTCGCAATTTCCAAGTCGTACATCTTGTCCGATATGTTTTATTCCCATGAATTTGATTCCTTCCTTAAGGTCCATTTTCCTGTTTGGTTACCCAGTGCTGTTGGAAGGGGTGTCTTAGTTCTCGAATCAATGAGCCAACATACAGTTTGTCACAGACACAGATGATGATATAAACCACATATTTCGTTCTACAGTTTATCAAATCTGCAGTCATCAGTTTTTGCCCTTCTTTGGTTACAAAGGTTTTGACGTTGTTAGCAGTGTGCTTGCACATTGTGCATGTCATGCATTTGTAGCAGCCATTTAGTTTTTGTCCTGTTATCACATCGAAGTGTACTTTTGTGGTGATTCCCTTTATAAAACTAGGACTGAGTTTGGTCTTGAGTGTGGGTGCTTTGGTGTAAAAGTCTGGGCAGTCCATTATGTAATCATTCAGGTTTTCATCTAGTTGTAGCATGTGCCAGTGTTTCTTGAAGATTTTTTTGTATCTCCTGGTTGTTACTACTGTACCTGGTGATCAAACGTGGTGTTTTGTCAGATTATGTATTTCTCTCTCGTTGGGTTTTTAGCTTGTCAACTTGTTTTCTGGCATTCCGTATGCATTCTGGGGATAAGCCTCTTTCTGTGAATCTGTGTTCTACAATCAATGCTTTTTCCCCGGTAGTGGGTGTCTAAACTGCAGTTCCTTCCTCCTCTGATGAGTTCCCCTTTGGTATGTTGGAAAGAACAGATTTCTTGTGACAGCTTGATGAGTGTAATACTGCATTGACCTTAGTGGGTTTCCTGAAGGTGTGTGTCACAATGTTGCCCTCTATGATTTCAATGGCGACTTCCAGGAAGGGGATGTCACTTTTTTCCAATATCAGTTCAATACCAAAACTATTCTGATTGAGGTACGGATTGAAACCAAGCCTAATTGGGTCAAACCCAGCAACATTTCTAAATGAACATTGCTGTAAGCATTAGAAACCTCCAGCACAAGCCCAGAGAGAGCCATTTGATTGGCGAAACATAAACGCATGTGCCCCAAAGGTGATTGTTGGCTCATGCATATTGACTGTATGTAATCCATATATGAATATCACACAAGGCACATACTTGAATGTCTGCTAACATGGAATATGATGCAATATTCCAGGTAGAAAATTCATTAAACCAGTCATTCGTAACACACAATTAAAGGTGTAAATCTTTCTTGTTGACAATAGTAGACACTGGGTGCACAATTGTGGGGAGATGCATTTCCTTACATATTGGCCTAAATCTGACTGGTTGGGTGTTAGTCATCCCCCCCACCTGTTGCAAACAGTGCAGTCCCCAAACAGATATGTTTAGAAGAATATACTTCAATAGGGTGGTGCAACTATACTTGGGAACACAGACACAAACAAACCAAGCCACTGTCTTTTTCTTTTTCTTTTTTTTCAGCAACTCACAACAACTTCTTTCTTGAGCCGCCTTCTGCCGCACTGAGGGCAGGGGGTGGGGGGAATCCTGCTCATTTTTTTGTCTTTGCAGGGTCCCCATTGGGAAGCCCACCCCGGGATGCCAGTGTGTGTCTGGGAAGACAGGAAACTGGGAGGTCACCAAAACTCCTCAAGTCTTTGTCCTCCAGCGCATCTGCTTGGATCCAGGTCTGACTGGGTTCCTGGCTGTCCGCTTGTGACAGCCACTACCCGAAATTCGAATGTAGCATGCATGCTGATTGGCTGGGTTCCTGCATAAAAGGTGAGGGTCTTTAAGCTGAAGCCAGAGCTGACCCATGGACGATCCATTCAGAAGAAGGAAGGACATCGAACTGCCTCCAGCGACCTCCAAGCCAACTGAGTAACCTGTTTCTTCTCTGCGACAGGGAAGATCCATACTGGATGACTTCCTCCCTTGGACTGGTGAGCCTAACCAGTCTCGATACCAGCTACAGTTTGAGCAATCCCACGAGGAGCTGCGACCTTCCAGGCCTGCAATATCTGAATACCCTGGGAACCTTGGCACTGCTGCAATGCATTATCTCATCAAGTTCAGTCTGCAAACTTGTGGACCTCTGTCTAAGCCTACAGAGAGACTCCCTCCCGATCATAGAAGTCCCCTCAGCTGAGTCATGGAACAAGAGTAGGCAGAAAGTCTGCTGGTTGACAACCGTCATTACTACAAAGCCTGTGTCCACCTCCACAACAAAGTGCAGAGTCAGACCGCGGGCTCCGGCCAAAAGTACTTAATCCAGCCGCTAAGGCCAGAGACCTGAACCAGAGCTGCTGTCGTGTTACCTTGGGGACCCGCCAGTGACATTACTGTTCTTCATTGAAGAAGGTGCTGTCCAACTTCTGGCTAACTACCTAGGTAGTTTGTGTTGCTGTTCGTTCCTCCTGAGCTTTTTTGAGTCACGTTGAGGTGGAAGACCCAAACCGTGTTCTCCCGTGCTTAAGGACATCCGTCCTAGAGGCTAGCATCCTTCACATTGGCTACCTAGGCCCCAAAACCCTTTGAATCCAATTTGGTTACTTACTTGCTACTAAAAGCATCATCTGTGAATTTTTGACAACTTTGACAGTGTCTGCCTTCCTTTGTTCTGCCACCCACAGGTCACTGGCCCCCCACTGCCTCCATCTGACACTTGAGACTCTCATTCCCCAGATAGGGTCGGACCTCTAAAGTTTAGACTCACACAAAGTTATTTAACTTACCAATTTTGCCATTTAGTGAATGTTTGTTGACAAATGATTTGCTAACCTAAAGTTACTCTTGATAACTGTTTCTCATATAAGGGTCTACTACTGAACTGAGTATTGCTACAGCAAATGTCCTACTGTATATACATATATGTGTGAAACCCTCCTTAATTATCTGAACTGCATCTTGAGTTTAACATTGCCTTAGTGTATATAATAAATAATCCTATTTTTGTGTGTTTCCTTGACTGTAAGTGCACTCAAAGGTCCTTGTACTGAACTGCAGCCCTCCTCCCTCCTAGACTAAGACTGGCTGCTTGCTACCAAACCTTTTGGGTATTTCAAGCCATAACTATGAGTTAGAGCCCTGTACATCTAAGAGTGAGTCTTCTACAGTCCTACCACAGGTGGACTTTAGTAAAACTCCCTAACACAGGAGTACTGCAGTGAAATGCCCTTAGAACGTCAGGCAAAGGAAAATCCTGAAGGAAACTCTGAAAACATTCCATAGAGCTGTGTGCTCACAATATGGCTGAAAATGTTAGTTTACACAAAATTACCCTTATGATGAGAACAAAGAGGATATAAACTCAGTAGCTCATAATGTGCTCAGATCGATCTTTATCCCTAAATCTGAGCCACACTGTTTACTGCCAAGTAAGATCATGATGTCTACAATCTAAAACGATTTTGCCTGTAATGTATTTACCTCATCCGAAAATGCAGTGAATACATTATAGGGACAATGGAAGAAATACTATGAACAGAGATTTTTTGCCCTGACGACAGATCCATTGGCTGGCAATATCAGGTTAGAGGTGTCTGTTTTATCTAGCATAGAAAAAGATGGATCAGACCATATTATATTTGGAGAAACCTTTCCAGGTGAAGCTTTTCTTTGTTTTGTCTAGTCTTGTTCTGGACATTGAAGAACAGGATTTGTGAACTTTTGTTGGACAAGCCTTTAGAGCATTTTACATTTTTGCTTAAGATTAGCTGGGCTGCTATGGAATTGTTAGGAACAGGTTTTGGATCTTTCTCTTGGCCACCTCTTTCGACATGGATTTGTAGATTAGGGTGCCACTAGTGGCGAAATGACTCTTTAAAAATAGGGTATGAACTTTGATTTTGAGAAAGCCACTGTCCCACTTTGTGTTGTCCTGTCCTTGACACTTTAAGAACGTCCTTATTATTTGTAGGTATTTTCTAGTTCTTTTAAGAATTTGGTCTAATCTCTTCCCTGACTTAACACAGAATAAGTGTACTTATTCGGAGCACACCTATGTTGCATTAATCACTGCTCGACCTTCCTACAGTGTGCTTGTGTATCTCTTTATACTTTTATGCTATGCATATTCCACCATCTATTGGTTGGTCCAGTCCATTATACGAAATGTACTTTGAAAGTACTAATAGCCGGAAACAGGGGTGTTCGTCATACTCCCTCTACTATTAAGGTACCCACCATGCCCCTCTCTGCCTAAGCCCTCAGATTGTTTTGTTTATTTTCATTGTCTCGTGGCTGCAGGTGTGAGAGTGTAGATCTAAAGGCAATTTAAGAAACAGTTAACGGAAACAAGGCCGACTATCCCGACATTGTATGCGGCAGAGATCGTATGCCTTTTTCACATGACATTATTATTTTGATTTTTTTCTTTTTTTTGTGGAGCTTCCCCTTTTTCAAATGGCCTCATTGGGGAAACACCTTAAGTATTGCCCCTAGTGAAAAGTCAATTTCTCCTGTGTAGACACCCATGAGGTGTGTGTAACCATTGCCTTCCCTGTGATCACCAACATTTTGATTGATCCACCACAAACCCACAAATCCAAACATGGCGCTGAGCAAACACACGCAACCACGGATGCCGGACTTAGACTGTGCTTCAAGGTTTTTCATCAGCCACGCTAAAAAATCATCAGTCTCCTCTAAGATCACAATCTTTAAAAGAGTATTAAAAGCCATTGCACCAAAAGAGCCTGTATATACTACTGCATACACTTTCTAGCTTTCTTGCTACGTGTAAAAGAACCTGATTCCCTATATGAGGGAAGCTCAGTGAAAGATTGAGGAACACTGCATTGCACAGCTGGCTGTGTGGTGGACAAAGGAAGCTATAACAAACATGTTCATTCTTATGAAGGAAAAATGAAAGGAAAAAAACAATGCCCACAAGGTAGTAGAGTATTCCTTCCAAAGTGACCAGGGTAGAGTATTCCAAACCTCTAGAATGGGACAAAGAGAAATGTTACCCAAAGGAGAAAGAAGACCACCATGTGGATCTTCCGGTTGATCACAATAACCCTTAAGACTTGGACATGGGCTCCACAGACTTTACAGAGGCACCAGTGTCTAAATTGCCAATCGATGATCAGTACACTATATCGTACTCATGCAAAGATCTTTTCGTTTAGAAGCACTGGTTTCAAGGCTGAAACACAGACAACCTTAATAAACAAGACCACTGATGGGGAAACACCACTTTAGCAAAGATGCTGATAAGGACTTACCAAAAGGCAATGACTGAGCAACCCTTTGAAAACACTGGTTCCTTTAATGAGACAAACATTACATTGACAGTTCAGTGCCAGAAAACCGAAATGGATATGGCTCACACAGCGTTAATCCAAGAAACATACCAGGTTGTAGGCATTTTGAACAGTTACGTAACCTAAAACACAAGCTTTGATCAACAATGTTTTACTATATGATATAAATCTAGCAATGTCATCGCTACCTTCATGGGGAGAACCTCCCCTAATGTGGCCAGGTTGAGACAGTTGCCCTCTGATCCGAACCCTGGGGGTTTCCCCTTGCAGGATAAACCTCCCATATACAACACTGTAATGGCCTATTTTAATTCCTCCCCTGCTTTCTCCATGTAGAGTAGTGATTCCTTTCTGTTATAACCCACAGACCAACTCTCAAACACGGACTTGCCTTGTAAATCTGCTGTAATCATCTGTCATAACTCCATATACCATTCCTCGATGATTGACTTGCCATCAAAACCCAATATGGACATTCATCCAACATTTTCATGCAAGTTGCCAAAAAGGGACTACTGTTCCTATAAACACGTCAACACTGCGACGAGGAAGAGGAGTGGAGGAATGCCGAGCAAGGAAATCCCTCCGCACAGGCAGAGCTCCAATTGCTGCGAGCATACACCTGTGCCGGGACATTTAAATCAGGGCTGCAAGAAACTGAGGCCATCTGCTGGTGAGAGCAGGCTGCTCCTCTCTGTGCGATCGACCAGCTGTAAGTTGTGCAGTGGAACCAAACTGCTCAGGAACACTGAAGCAGAAGGCTGCGCAGAGAAGACGACAAATGGTGGGAACGCCAGAAGCAAGTGCAGGGCTACTGGGCGTTCCCTGGTGTCTTAAAGCAGCACTTCACCTACCAGAGATACTTGCGAAGCAGGCGAGCCAAGCTGGAGCCGCGGAATGCACAGATGCAGAAAGCAAACAGTCTTGAGAAAGAAAGCAACCAAAGACTGTTACCGGCGAGCTGCGCAAGGAATTGGGAACGCCACGAAGAGCCAGTGAGTCCACGCCAGGACAAAGAAAACACTGGGGCTCATTGGCGACAACAACAAATTCCAATAATTGAACATAACAGAATGGAGAGCGAAAGAGAACTGTTTAAAAAACCTGAGGGAGAGAAAGTGAAAGTATAACTTCTAAAGCAAGAAGACTTTGACGCTTTATGCCATGTGCTTGTGCCATATAAGAAACGCTAACAAAGCAGTATACAGTGGACAGTGTATTAGCCAGTAAGGCTAATATAGTGAACTATCAAGAGCGGAAGTGTGAGCGAAGGCAAACAAAGGGAACATCCTGGCAGGGCAGTATACCAGGCAGTTACAGGTGTATGTTTTGTAAAAAGCTCTGGCAGTGGAGTATACCAGGAAAGTGCAAGAGTATGATTCCAGGAAGCTTGGCAGGAGAGTACACCAGGCAGGTAAAAGTGCACATGGCAGTCCTGGCAAGGAAACATACCAGGCAAGGCCAAACTAAGAAGCTTGTATGAATAGTCAAAAAGGCAGAATTGTTCCAAAGGACTGAGTAAAGCCCTTGCAGGAGAATACACCAGGTATCCTGACAAAACAAGGAACAAACATTGTATATAATGTTGGTGTCAAAGGAGAGGATCACCAATAACTGTTATTTGTAAGAAAACATGAAGAAAAATCCAGGGGAAGGGAAACATCCTCCTAAGCAACCAACACAATCGTAGAGACTTCTTGTTGGAGTTACCTATTTCTTTTCCCATTTGAACACTGTAGGCCAAACACATTACCCTTTTCACCTTCGAGTTAATTTCTTTAGCATGTGAGGATCAGAATAGTACTTTGGGCATAGGACAGTTTTGTTTTGGATGGTCTGACACGGACAGAGCCTTAGTTTTGAGTTCAGGTAGGCAAACTCCTCTACTGCAGGGACAGCGAGGCATTTTACGAACCCATTTATAAGTCTTCAGCCAAAAACCATGTCCAACTTGTGTCCGAGTTCCATTCCTGATTCATCAAATAGGGTCTTGGGTTGGAGGAAAACCTGTAGATCTAAAAGGAATGTTCTAGAAATAACATGTAAACCCGTATAAAACCTTTTTCAAGAATGGGATAACCTAAAGTGGGTTTCGATAGGTGTGCCTTGCACTATAAGGTGAGGAGTTTGTCTAAGATAAAAAGTCTTAGTTTTATACGTCTCTATCCCTCCAGGAACATCCTTCCATAACAACTAAAATGTAATGGTGATGGGTAACAGCAAGTTAAAATGTAATCTTTGAGTCCTTTAGTGCCCCAGCTAACCCCAAGCTGCAACAACAGTTCAGGTTTGGCCAGCAGAAGTGTTCAAGCACCTTCCTTTTCAAAGTTCATCCCCAGTCTATTAAACATACACAAAATGCATTCATGGGAATTCATCACAAGGGGTTACTCATGATTCTAACTTCTCAAGGATTCTGATAGTCACACATTTGTTAGGCCTCTCCATGGCCTCATGATTCCTTAGCACATTAACCCTCTTAGGCCTCTCCACATTTAGGGTGCTTTTCAGGCTACTTATATTCTCAACCTCTTGCCACAGGATCTTCTCAGGCTCCTTTCAAGGAAGCACCCTGTCCTCGGGCCTTCTCTCGAGCCCTCTCCAAGGCACCACCAGCTCTTGTGCCTGGGCCTCTGGCATCCCCTTGCCAGTTCAACTGTTCCACAGCTCATAGCAGATGAACTAACTCTTTCCAGTGTGACAGGCCTCTGAAGAGCATACTATCTTGCACAGATTGTTCAAGGGTTTTTATTAGGAATGTCAACGGGGTCAGACCATAAGGGCCATCCCCCTCTCTCTTGCCTACCCGGGGTCGTCCTCCACCCTAGCCCAGATTTCCCTGATCCCTGAGATGCTCACTAGAGATAGTTACTGCTATTTAAAGTCTTATGAGGTAGGTGCGAGGGCCTAAAGGCAGCAGCCTTGCCTATCTTACTTTTCTAGGTGGATCCTAGCCTGGGGTCCCACAAGAAATACAACAATTTCTGACACAGTAAATGGCACCTTCCAACCACACATGGTGCACTTTTTCTTGTCTCTCTCACATGAATGTACTCCTCACCCTAATGCCCTTTCCTTGCTTCCTTACCCTTCTTTCGACTCCTTCCCATCTTCTCCTGCTGCTCTTTCTTCCTCTCTGCTGTTTCTCTGGTGTTATTCCATCTCATGTCTACTTCTTCTCTGCTCCCCAATCCCCTCTACTTTCCACTACTCTCCACTCCCACTATACCGCACTATCCTCTGCTTCTGCAATGTGCTGCTCCTGCTACGCTTTGCTCCTGCTACTCATTACTCCTGCTACTCGCTACTTCCACTCCTTCCCACAGTCACCCTTCTTTTCCTTCTCCAGCATGGGGTCTGGCATGGATTCACATGCTCATGAATATTCCCCGTCGTCAGGCTGGGAATCCTCGGTAAAGAAAAAACCAGTATCAGTTTCGTTTCTGATCTGTCTTTCGTAGTAATAACCAATCACTGGTCTCTGCGTCATACTGACCACAGCCAATGACTGCCCTCTACCTAAGCACCGCCTCTGGCAGCCATCTTCAGATTTTTACCGCACGTTCATGTGTTGGGATCCTCGTGCTATTGCTCTCGAGCGTTAGTGCTTTTTTTCGCGCTTTTTCACAAAAAACTTCGATTCTTTCGGTCAAAAGAGCCTCAAGCTCCACCGATCCTACATCCGATCAACGGGGACCCGTGTCGGATTCATCTGTGCCCCTCAAGGGTGAAGATTTCGTCGAGCTACGCTTCGGAGGACTCCAGAAGCTTCTCAGGCCCGGTCTCGGAGATGGCCCAGGAGAAGGGAAGCTCGACGCCCGGAAAGCTGTTCAGGGTCTGCCCTGGATGCCAGCTGCAGAACGTCTTCAAGGAGGACGAACACTCTTTCTGCCTTTACTGCCTTCATGGGGACAAGACGCACGTGGAGAAGGACTGTGCGTTTTGCGGCAACATGTCGGAACGGACCATGAAGGACCGCCATCAACGTCTCGCCAGCTGGCTGGAGGGTAAGAGCCCGTCTGGCGAGAAGAAGAAGAAATCTGAGCGGTCTTCTAAGACCTTTGAGGGCGCCCCGGCGACGGGGGCCCAACATAAGGCCAAGCACCGCGAGTCCGCTGGCACCGGGAGCGCCGAACGGTCGGGCTCTACGGGCGCCAGGCAGGGCGCACCCTCCCCGGCACCATCAACCACGAGCCAACGCTCTGGGTCGGGTAAGAGGAAGGCCGAGCACCCGGCGAAGCTCCTGGAGAGACCCCGGTCGAGCTCTAAGGCAGAGGAGGAGCGTGGCAGTGCCCCCTCCCTCAAGGATAAGGCGGTGAGCGCACCTAAGGTGGTGAAGGCCTTGATCCATTCGACCAAGCCCTCTATCGAAACGGTCGCGGCGGCCCTGGCCCAGCCTGTGGAGGCTGCACCAGTGGTGGCGGCCTCGGGGCCCAGAATCTCCCTGCCTCCTCGGAGGGAGTCTTCTTTCGTGCCCATCGATAGGACCCCCGTGAAACCCTCCGTGGGGAAGAAGGGGGGGCAGGGCGTCGTCGTAGATTCGGCCTCAGCCTCAGAAGAGGAACTGATCGAGGTCTTAAGCCACGGCCTAGGCGTGGAACAAGACCAGCCCGTCGGAATGGGCCCCGACGCAGGCGACGACGACGACATCGTCGAGGATACCGACGGGGCCCCTGCTCGCCCGTCGGATTCCCCTCTGCCAGCGCCGCAAGACAACTCAGCGGCCATTTTGTTGGCTATACAGTCCTTATGCTCCGAGATAAGGACGAGACTTCCGTTACCGACGGAGGAGCCTCTCCCGTCGGGGGATCCAGAACCGGGACCTTCTGGTGTTCCCCCTACCAAGAAAAGAAGGATCCATCCACCGCCTCCTTTTCAACCGTCGCGCCCCGTCCAGCCCTCCTCCCCGTCCACCAGAGGGGATGATACGGGGACTGACACGGCAGCGACGGGTACGGACGACGAGGCATACGACGAGGATTTTCCGTCGTCGCCTCCCACCAGGGCTTCTCCACCCGACGAGATTGGATCGTTCCACTCAATGATCGCCAGGGCATCCGAGCTTTTCCAACTCTGCCCTGAGGAGAAGAAAAAGGAAGGCTTCCTTTACCAACGGCGCGAGGCCAAGAGGAAGACGGTCCTCGCAGTGCCTCTGTTGGACGACATTTGGGATGAGGGCCTTTCCCTCCTCAAGAACCCTTCCACGACGCCAGCGAAAAGAGACCGGTACGAGAAAAAGTACCGGGTCCCGGACTCGGCCCCCCTATGCCTCCGGGCGCAGCCTACCCCGGACTCCGTCGTCTCCGCGGCAGCCAGGAAGAAAGCGGGGGGGGGTGCGGCCTCCACGTCGACTTCCCCGCCGGACGGCGAGGGAAAGAAATTGGATGCCATGGGACGCAGAGTCATCTCGTCGGCGGCGACAACGATTAAAGCGGCCAACGCCTTGGCTATCGTGGCCCGCTACGACAGGGAACTCTGGTACAAGATAGCTCCCCTGCTGGATTTTCTGCCGGACGACAAGAGGGCGGTGGCCCTTGAGATCCTGCAGGAAGGTGAGGTGGCCTCGGACCACGCCATCACCGTGGCGACGGACATCGCCGACACTGGGTTCCGCCAGATGGGCAACGGCGTTTGCCTTCGGCGTCGCGGATGGCTCAAGGCTACGGACTTTCGGCAGGACGTCCAGACCAGGGTCCTGGACATGCCCTTCGACGGGAACAACCTGTTTGGGAAGACAGTGGATGATTCCCTTCAGGCCATCAAGGCGGATACTGAGACGGCCCGGGCCCTTGGAGTACTGCAGCAACGGCGGACGCCCTTTCGGAGCGGCGGAGGCAAGGGCGCCTCCAAAGGTTCCGGCGGCGGTTTCGCTTCCTACCGTCAAGCGGCCCGCTCGTCGTCGCAAGAGGCCTACAGAGGACGAGGCAAGTCTGGCGGACCCCGCCGTCGTCGCCAAGGAGGCCAAGGCGGCAAGGCCGCTTCCAAGCAGGATTGAACCGGCCGTGGGGTCGGGCCCCCACCGAAGCACCCCGGTGGGAGGCCGGCTGGCGGGCTTCGTCAGCGTGTGGGAGTCCATCTCCACCGACCGTTGGGTGCTGGACGCCCTGGCCCGGGGCCACGCGCTCGAGTTTCAAAGAAGGTGCCCGCGCGTCCCCCCCGTGGCCAGGAAAGAACTTCACGTCCCTCAACTTCTCCTGGAGGTAAAGGCGATGCTCAGAAAGGGCGCCATCGAACTCGTCCCAAAGAGGCTTCGGGGCTCCGGAGCCTACTCGCGTTACTTCCTCGTAAAGAAGAAGACGGGAGGATGGCGCCCCATCCTGGACCTGCGACGCCTGAACAAGTTCATCAAGGCGCAGAAGTTCCGGATGGTCACCCTCCAGCACGTCCTGGGTCAGCTGGAGGAAGGAGACTTCCTATCGTCGTTGGATTTGGAGGATGCCTACTTCCACATTCCCATCCTAAAGGGGCACCGAAAATTCCTCAGATTCGTGGTCCAAGGGCGTCATTACCAGTTCAAAGCCCTTCCCTTCGGACTACGGTCGGCACCCAGGGTTTTCACCAAGTGCCTCGCACCGGTGGCGGCGCAGCTGCGCCGCGAGGGGATTCACGTCTACCCCTACCTGGACGACTGGCTCATCCGCGCCAAGACGAGGGAGCTCGCCGTGGTCCACACGGCAAGGACCGTCCAACTCCTCACGGACCTGGGATTCTCCGTGAACTACGCCAAATCCCACCTGGTGCCCGCGCAAGTCGCACTGTTTCTGGGAGCGAGGCTCGACACAGTGTCCCTTCTGGCCTCCCCGTCGGAGGAGAGGACCAGGACCATCTTGGGCAAGGTGCAACGGATGTTGGTGGCCGACGCGGCCAAGGTGAGGTCCATCAAGTCCCTCCTCGGGATGATGTCTTCCTGCATCTACCTCATTCCCATGTGCAGGCTCCGGATGCGCCCGTTGCAAGAGTTCCTGGATGCGCGCTGGATCCAGACGACGGGCAGCTTCGAGGAAAGGATCAAGCTCGACGAGAGTTTCCGACGAGCGATACGGTGGTGGGGCACCCGCGCGCATCTGACGGCGGGCATGGACTTCCAGACCCCAGCCCACCAGGTGACTGTGACCACGGATGCCTCCCTAGAAGGGTGGGGAGCGCACACCGAAAATCTGCACGCAAGGGGACTCTGGCTCCCGACGGAGAAGTCCCTGCATATCAACGTCCTGGAGCTCCGGGCAGTGTTTTGGGCCCTCAGGTCCTTCCTTCCGTCCCTCAAGGGCAAGGTGGTGAGGATCTTCACCGACAACACCACCACCATGTTTTACATCAGGAAACAGGGCGGAACCAGGTCCCCAGCGCTGTCCAAGGAGGCGCAGGACCTGTGGCATTGGGCCGTCGCCCAAGGGATTCTTCTGGTGCCGTTTCATCTGGCAGGGATAAAAAACACCATCGCCGACTCACTCAGCAGGGAGCTGCGCTCGTGCCACGAGTGGGAACTACGGCAAGATCTGGTGGATCGCCTCTTCCGACGGTGGGGCACACCCCAGATCGACCTGTTCGCGACGGCGACGAACACCAAGTGCCGGAGGTTCGCCAGCAGGTTTCCCCAGACGAGGAGCATGGGCGATGCTTTCTCGTTCCCCTGGGAGGGCCTGTTCCTCTACGCGTTCCCTCCCTTGCCTCTGCTAATCCGGCTCGTCAACCAGCTCAAGAGGTCACGGTGCAGGATGATCCTCGTCGCACCTGCGTGGCCGAGGCAGATATGGTTCCCGGACCTTCTGGACTTGTCAGCGTCCCCGCCAATCAAGCTGCCGGCGGACGCGGATCTACTCTCCAGGGAAGGAGGCGCCATCCTCCACCACGACCCGAAGTCGCTGAACTTGCAGGCCTGGCTCCTGCAGCGCTAGAGTTTGGAGGATACGACATACCGGCCGATTGCAGAGAGGTTCTTGCAAAGGCCAGGGCGTCCTCGACTCTTAAATGCTACGGACACAAATGGAAGAGGTTCTCTGTCTGGTGCCACGCACAGAAGATTAACCCTCTACGGATTACGGCTCCCCAAGTACTGCCGTACCTGCTGACGCTGGCCAAAGCTGGTCTGGCACACGCGTCCATCAAGATTCATCTGGCTGCGATCTCCCGATACACCAGAACCACGGGCCGGGCGTCCTTGTGGTCTCATCGTCTGGTGAAAGAGTTCATGAAGGGACTGTTCAGATCGTTCCCGCCGGTGAAGGCTCCGGCCCCGGCGTGGGAGCTCAACGTGGTGCTGACCAAGCTCATGGGACCTCCGTTCGAGCCTCTGCACTCGGCCCCGTTGAAGTTTCTATCGTGGAAAACAGCTTTTCTCGTGGCCATCACCTCCGCACGACGAGTGGGAGAGATCCAGGCCCTTTCCTGCAAGGCCCCGTACTTGACTTTCCACGACACGAGGGTGGTGCTCAGGACGCACCCCTCCTTCATGCCCAAGGTACCGTCGGACTTTCATCTCAACGAACCCTTGGTGTTACCTGTGTTCTTCCCGTCGCCTTCGTCGCCGGCTGAGAGGACTTTGCACTCGCTGGATGTAGCTAGAGCGCTAAAGTTCTACGTGGACCGCACGAAAGGTTTTCGGAAGACGTCACAACTCTTTGTGAACTTTGGACCTGTCAATCAGGGGAAGGCTCTCTCGAAGGCTTCCATCTCCAGATGGCTCTCCGGCTGTATCATGTACTGTCACCGGTTGGCAAACCGACCGCTGCCTGGCCGTCCGAGAGCCCATTCCACCAGAGCGATCGCAGCTACCACGGCGTTCCTATCTGGTGTACCCCTGCTGGACATATGCAGGGCTGCTACGTGGAGGTCGACGCACACCTTCACGAAATTCTACTGCGTCGACCGGGATTCCAGGGAGGAGTCCAGGGTCGGCCAAGCAGTGCTGCGCAACCTGTTCGCCTGAGGTGAGCCTGGTGAGGAGGTAAGATGCTTAATGTTGAGTTGATGTGATGCTTAATGTTGAGCCTTTGCCACCTCCCGTGGTTGTGCATGTGTGTACTGCTATGTATTCTTTATTCATGAGCATGTGAATCCATGCCAGACCCCATGCTGGAGAAGGAACAAGTTACTTTCCTGTAACTGTTGTTCTCCAGCATGGGTCTGGCATGGATTCACATGCGAACCCTCCCGCCTACCCCTCTGCGGCTCTTCACTTGGTCATACTGCCACTTCACGTGCTTCCAAATCTGAAGATGGCTGCCAGAGGCGGTGCTTAGGTAGAGGGCAGTCATTGGCTGTGGTCAGTATGACGCAGAGACCAGTGATTGGTTATTACTACGAAAGACAGATCAGAAACGAAACTGATACTGGTTTTTTCTTTACCGAGGATTCTGACGACGGGGAATATTCATGAGCATGTGAATCCATGCCAGACCCATGCTGGAGAACAACAGTTACAGGTAAGTAACTTGTTCCTTCTGTCACCCCTTTCACTCAGTCCCACTTATTCTCCTACTCTCCCACTAAGCCTCGCGCAGTCACCTAACTTACCATGCACGCACTCACACAAGTACCACTTAATTTCACCAACCAATACCTCACCATGCTTTCAGTCGGTCTCTTGCACGCTGTGCTCTTGCATCCTTCCTCCAACGGGTCTCTCTGTCTGCCTTCTGCTCCCTTGATGTGGACAAGGCAGATGTTCTGCCACCAAGGACAGAGCTGCACAAAAGGCATGGCATCTAACACATAGTTCTCTCCCATGCCTCCACCATAGGGGGAAGGATAACCACATTTGCCTATAAATGCAAGGATATGATCACAAAAAAATTGGTATTAGTCAAGGTGAACTAGGGGTACTGTACATAGTTTCACACTTCACATATACAATACACCAAAGAAAAATTCAAACCAGACCCATACATCAGCAACTCCTGGAGGCCAAAGTAGTGACTCTACTCAAAAAGAGGGCCATCAAGTATTCCCTCCTGTTACGAATCTGGGCTATTCGCCTCTTCTCCCCAAGGGGGAGGGAGCCACCCCCTTTGAGGCTGGGGAGCTGAGCCCGCTAAGCAAGACCCTCCTTAGGGGACTTGGAAAGAGGGACCTCACTGAGAGTGATTCGCTTCTAAGCAGACAAGGATTCTCCTTAATTGGACCTTTCATAGATTTGCATGCTGTGAATATCCCATCTTCAGACTGGGAATCCTCCAGAACAAGGAACTTCTTATCAAGATTACACTGTCTGCATACATGGAGATAGAAGAGACTTTCTTTTGTTTTGAATCCAACAGATAGTGACATTGCTTCAACCTCTTTGGCTTCAGGTGTTGCTGGATTACCTCTGAACTCAACAGTCGGAGGAATGACCAGTGGTCGAAGTGAGCTGGAGCATTAGGGAGCGGTGCGCCTCTGCTTTTTTAAATTAAGTTTTACTATTCCTATACTTTTAAAAAGTAACCGCTCCGGAATGGTTTTGTTTAAAAAAAAAAAAAAGTGTAGGAAGAAGTTAAAACTTGCACTTTCAGTGCAAACGTTCCATCAAACAGCAGGTGCACATGTTTTAGGGGGTGTGGTGATGGGGTTTGTGGGGAGTGGTTGCAGGCCAGCAGGTAACATAGTTCCACTACTTCTTTTCGTACATTTCGACCACTAGGAACGACAGGCCTCTTTCTAAGACTGGGGTGGAAATAAAGAGACAAGGACCTGTAATGGAGGAGAGAGAATCCTACGCAGAGGCAAGCCTCTGGCGTGAGAACACCTTAGAGTGGCAGAGCCGCGATGCACCATGAAGTCAGCGTTAGCATGGAGGAAGAGCAAGAGAAATGAAGAATACTAGAAGGCCACAATCAAGAATGGGACGGAAGTACTGTCTTTCCTGGTGGCGTGACCACGCTGCAGCCGTGGTAGGGTCTGGAACCCGCAGAACGACACAGAAACCAGGGTACATGGAGGAACAAATACTCCACTTCGAATATGAGGAAGGAGATGGCCAAGATGTGCAGAGTCCAGAGAGCAGAATGAACGAAAATCCCCACTCTGAGACACTATCCCACTGGAGAAGACCCAACAGCGACACAGGTACCAGGGTTAGCCAGAGAAGAGGGAGGTGTAAGGAAGGCATGTTATCAAAGTAAGACAGACACAAGTGATCACAGTTCAAGGCTATTTATTAAACTGTAAAGTGGGTGAGATAAACGTACCTAAATCTAAGATGGGAAAAAGCTACAACCATCAAATCATAATACATTCTTAGTGGAGTCTAGTCAAATGAAAGGGCCTATACTAAGAAAACCTATTGCCAATCCTTACCGCTAAGCTACAAAAGAGTGTGGGATAATGTTCACAAGAAAATAAAGAAGTGACCACAAAATGAGAAGTCAGGATGTTATGGCCGGGGTCTCCTTTCCCCACGTTTTTAGCACAGGACAAGGCAGGACTCTTGAGCACAGCATACTCCTGGGCTTCTCTGGCACAAGCTTACAGTTCCCTTTCTCAAGATCAGAACTTTCTGTGTCCAAGTCTTTCATGCAAAGTCTCTTGCTTCAGAGGGCCTGATATACCGAAACAACAAAACAAACGTTCCTTCTGTTACTCTTCACGTTGGGTGATTAACCTTCACTCTTGGATCCCCCTCAGCTGGGCTCTGATCCTTTTCTCAGTCGTCAGCTTCCCTCAGTCGGGTTCAGACTTTACATGCTCGCCAATTGTAAACATAGACTTCCGAAGGGTGATCAAGTCTCGCCGGGTCAGTCTGTAGGCTTGTGGCAAGTGTTGGTTTCGCAAACGTATTGTTCGCACAGCGTTCCCCTCAGCCGGGCGCAAACGCCCTTTACAAAGTCTCTCAATCATCAAGACTTCTGTAATGTATCAAGGACATTCGATTGTACAAGAGATTTTATCTTTCCCCTTTTATGACCACCTTGACATTCCACGCTGGCCTTCCTATGGCCTCTTGGTATTCGTATTTCCGATACTTTTGTAGTTTTCACATTCTCTTTGTTCTGGAGAGGGGTACCAGCTATAGACCCTCGAATGAGCGCCCATGTGGCGCCGGACCACTCTCTCTGGTATCAAGTTAATTCACAAAAAAGACCTTTATTCATTTATCTTCCTAATGTTGCCACTGCACCCTTGAGCCCAACACAGTCCGGTCTCCTATCAGGTTCTTCCGACACACCGGCTGTGCTGAACTCGTTGGCATTTCTTCTGCCACTGGAGTCAAGGACGGTACCACAATTGCAATCACGTCTCCCCGCCCTAGCTATCAATGCGGGAGGGTTCCATGTACTGCTGACATCCCTCACACCATTCGCCAGCTGCGATTCCCGGTCTTATGTTTTCTTCGTCAAAGGCTTCACAGGCCTGGGTTAAAAGGGCAAGGGCAACTCTCTCCTTGACGTCCTTTCAGGTCTCGCCGCTTTTCCCCTCCGTTTGAACTGCCGTCCTGGAATAGCTGCTCCCTCATGCGTTCAGCTTTGATCAGTGTGCTCTCGTGCTCTCGTGCTCTGCTTTTATCCCTATGGGGAAGAGAAAGGGCAGACAGGTGTGTGTAGTTGTAGGCAATTTCCTGACTCTGCCTGACCCTTGTGTTGGGACATGTCAGGCAAACGGCTCTGGTCTTACTCCGCTGTCGCTCATGGTGTGAGAAAGTGTTTGTGTAGGAAAGGGGGAGGGTAGAGTTTCTACACATCTATCTGGCAGGATGGGGAAAAGGTTTCATATGGAAGGGGAAACTGCGTCTCACCCTTCGGTGTCCCAATTCCACTCCCTGAAGGCCCTGCCCCCCACCCCCCATCCCCCACCCCCCCACCTCCCATCCCCCACCCCCCATCCAGGTGATTCTCCCTCGCTGGTCCACCCCCAGGAACTGGATCCAATAATGATGTCCATGTCCTGGGTACCTGGATGACAGATCCCCGGGGACTAGCGAGTGAGACATCTTCAGGTTTCTCACAGAGGCTAGTGGAAGAGAGTAGGAAACCAGAACCAGTTACCGGAGCCCTAGAAACCAAAGTCATGAACTTTGACCACACCCAAAGAGGTGTAACCCAAGCTAGAGAATCGGAGGGATCAGGAAAACCCTATTGAAACAAATGACATTGTTCATTATCAGACTAGAAGCGAACCTGGAAGGTTCACACAAGCAAAACACAAGCAAAGAGGGGAACCACTAAACTAGTGAAACTGGGATGAAGGAACCGTCACTTCATTAAAAGGATATAAGTCTTTCGATTTATATCAAGAGTTGCAACTTTTCCCGAGGAAGATAAAGGGAGAGTTGCAGATTCCCCTTTGGTGAACTGACATTCAACATTTTATTTGGAACTGAAAATAATTTCCTGTGTGATATTAACTTAAACCTGGCATAGTGCTCTGGTTTTATTGATGTTGTTTTTCCATAAGTGGTGGGGCCAGATAGCAGTTAGGTTTTGGACTGAGGACTAGTTATTATTTTGACAACGAATGAACACCCTTAACTTACTTTTGTAGGCAGGAAAATCTCACTTGAAACAGGGATAAAGTTAGGCATTTTCCTTTTTGCTTTAATGAACACACTTGAAATGTCCTCCTTGAGTCAGACTACTACTTCCGGTTCACCCCGTTCCCCATAACAGTCTAACAAAAATATATTTTATATAGCGCCACTCGCCCGGGGGTTTCACGGCGCTCACAGACAGACAAACATAAAACAAAAAAGTGTTGCAAATGCAGCAACAAGCAGGTCCATGGGGTCAGTCGGCCTAATGTTTACTAGACACATCAGTTCAGTTTTTTGTCAAATAGAAATGTTTTTAGACAGTTCCTGAACTGATGAGTAGAGACGCACCCCTTAATGTCCAAAGGAAGCGAGTTCCAGAGAGACGGGGCCCAGACTTTCAAGCTTGCTCCACCAATCTTTTTCAAGACAACACGTGGCTGTTCCACTAGTATCTTGTTGTTTGATGTAGTGTCCATAGAGAAGAGTTCTTTTCACTCTGGAAATGAGGTAACTTGGGGCTTCGCCAGCCAGGCATTTAAACACTATTATGGCGCCTTTGAATTGGATGCGTTGTTCAATCGGGTGCCAGTGTAGTCTGCTCCGATAGTCCGAAACGTGATATTGGTGGTCGATGCCACACACAACTCGAACTGTACCATTTTTTCAGTACTTGGAGTTTCCTAACAATTTGGGAATTTACTCCACTGTCTTCCCAAAAAAGATGAGCACACAAGACCTTTCCTCAAGATTCACCCTGGCAACAAATTTATCAAACCTCAAATTCAGGATGTTGAGCCTGCAAGAAGTGATACTGCTGCAAAGTTAATACTTCAAGGCAGCACTGTACTTGAGAGATGTATACTTGGTTCCATATTCCTGCGCCATTGGAGCGATCTATGATTCGATGTAGGCTACAAACACTACAATTTCAAAGTACTTCCTTTTAGTATAACAGCTGCACCATTTTTATTCACAAAACTCTGTGGTAGAGACCACCAGGGGGCGCAGATGAATTGGCAGATTAGGCCATCGTCTCCCTCGCCGAGGAAGCTGGTACATGGAAGTAGATCGCTGCAACGAAATGAAGGAACAGTCTCGCTGAAGGAACAGTAGCCTGACCCCCCCCCTCCACCCCCCAACCCCCGAGTGACTGGGGGCCAAATCCCTCAAGCCTTGGAGTCCCCTGCAGGCCCGAACACAGCCCGGATCTCAGTGCAGAGGCAGCCTGGCAGAGGAGGACAGAAAGATGGTGGGCGCGAAAGCGCAGTGACAGGAGCAAGCTGCTCTCCCGACAGGAGGCAAGGATCTGAAACTCCAGTCAGTAGCGAGAGCGTGTTCCGGCTCTCAGCCCAGTAAAAGAAGCAGGAGGTAAGCGGAGACTGCAGCGCCCGCCAGCCAGGCCCCTACACCAAGATGGCCCTATTGGACCTTAACAATCTAATAGACGATATCCAGGACTCTGATAAACCCGCCCTTCTCCTTCAATTAGATCTATCGGCAGCATTTGACCTTGTGGACCACAATCTTCTATGTCAACATCTCTCCTCCTCAGCCTTCTTCTCTCCAAACGCAATCACATGGATTGCATCCTTCCTCGAAGGTAGTCATGTGAGGATATGTCTTCTTAGACCTAGCAGCTGCAAACCCAGACACCATCCTCTTTGGGGTACCGCAAGGCTTGTGCCTTTTGCCCACATTGTACAACATTTTTACTATCTCCCTGTTCAATCTACTTGACTCACTTGGCATCATTTACACTAATTATGCTGACGATACTCGAGTCCTCATTCATCTCTCCGTCAACTATGAGAATTGATTCCAACACCCTTAATGCCATCTACGCCACCATCCACATATGGATGGCAGAAAACTGGCTATGCCTGAATGGGGACTAGACTGAACTACTTCTGCTAGCCCCCACTGACGCACACATCATCCAAGATGCTAAATACGAAGCCTTCACCATTGACAACATCACCATTCCAGTCTCCCAGTCAGTCAAAACTCTCGGAGTCTACCTAGAAAATAACCTCACTATGTCCAGACAAGTAAGCACAATAGCTACCTCTGCAGCCTACTACTCCAAACTCGTCAATGCCACCAGACCGTTCCTATCCACCACCAATTCCCTATCAGTTGTGCGAGCCATCATAGACTCAAGGGTAGACTACTGTAATGTACTCCTTTACAAGAACTTCATCAAAAAACTATTCAAACCATTCAGAATAACGCCCTCCGTGCAGCACTGGGCATCAACAAAGGGGAACATATACCTGCAGCCAGACATCAAGCACACTGGCTGCATGTCCGCCAGTGCATCCTGTTTAAGACACTTGCCATCACGCATAAATGCATCCACCACACTGCACCTCCCTACCTTTCCGACAGAGTCCTCCTGCCTCTGGCAGCAAGACCTATTAGAACCCCATATGCTAACCTACTGCCTGTCCCAAGAATTAAACAGGCAAGAGGCAGTGGCGATAGCTTCCAATTCATTGCATCCAGACATTGGAACTCACTGCCTCATTCCATCAGAAATGAACCTTCTCACCTCGCCTTCGCAAAGGCTGTCAAAACCAGACTGTTTAACCAAAAGCTGATTCTTTATGTCCGCAGTTCAAATGTAACCATGCTGCCTCCTACTTGAACAATGTATCCAAGCCACACTGTAATGAGAGAACCACTCAAGATTATCTAACCAATGAAAGGCGACTGTAACCAAGCCTCTCACCTAAACACTGTACTAACACATGTATGTGGGCTAATGTAACCGATCGCCCACCTCTCTTCTGCAACTAAGACATATTCCTGTAACAGCGCATCGATGCCCCTGGGCTGTGTGAGTGCTTTTATAAATGCAAATAAATAAATAAATAAATTCTAACCTCCCCAGCAGACAAGTGCTGTGCGCTGAAGCGAAGTGCGCGCTAAGAGCCGTTTGGAGGACTCCCCGCTATCGCAGGAAAGGCCAAGATAGCAAACAGTGGGTGCGCGACAGCCTGGGGGACTGGTAGCCGCGTAGCCTGGACCACACAGGAGAAGAGCATTGTCCTGGCCAAGTGGGGAAAAGGGGGTGAGCAGAGGCACAGTTGATGGAGGGGCTACATAGACTACACCGACACAGGCTTCCCCTGCCCGGCGCCGAACAGGCCAGAAGGACACAGTGGAATCCCAGCGGCCGGGGAGAAAGAAAGCAAGGAGGAGCTCTCCCACACAGTGAGCCACGGCCTGGATTCTCCAGGCCGGCCCCAGCATAGGCAGCAACCGGCACCTGACACTGTGCCCCAGGCAAACCGGTGCCTTATGTCAGAGAAGTGGGTGCTAGCCCCGCGAGACAGGTTGTCCCCTCCCCTGCCTGCAGCCTAGAAGATCGAGAAGGAAAGGACAGACGGCGCTGGGAACAGACAGACGCACTGCCCAGATCGTGGTAGAAATGGGCAACATCGTGAAAGGTGGGAGGGGGGGGGAGAGGGAAGTGAACCGAGCTGCAGCCTGTAAAGAAGTAATTTGGACAGGAATGAGATAAGCTGCCTTTGCCTGTCGCCGCAAGGGGGAGTGGATACAGCGGGAGCCTGCAGGCTAGGGTGGCGGGGGACAGAAAGCAGAGCGAATCGCTTCAACACGACCTTGGCCCCCAGCCACAGAGTCACGGCCTGCACAACCAAAGCGCCCACAGCAAGCACCAAATCCAGCATCTAACCTCAAGGCAGCACTCCAGACCCCCATTCGCTGTGGTGGGAACGGGAAACGCAACATAGGGGTCACAGAAGCGTCCAAGGCATGAAACAAATCCAGGTCAGCAGGCACACATCACACCAAGCCAACGTAAAAGAGGGTAAACGGAGGACCCAGGCTGCACACCATCGGCGAAAGACCAGCAAAGGGAAGTGAAACAGCCGCCGCCAAGAGAACCAGCAAACCCAGTAAAGTGTGCAAGCCCCTTCGGAGACATATGCAAGGCACCAGTCACGTCTTGAATCAGTGCACCAAAACCAGACTGCAGAGCTATCGCTATGCCCTGGCAGGTGCAGTAACCAGCAAGATGAAAGGACAGCCGGACATCCCAGGACCAGACCATGAGAGCTCCACCAAAGCGGACATTCAGCTCCTGTTGGGAGAAATTAGGTCTATCAAGTCCACACTAACCGACCTACAAGTAAGAATGGGGAAAGTTAAGAATCACATGGAGGTTCTTGAAAACAACCAACTATCCAGCGACCTCACAGTAATGACCAACGAAGCCCACTTCCAAGACCTGGAGCAAAGGGAGAGGACCTAGCTCTGAAGCTTGATGACATGGAAAACGGAGATAGACGGACTAACATACGCATTATGGGCCTCCGAGAAAGACCGGGTGAGTCCCCAACCACCCTTGAAACCCGAGTGAAGGCTCTGCTAAACACTCTTTTATCCCCGAGCGACTGCCGACTTCGGATTTGATAGAATACATAGGGCCGGAAGCCTTCCCAACGGTCCTAGGTCCGTCCTGGCCAAATGTCATCATTACAAACATAAAGTGGACATCCTGCAAAAGGCGAGAGAAAGGGAGCCCATAATGTTTGAGTGATCGACAGTGAGAATCTTCCAGGATCTATCCGGGCTTACTCTCCTCAAAAGGTAAGTATGTCGACCACTCACAACCTGGTTGAAGGAAAGGGATATTAAGTACAGATGTGGGTTCCCCTTCTCACTCAATTTTGAGTGGGGGGGGAGCCCATCCGGTCACCACTGAAGAGGAAGCGAAAGGAGTTGCGGGCGAACGTGCTGGAGACTGGAAAAGACTGGGCGTGAAAGCTCAGAGGCCCACTGGACAGGCCATCGGCCTCTTCCCCGCACAGAGAAAAGACCCAGGATACAAGGAAATATAAGCGCTTCAACACCCCATGACGGCCTGCGTGGTGCAGCCCTCACATAAAAATGAAAACCTTGTCACTTACCACCAGAGCTGCTCGGAAAGGGGCGAGTCCAAGAATCCACAAGTTTGAGGGGGGGGGAGAGATGAGCAGAGATAACCGAATGGCACAAAGAGAACTTGAGACATTACCACCCTGCAAATAAAGGTCACCTAGTCACTCTCCAGGGGCAAAGCCAGACAGTTCTTAAAATGTTTAAGGCCGCCATCTGTTAATGTTGACACAATTTGGTATGCAGGAATCAGCTTCAATACCTCGGTGAGGGGTCCCTTAAGTGTCGCCCTTATTGTTTTTAGGGCGTCTCCAACTGTAGGAGAAGAGCCTATGGCAGCACTTTGTAGGGGAGTGGGGAGAGGGGCAGGGCAGGGGAAACATCGGACAGGGAGCGAGAAATCAGCTAAAGCATCAGCATTGGAGCAGCATGGGCCGACCAAATGTACCTCAAAGAGAGTTGATAGGTCACACAGGAGCACCAGCAGGCGGGCAGAACCATGGTCAAAGGCAGCAATACGACATCTGACACAAAGTTATGGCGCGAGTTAATGGGATCAGGTTGGGGTCGCTTAACGTAAAACTGCTGAATACCCCACCAAAACGCTGCATGCTGTCGAGAGAATTTAAAACATTCAAACTGGATGTAATGTTTGTCCAGGAAACCATGTTCATTAAAGGTAAGGAATTTAAAGTGTGGGGGGGACTAGGCGGAGCGCTATGGGCATCTGGGGAGTCCAACAAGGGTGCGATAGGGGTCATTTAGGGAGTTCATTAGGCTTGCAGATCACACAGGTCCACAGAGACTAGGAGGGGAGGTTCATAGCGATTAATGGTAAAGTGAGAACGTGCAGGGTCACCCTCTGCGCTACCTATGTCCCAAATCAGAAGCAATTGGCCTTCAGTGAAGACCTTTTCGCCTTTTTAAACAACTGGAAAACAGGAACACTTAAATGTGGGGGGATTTCAACGTGATATCCGATCCTGCAATGGACTGGGATTCCATGAAGGTATCGTCAACAATCAATTTCATGAAGGTATCATCAACAAAATCAAACCATCCAACTGTCAAGGTGATTCATAAATAAATTCATCCTTCAAAACAGGTATTTTCCCGGACAATCTAAAGGACGCCTCGGTCATCCCTTTGCTCAAAAAACCGTCCTTAGACCCTAGTATACCAACCAACTACAGATCTATTACCACTGTCCCATTCATGCTTAACATATTAGATCGCGCAGCCTATCTTCAGATACAGGACTATCTAGAAGTTAACAATCTCCTCGGTTTGTGACAATCTGGCTTCTGCCCCAGGCATTTGATTGATCTTAAAATAAAATCGAGATCCTTAAAGACAATGGGAAATTAGCTTTGCTATTACTAGATCTTTCTGCTGCTTTTGACTTGGTCAATCACCAAATCTTATGCCAGCACCTCATATCGGCCACCCACTTTTCCGATTCTGCTACTGCTTGGATCCGGTCCTTTTTAAGCAATAGATCCATGTGGGGTTTCTCCCCTTCAGCATCCGCGGACCCTGCTGCTATCCATTGTGGCGTCCCTCAAGGCTCTTGTGTGTCTCCTACACTTTATAATGTGTTTACTAAACCACTCTTTGATGTTCTTGACTATCTGGGTGTCTCGTATACTAATTATGCTGATGACACCCAGATACTCATCCCCATCACAGGTGACTATACTGTGGACTCCAAATCCTTGAACGACGTCTACCTGGTCATTCAGGCCTGGATGGCCCAACATGAACTTTGCTGCAATGATGACAAGACGGAACTCCTCATTCTAGTTTCCACTCAACGCCTCAATAAACTAGACCATTCCTTTGTCTTCATCATTGACGGTAACGTCATCAAGGTTTCCAAGGACACAAAAACACTATGTATCTATCTTGACTCCACTCTATCTGACTAGACAAACCAATGCAGTTAGGTCTGTCTCAGCCCACACATGCAAAGTTATTATGGCCTGCCGACCATTTCTGACCACCCCAAATTGTATCACTTTGGCGAGAACTCTCATCATATCCAAGATAGACTATTGTAGTGCCCTCTATCTTGGGACCAGCCAGTCCAACCTTAATGAACCACAAGTTACCCAGAACAATGCCATTAGAGCGGCATTAAATATTCCTAGAAACCAACATATCTCCGACCACAGAACCAATCCACACTGGCTTCCTGTCAAGCACAGAATTTCACTGAAAACCCTTGCCCTGACGCACAAGTGCCTGGCCAACAAGGCCCCCTCCTACCTATCTATCCGTCTCACCCTCCATACTTCTACCTCTCCCTTAAGAGCGGCTCAAACTCACAGCCTAGCCCTGCCCAGATTCAAACTACAAAAACCAGGGGGTATGAGCTTCCCTGTCTTGGCCACTAAGCTTTGGAACTCTCTCCCGAATGGCATTAGAATTGAGCCTTCTTTTCAATCTTTCAAGAACAAAACCAAATCATGGCTCCTCGCACAAAACATTTGATATACCTGCTGTGCCATCTCTGTCACGGCCTACTGTCCCAGCTTTGAGTCAGAGATCCTATTGCCTTATTGTCTCTTTGTATATATCGCCCTGTATTTAACTTATGCTCTCATACTATTAATGGGTTCATACCTGTATGTTTATGTAAACCGGTTGAGCCATGCTCCTTTGTTATTGTACGTAACTGTAACTGTGCTCTACAAGATTATGCGACCCTGATGCCCGTGGGCCTGGCGTGCTTTATAAATAGATAAAATACAAATACATCACAGGGGCCACACACCCCACCCCCTGCGCACACACAGTAGGCGAGAGGTTCTCCGACTACCTGAGTGCTAATTATTTTGTGGACGGGTTGAGGGAGATGTAACCGCAGAAAAGAGCATTCACCTATAATTCCCCCCCTCACCTCACGACATACACAAGCATAGACTATATACTCATAGAAGCGGCAGTCGCTTACATAATGCTGCAAGCCGCTATTGAAATAAGAGGTTGGTCGGGCCATGATATGTCTGTTAGAACTCGATTTGGGTCCCCCCCGCAAACAGACCACAGATGGATCTGTAACGATACGCTTTATAAAGACCCAATCTTTAGAGAAACCCTCATTGAGGAAATTAAAAGCTACTTCTCAAGCAATGACACAGGAGAGTTACCATTGAACACTGTCTGGGTATGTGGCCAAGGTCACACTAAGGGGAGTATTGATCTCAGAGGGCAGAGAGGGCACACAGAAACAGACTGCTGAGAGAAAACGAAATTAAAAGAGCAATCCGAGAAAAAGAACACAACCTCCAGACTCGGGCGAATAATAGAGAGGACACCCTAGCGGATCTCATCACACTCCGAAAGGAGCTGAGCAAAATATGGCATATCAAGGCGCTAACACAACTCAGATACTTAAAGCAAAGATATTATGAGAAGGGAGACCAGGCTCACCCCATGCTAGCCACACGCTTGCGAGCTCAGAGAGCAGATGGGGCGGTCCACAAGCTGAAGGGAGAAAGTAGGGGGGAGGTAACGGACCCAGGGGAGATAAGAAAATGCTTCGCCCGATTCTTTGATGTCCTGTACACCACGGAGGGCAAGGGAACCAAAGAAGATCTAGCCCAATACCTCAAATACAGGGTGCCATATCCAACCTTTAAAGCGGGATCTGCACCAGGGCAGGGCGAGTTCACCCCAGTGTTCTACAAGGCCCACAGTCATTTGCTGGCCCATCATAAAGAAGACTGCTGCGTGGCTTGTCAGCTTTTAAAACCCAAAACTCTAAAAGAACGAAGAGTCAAGAGGTGGCCGGCCTACGCCATGTCGAAGTCCGATTCCTCACCCGCCGCCGCGGAAAGTGACGAAGAAGGTGATAACACGACCTCGTCACGGAAGTCTTAAACCTCTCGAGGGAGCGCTCACGCTCCTCGACGTCCGTCCCCGGCCCTGACGAGCTCGGCTCACGCCCTGCTTATGGGGATGAACACCCCGGCGACAAGGACGCACAAAAGACTCACTCCCATAAGCACACAACTCACGGCTCTTCTTCGTCGAAGACGAAGAATCCATCAGCGCCGAAGGAGACGCAGGGCACCCCGGCGTCTACCTCAGACCGTAAGAGTCTAAAGCCCCACTCGCAAACGCAGCCGCGACCAGCGACTGGACTTTCCACAGATAAAGGCGCTACCCCCAAACCATCCGACGTAACGCTCCATGTAAGAGCGCCCATCGCAGTACAACGCGCAACGCCCGTAACGTCGAGACCAGAAACCTCCACAGACAATTTACTTGTCGAGAGCCTAGCGAGGATTGTTTCCGCCGATAACCATAAGCGGACGACGAAAGACACGTCGAATACCGCACAAAGGGCTAAAGACACGCCGAAAAAGCCGAAGACGGAAACCTTTCTTCGACTTTGTGGGAGAGGTCAAAGCGTTTTCAGGCAGAAAACACTAATTCCCCCCCCTTAGACTACTCAGGGGTACCTACCAACACCCAAAAGACCAAGAGAAGGACCCCAGGAGGACCCCAGGGTCAAATTTCCTAGGCTGTTTAATCCTTCACATGAGGAATTAGATGTGTATGACCTCACTGGAGAGGAACAACATTTTCAGGAAGAGGATGATTTTTTGGTTGTAGAGGAAGAACGAAACCTAGAGGAGGAGGGTTTTCAAGAAGATCCATATACAGGTGCAGGGGGCTTCAGAGAAGAACTAGAGGTAGTTACCTCACACCCCTGGCAGTCCCCATCAGCGTACTCTGACCCTAATGCCATAACCCTATCTCCTCCCAAAGACTCGCCTATTAGGAACACATCTCCTATAGATGACCAGCCTACGTTTAATGCACTGTTGCGCAATGCAGCAGTGCATTTCGAATTAGACACAGGGGAGACCTCTCCTGACATTGACTTTGTGGAAAAAGTAATTGAGGAGAAACCCCCTGTCGGTCAAACCATTCCACTCCTTGCCTCAGTAAAAAGAAGAATCACCCCTTCTCTATCCACGCCTGCGTTCGTCAGAGGGGTCAACCCTCGAATAGAAAAACTCTTCAGTCCATCTCCTTCTGACCCTTTGTACGTCAGGGGCCACTCCGTACCAGACTCCCTTGTAGTAACAAATACAAGGAAGAGGGCTGGGGTGCCACTGTCCACCAGCGAGGCACCTCCAGACAAGGAGGGGAAAAAGCTGTATGCCCTGGGGAAAAGAATCACAGCTTCCGCTGCTTTCTCAGCAAGGATCGCTAATAACAACTCTTTACTAGCAAGCTACGCAGACGCACAGTGGAGCAAGCTACGTAGCGATGCTGAAGAGGCACCAGAACCCCTGCGTACACGCTTTCTGGCCACAATCACGGAAGGGACACTAGTGAACCAAAGCATCGTTAAAAACACTTTAGATGCTGCTGAGACTGCTGGGCGTTCCCTAGTCCAAGGGATACTCCTCAAACGCCATGTCTGGCTGCGCAATTCAGGGTTTAAACCTGAAACACAGGCTTCCCTGATCAACAAACCTATAGAGGATACCAATCTCTTTGGTAAGGCAGTTGATGAGGCTCTAGAAAATGCTAAAAAGGAGTTTGACGCAATCAAGACCCTTGACCAGATTTCTAGGCCCCCTAACAGACGCAGCTATGGCAATAAGCGCTTTTTTCGTGGCCAACGCCAGCAGCAGAATCAACAACAACAATACTCTGCCAACAACTGGTCCTCTAACCAGGGTAATAGTGGCCAGTACAATCAGAGAGGTCAACGCCATGGCAACGGGAGAGGTCGGGCCTCTACCCCTAGAGGCTCCCAGGCCAATAACAGCAAATGACCCGAAGATTCGGGTCCCCTCCCATGCATCGCCGGTCGGGGGCCGGTTAACATCGTTTCTTCCAGCATGGGAGGGAATAACTTCAGACCGTTGGGTACTATCAACCATAGCCTGCGGCTACTGTATAGAATTCAACAGTTCCCCAACATACAAACCCCCACGGGGACGATGCATGACGCCAGAACATCTCGCCATCCTTCTACAGGAAGTGGAACAGCTACTGGAAAAAGGAGCTATAGAGGTCGTGCCTCTATCTCAGGTAACGGAAGGTATTTATTCAGTGTACTTCCTTGTACCCAAAAAGGACCTAACCATGCGCCCTGTATTAGATCTGCGCCCAGCGAACAAATTTATCAAGCCCCAAAAGTTTTGCATGGTAACCTTACAGGAAGTAATCCCCTTGCTATCACAAGGGGATTACATGACAACACTGGACATGAAAGATGCATACTTTCATATTTTAATGTTGCCAGCGCACAGAAAATACCTCAGGTTCATGATAGAGAACAAACACTACCAGTTCAGAGTGCTACCCTTCGGGATAGCATCAGCACCAAGGGTATTCACGAAAGTACTGGCAGTGGCAGCGGCCCATCTGCGCAGGTCGTCCATCCCAGTATACCCTTACCTCGACGATTGGCTCATAACAGGGGATTCTTACGAAACATGCTTCTCCAATACCCAAAAGACTGTAGACCTTTTGTTCCAACTGGGCTTCTCCATCAACGAGAAGAAGTCCAGCTTAGACCCCAGCCAGATCAAACAATTCCTAGGGGCTCTAATTCGAACAAAGGACGGCCTCGTCTTCCCCTCCGAGAGGGTCCAAAACATGCTGTTTCAGATCCCCCAATATGTGGCAGGTCGAGAGGTGACGGTACACAAAGCAATGCGCTTGCTAGGAATGATGGCGTCATGTATTTATTTGGTACCTCACGCGCGCCTGCGCCCAATGCAAGAGTGGCTCAACAGCCAGTGGTGTCAGGCCAGCGGACAATGGGGCGATCTAGTGGTGGTCTCGCAGGCCTTGGTTCTCTCGCTGCGGTGGTGGACAAAGGAAAACCTGCTAATAGTGAAACCTTTTGCCACACCCGCAGTGGAAGCCACTCTAACCACAGACGCATCCCTCACAGGATGGGGGGCTCACCTATCCCATCAGACTACTCACAGAGTGTGGACTGCGAGCGTAGCATCCAAGCACATAAATGTACTGGAGTTACTGGCGGTGTTCAAGACACTGAAAGCCTTCCAGGAACACCTGCAAGGAAAGACGGTGATGGTCCTCACGGACAGCACCACAGCCATGTACTACCTCAACAAGCAAGGGGGAACCCACTCTCCAGGACTGTCCAAGCTGTCCCAGAACATCTGGAAGTGGGCTCTCAGACACATGTTCCTACTGTCACAACATGTACCAGGGGAACTCAATCTGCTAGCAGACGAACTCAGCAGAGATTTCCCCCTGCCCGCAGAGTACGAATGGCGGTTACACAAAGACATCGTCTTCACACAGTGGGGTTTCCCAGAAATAGACCTGTTCGCAACTCTGGAGAACTCACAATGCCAAGATTACGCCTCCAGGTACCCTCAGGTACCCTTGGTTCTACGCACACACCCAAGGTTTGCACCGAAATTCATCTCGAAATTCCATGTCAACCAGTCAATAGAACTACTAACGTTCTTTCAAAATCCTTCAAATCTAGGAGAAAAGAGCCTGCATACACTGGATGTGCGCAGAGCTGTCATGTTTTATATGGAAAGAACTACACCACTAAGAAAGACTAATCAGTTCTTTGTCTCGGTGGCAGCAAGAAGAGAAGGAGATGCAGTATCAAAGTTCACTATATCTAGATGGATTGTTCAATGCATCACTCTCCGTTATACTCTTGCTAAGAGAGAACAACCCTTCAAGCCAAGAGCACACTCTACTCGTGGCACTGGGGCATCCATAGCGTTCATTGCAAATGTTCCCCTTGAGTCCATCTGCAAAGCGGCAACCTGGAGTTCTGTACACACCTTTACAAAACATTACTGTCTAGATGCCCATTCTAGAGCTGATTCCCAGGTGGGATAAGCAGTATTAAGACACCTTTTCTCTACTGTTCCTTCTCACAACCCACCTCCAACTCCGGGTACTGCTCGCTAGTCTGTGCACAGCATGTGATTCTAAGCAGATTAACAAACATCAGAAGACCATGCATTACTTACCGTAAAAGCATTTCTGATGGTTGTATCTGCTTAGATTCACATGCGCCCACCCTTCCTCCCCGCTTGCATGGAAGGAACATAGACATCCTTTTATAATCTCTCTTTTCTGTACTCACTCACGTCTAGAAGGCTCCCTCAGGGCAGAAAAAATCTAAACAGAGGGCACTATAGGGATAGTGTTACAGACACGCCTTGTCGACGTCCCCTTTTCGACTACGAAAAACAAAATGCAATACTCTGCAGTCACCACTGGATGTCGGACTTATGCACAGCATGTGAATCTAAGCAGATACAACCATCAGAAATGCTTTTACGGTAAGTAATGCATTGTCATACCTGACCTGCCCAGAGGAGTCTGTTCCGCCCTCATGGCAGCCCTTTCCAAATACGGGGGCCCTCTCAGGTCCGCCATTCTCCCAACTCTCTTCACCACGGAAGGGGGCATCCAACTACAAAAAGAGCATAAAGTACCTGGGAATAGCAATCACCAGAGACCTAGCGAACTTGTTCAGTGTGACCTTCACCCCCCTGTGGGAAGTGATCAAAACAGATGTGCAGAGGTGGGCCAAGACAGCGCTGTCCTGGGCGGTGCGATTTTTTTCGATCAAGATGAATGTGCTCCCGAGACTCCCGTTTCTCTACCAGTCACTCCCCGTGGTAATCCTGGAAATATTCCACATCGAGGTCCAGCGCTCCCTTCACAAATTCCTGTGGGCTGGCCAGAAACCTAGGATCTCGCACACTACCCTGGTGACGCCCAAAGACAGAGGGGGGATGAATTTCCCAGATTTCTTTGAATACTACAGGGCATCCCAGTTGCGGAGAAACAGTGGGTTGACCTAGAGAATAACCCATTTGCCCATGTAACTCTCAGTGAATAGCTGTGGATCCCACTAAGATCCATGCAATGCAGAATCCATGAGCATGCAGTGCTCAAACCATTGTGGAGTGTCTGTCGCCCCTCTCAGAAAACACGGAGAGTCACAACCTGTCCATCCCCTCTAATTTGTATCTGAGCACCCCCGATAAGAGACTTGCTAGTTGACCCAGGCAGCCCCAGTACGCGGGAGGCCTGGTAAGGGCAGGACAGATGTGGAAGGAGGGCACCTTTCTAACCAAACAGGAGCTAGAGACAGCCCTGCAAGGCACCGCCATCTCCCTGCTATGCTTCCTGCAACTTGGAGGTGTTTTGCAGGACCAGCGCTGGGTTGGTGACCTCAGCAGGCCGCTAAACCACTTTGAGAAGATCCTTGACGATAATCACACCTCCAAAGAGCTAATCCCACGGCTGTACTCGTCGCTCATAGACAGAGGGCACCTCCCCAAACCAGCCACACGTGTTAAATGGGACGTGGAATTGGGCCTAACTGAAAACGGGGAACCATGGATGGCAATACACAGGGCAGTCTGGTCCTCTCTCAATGCAATACAAAATGCACAACGCAAGGCTATTAATGCAATGGCACCTAACACTACAAAGGCTAGCGAGAATGTACCAAGGGGTCTCCCCGAAATCCTGGAGAGGTTGTTCAAAGGCACCAGTGATGGAGCTGTCACAAGGTCCAAGCGTACTGGAAGTAGGTCCTATGGTGGGTGCAGGCCATAGATGGGATACACAGTTCCCTGTCCCCACTACTCCTATTTTTCGGGTAGAATCGGAAGAGGGAGGGGGAATACACTGTGACGTCACATATGCCCAGAAATGTATTCCTTGCCTCAAGAGACTGTCTGACGATCAGATGGAAATGCAGCCAGTTGCCCTCGAGGAAAGAATGGCTTGCCAAAGCACACGAGATATACCAAATGGAAAGTATCACAGCTGCTCTGTTGGAAACTCACTCCCACATAGACATGACCTCGTTGTCCTTTACCGACTACTATGCACCACATATGAATACATGAGCACACAAAATGTCACACTTGAATCTAGCCGACCCATAAGCCAATACGACCCAGAAGTCCTTGCAGATGCCATGCACTGCCGTCGGACGCGGCAGTAAAAGGTCTTCCAACGCTGTGAGGCCTAGCCTGCTGGTAGGCAATCCAGAACAGTATAAAAAACAGCGGTTAGCCTAACACTCTAGTCTCTCAGCAGCTCTCTCCGATGTGTGGGAGGGAAGCGAGGGAGGGGAAGCGGTAGGGGAGGAAGCTAAGGTTTTAGCTGGGACGAACAAAACAGACACAGATTTAGGAAGTGCACTCAGTACTAAGATCTCCTTTAATCGCTCATTGTTCCATCTGAGCAGTGGAATTCCATAGCTTGTTAAGTAATGAGCCATAAGGACATATAACACCTGTATCCGATCTTTTAACGTTAGTTTCTCCCAGCAATGTTCATGTTGTTTTTCTAACCCATGCTGTAAAATGAAAACAATACAATTTAATTGGAGGGAAAAAAAAACTCTGTGGTAACTGCATTCGCGCAGACAAAGCATACCCATAAATCCATATATAGATGACTGGCTGAGATCTGGGGAAAGTGCCAAGCAGCTTTCTGAAAACATTCATTTCTTCTCCCTCAGTTGGCACTTCTGTAAATGAAGGCAAATCAAGCGTAACCCTGTCAAAAAGAAAGCATTTGTTAGGGGCAGAATTGGACACTGGCAGAACTCTGGCTTATTCTTCAAAAGACTGAGTACAGCCTTTTAAGGCGTTAGTTACCCTTTATCAGCCATTTGTATCAATCACAGAAGTGAAAGCCATGAAGCTAATAGGAATGTGGCATCCCCCATTTACTTTGTGGCTCTTGCCAGGCTTCACATGGGACCAATTAAAGAAGGTTTCAATTTTCAATGGCCACAAGCCGCAGGGCACTGGGAAGATCTAGTAGTCGTGGCAAACATTGTTGTGCTAGCTCTGCAATGGTGGAATGGCACAAACCTGTTAAAAGGACAACTTTTCTCAAGCTCCTAGGGGCCCAGTATTGTCCCCGTCACTTGGTCAGACCATTATTTGATTTCCTTTGACATATCTCTGCCTGCTACTTCGCAGCCTTTTTGTTCTAACCATAGGCCTGTTCTCTCTGATTGAAAATAAACTTCACACCATATCTAATGACGCTTTCAGAGCTTGCTATCTCCCTTTTCGCCCCTGGTTAACTCTTGTTTAGAATATTTTAATGCCTATCAATTTGCCTTTTGGTGATTTGTAGTGCCTCACCCCCTGTGTGTATTCGGAAAGGTAAAGAAAATCACCCCTATCTTGGTTTACCACGTTGCTTAAGGCTCTGCAGAAAGAATATTAAAAAAGGAAAAAAACTGGCTGAGATGTTGGCACATGGACACAGTGCAAACTGGCTCTAAATACCTATAAGCAAGCCATTTCTTAACCCAAAAGAGTTTTTGTTATCTCAAATTGACTCTTCAAAACAAAAACCTAGGGATGTATTTCCTTCCCATGCTTGTATTTATAATTCCTTGCACTGAAATCTCACGAGGAAAGCTAATAACTTTAACTTTTAAACCTACATTCTTTAGAGATGTTGAGTAAGGTTTGATTATACACCATTTCTGAGGAATCTGCCATCTGGTGGCTTTATTCGCAGTGGCTACCGGTCTTCCCACCAGAATTCTCTTTATAAGGAAGTGGTGGAGAAACAAATGGGGCTAAGAATAGCCTTGAGGGAAGCTGCCAGAAAGGATGTGGGGAAATTAGACTGATTGGAACCTGCAGTAATTAAATGAAAGTAGTATAAGACCTGGATTTGTTGGCATAAGGTGACGATGCTCCATCATAATGCAGAAATGATGTGTACAAAAATAAATAAAAACCTTGACGTGTGGCGTTTTCTCCAAAATGAGAACTCACTACAGTCATCCCGCCAGTAAAATGGTGTGTCAAAGGCTGACTGGGTTGGCCACTTCAAAAATCTGTATGGGGCAGGCGTAGACCAGGGGATGAGTAAGAATATTGCTTCCTCAGGTTAATGACTGGTCCCCTATGATGTAGAGGATATCTGGTTTAAAATTAACAAAGCCAGTACATCAAGGGCCCCTGGCCCGGACAGCCTAACTAATACAATCCTCAATCAGGACCCAGAGGTTTGAGCAGCCTTCATGAGCATTCTATTCAAACAGATAGATAGAGAAGACAAGGACTACTCCGGACACCTGGAGGAAGGTCACAGTGATTCCGATCTTCAAGAGGGGCAATAGGAAAGATCCAAAAAATGATGGACCTATTACCCTTCCTGATGTTCTCGGATAGATCTTCGGGTCACTTCTGATGCGACTGATAAGGTGGATGATCACAGAAAACCGCAGTGACAAATTTCAAATAGGTTTTGTCCAGGGTCTAGGTACTATCCCTAATATTCCTGTGCTCTCGATTTTAAAGCGACATGCTCTGGAAGGTAAGGGGAAATTCTAGATCTCATTCGTTGACCTAGTAGGCGCTGACAAACTAACCAATTGCAACTTCCACATTGATTTACAGGAGCTGCTCCAGGCTCTCCATTCGAGGACTACAATGAAGGTTAGAAGGTCACCACTCGGAGGAAATTTCTATTACGAGAGGGTTAAAGCAGGGTTGTCCCCTAGCGCACAGACTGTTCAACCTTTTTGTCTCAGACATCAGGTCAGTCTAGCTAAAGCAAAAAGCGTTCTTCCAAAAATAGGAGATAGTAAAATTAGCTACATACTCTATGCAGATGATCTTCTATTGATAGATCAAACAGCGATTGGTCTTCAAAGCGTCTGGACTGACCATCCTCCCCAGGACCCTTTCCGATCATTCCCCGGTGACAGTCACCCTGGTCTGGGGCCCGGACGGCGGCCGAACCAGGCACTGGAGGATGAAACCACTCTCTCTCCTCGACCCGGTCTTCAGCTCCGGGTTGGAGTCGGCCATCGAGGAGTTTTTTGAAATTAACACCAACTCCGTCTCCTCCCAAGCCACCCTCTGGGAATCCTTTAAGGCCTACATCAGAGGCATCGCCCTATCCAAGGAAAATGGTATCCTTAAGACGATTCGGAGGGAGATTGCAGCTAGCGAAGCCAAATTATCGGCATTGGAGACCCAATACACGTTAGACCAAACCCCAGAAGCCCTCGCGCTAATTGGCTCGGAGCTGGATACATTCCGCTCGCTTGCGGACCGTGAGCTGAAGTTTCTGGATAACCCTGGACATGCAAGGAGATACGGGGAGGGTGAACGCCCAAGCCGCCTGCTGGCTAGACTCCTCCGCCGTGAGCTTGGTGTCCCACCCATTCCTGGAATCGAGAGACCTGATGGCTCCCTGGCCACCTTGCCTGGAGATGTCAATTCTGAATTCCTCTCCTTCTATCAATCTCTATATACTCAATCAGATAAAGCCACTGATGCAGAAATCGATGCCTATCTCGATAATCTTCCCCTCTCGGCTCTCTCTCCTGAGACCGCCGGAGCTCTTGAGAATCCAGTGACCCCTGAGGAGCTTTCGGAGGCTATAGACTCCCTTTCTTCAGGCAAATCCCCGGGATCAGACGGTATACCTGTGGAGTTCTATAAACACTTCAAGTCACTCCTACTCCCCCGTCTAGTTGCGCTATGGGACGAATCGGTGGAACTGGGCCAATTTCCCCCCTCGTTGCGCGAAGCCACCATAACAGTCCTACTAAAACCCAATAAACCTCCTACTCAATGCGGTTCGTACCGTCCACTCTCCCTGATCAATTGCGATGCCAAGATCTACGCCAAAACACTTGCTCTTCGACTTGTCCCTTTCATGCCACATATTATTCACCCAGATCAAGCTGGGTTCATCCCAGGCCGCTCCACATCCTTGAATTTGAGACGGCTATTCAACATTATAAGTAGGGTGAGCCCGAATGTACACGCAGTGGCCGCAACACTTGACATGCAAAAGGCATTTGATTCGGTGTCGTGGAGATATCTCTGGCGGGTACTTGACAAATGTAAATTCGGTCCCACCTTTGTCTCCTGGGTCAGGCTTCTTTACTCTAATCCTGTTGCCAGAGTCCGCACAGAGGACCGTTGCTCCCCTCTGTTCCATATAGCCAGGGGCACTAGACAGGGATGCCCCTTCTCTCCCTTAATATTCGCTGTAGCAATGGAGCCATTTGCGGACATGCTTCGCCAAAACCATGCACATAGGGGTCTACGTACTTCTGGTATCTCGGACATAGTTTCCCTGTACGCTGACGATGCTCTTCTTTTCATCCGTTCCCCCGAGACCAACCTGGCCCCAATATTGAATGCACATCGCCTTCTTCGGGCACATCTCCGGTCTCACGGTTAATTGCTCTAAATCAACTCTCTTCCCGCTTACTCCCAGCACACTTCCCCCCCCGGATACCATGGGGTTCGCTTGGGCCCAATTTAAAATTACTTACTTGGGTATAGTGGTGGCTCGTCACGTCGAACGGGTCCGCGAGGAGAATTATCAGTCATACCTCACAAACCTCACCACCAAACTACAGGGCTGGGCCAAGTTGCCGATTTCGCTGGCGGGCAGGATAGGGGTACTGAAGATGGTGGTACTTCCCCAACTCCTGTATAGATTTGCGAATGTCCCGCTATGGCCGGGAACCGAATTCTTTCAATCATTGACACGTAGCCTCAACTCCTTCCTTTGGCACTCAGGCGCGGTCCGTCTAAAGCTCAAGACCCTTGCCACCCCCATGGAGGCTGGAGGATTTGGAGCTCCGGACTTCCTTAATTATTGGCTGGCGGCACAACTCCAACACACTGCACACTGGTTCAATGTAACGGATCCCCCCCCCCACGTCAGACTGGAAAGGTTATCGATCAGTGACCGTGATATCCGATCTCTAGTGGTCACACCCATGCCGGTGGTGTCGGAATCGCTGGATCCTACGACCTGCACATCTCTAGCCTTACATAAATCTTGGCGAATACTGGGTATCATTCACCCCTTTCACGGCAACTTTCCAATATGGAACTTCCTTCCAGAAGTCCCACATGTCCCACCCTCGGTGGTCCGCACATGGGCCGAGGCGGGATACGAACTACTACGTGACGTATTCAAACAGGGAAACTTTATAGAATGGCCCGACCTCCCGGCCTCCCTTAGGCGGAGACCCTCCGTTTGGCTCCAATACTCATCTCTCCGTGGGGTACTCAAGCGCAAATACATAAGTTTTCCGGCATTGCCACCAGATGAACCTGCAATTACCGAACTATCCTCGCCTTCTCCTATGAGGGGAAAAACCTCCAGGCTATACACCCTGCTCCAAACCAGATCACCCCCCGCATTCTCCAAACTAAGGCACGCCTGGGAATCAGATCTCGGCTCCGAAATATCTGATGAGCTGTGGACCCGTATGTGTGCACGCACTCAGTTGATCTCCTTTAACTCCCGATTCAAACTAATTCAATTTAAGGTGCTCCACAGATTCCATTATACCCCGGCTAGATTACACCGTATGTCAAGTGACTCCTCCCCTAGGTGCCCGAGATGTGGCAGTGAAGAGGCGGGGTATATACACATGATCTGGTCTTGCTCTCGACTCACCCAATTTTGGACCTCAGTATGCTCCACTATCTCATCTATCCTCGAGTGCCCCATCTCCCCGGCCCCAATGCAGTGTCTATTTCATGATTTCCCGGAACTTCACCGTGACTCCAGGAGGCTGGCTAGCCTCTGTATGCTACTAGCTGTGCGTACAATCCTACTCTGCTGGCTTCGGCCGAACGCCCCTACTCACGCACAGTGGCTCAGGGCAGCCACGTGGGCCTCTGACACGGAGGAGTCCTGGTCGATGCAACAGCCCGCCCACTCCAGACCTAGGAACATATGGCAAAAATTCCGCTCATACATGTCCTCCATCGTCACCGACTCTGTCCCTGCATCCCCAGACCCTTCTCTCGCCTCAGCTCCAGATGACTCTTGATTCTCTCCCAACTGTCTTAGGTCTGTCCTCGCATGTGCCCCCCATCGGTATACGTTGTTCCCTGTATTACCCTACGTGATTTCTTTAATTGTACCATACTGATCTGCGATGAACGCGATCCCCTTTGCATTTCCGTTGTATCTACATGCTTTATTGTAACCTACCTGTGCCTGTTGTACCAAGCTGAATAAACAAAAGTTTAAAAAAAAAAAAATAAATAAAAAAAAAATAATAAAAAAAAGATCATCAAAACAATTAGAAGAATACGTGGAGGCAAACAAGCTGAAAATAAATGATGGGAAGACTAAAATCCTCGTCCTTGAAAAGCCACAATGTAGGAAAAGAGCCCTCCCAAAGTGGTGGCTAGGTTCAACCTGTATCGAACAGGTGACAAAGTTTAAATACCTAACTGTCATGAACAACATTAGCCATGTAGAAGCCAACACAGTAAAGGTAATAAAAGCAAGAGTAAAGATGCTCGCAAATCAAGCAAGGCTAATGAGCAGAAAATACGGCCGCTTTTCGTTAATCCCGATTGTGGAATTCTATAAACTTAGTCACTGCCACAGTGATTTATGGTGCAGAGGCTTTATTCCACATCCCAGACTAATTGTGGACAGTGGTAGAAGGCCTTTTCTGGTAAAGGGTACTGAACCTACCTAGGGCGACCCCTATTCAAGTCATTAGGAGAGAATTGGGTTTTTGTATATTAAAGAAAGAAATAGAAGCGTCCCAAGGTAAACTTCTTCAAAAATGGGCACAAAGATGTAGGGCTCTGTTTGATAGTTTGCTCCTCGGAAGAGGAACTTGGAAGTAACCCAAATAAGGTACAAACTAAGTTATGGAGGTCTGACTGGATCCTTATTTCTAAGGAGGCAAAGAAATTCAAACTATTCTTTCATCTGAAACATGAATCGAGGGCCCTCAGGATTTTACCAAAATATTTGATGAAATTCCTGAGTAGCCATGTAAGAGCCCAGTGCATGAGGTACGTCTAAATGTAATGCCCACAAGAGAGAGGTCTTATCTGTTAGATACAAGCTGGGACTGCTCAGGGCTGATCGTAAGTACTGTAAAGAACAAGGACTGGTCAGATCCTTGAAACACGCATTGGTATTTTACACAACTTGGTCTGCATTGAGAACTATGCATTTTAAATTGTTTTTGGACTCGACGAGAACCTTACCCCCAGAAGAATGGTGGGAACTTCTCCTGAGTGGGGAAAATACTTGTCCGGTTCCTTGACATTGTAATTGGTTATTTAGAACGCGCTTAATACCCAGAGGTTTCTAAGCGTGGACCTGTTGCTCAAACTCGTATTGCTCTGTGTTGTCTTGCTTCCAAGGTGAGCGCGTTGTCCCTGAGCTATCCTCGCTTGAAGCTGCAGATGTCAGTCTATTATATGCTATTGGTCCTTCTTATTGCCTGCTCTCCCGTTATCATCGCATATTTTTGGCCTTCTTTAATAGCCCCTTTTACGGCCCGGTTTCTTAACATGTCATTTGCTAATGTTTTTTTTTCCTTCTTCTCTTAAGCATGTGTAGATCACTCCTCTTACAATAACTAGTCTTGCCCCTTCTATCTTCAAGACTTTCACCTGATAACTGGTCAAGGTAGTTGAAAAGATTGTGGCGTTGCAACAACAATCGCATGTTGCAAAGGTTATCCTGTTGCTTTTTCGACAGTAATTACTTTGTGGTAATTTACTACGAAGTAATTACTTTGAAATTACTTAAATACATATGGGTATTTATGGCTTAAGGGGCAAAAAGGGGATGGGGAGGGTTGTGGATAGGGGTAGTAATGAAGGGGAAGAGGGGCATCAGGGGGAACCCTACTAACAGTTATATTTGAAGTAACATTTCGAAGTAATTACTGTGACATGGAACTGTTGAAAAGTTTAATTTCAGGCTTTGTATAACTGGACTGTCTTCTACCATGATCTTTTTATATTTTTGTATATATAAAATGTTTGGATGCTGAATCTCTTCTTTCAATTGTTAATAAATATATGAATACACAAAAGGTCTGGTTGTCACCCCTACCACGGAACCAAGATGGTCCTCACCTCTGTTTTAGACGATATCCTTACCAATGCTGATGAAAGGTTTGTTCTCTCTCCCTATTGTTGATGTTCGATTTATTAAAATTTGTGCGCGGACCACTGAATCCTACATTCCCGTCTCTCTCTCAATAGGCAGGTGTTTCCACTAACAAAGATGTTTGTTGGCTCCGTTCATTCTTATCCAATAGTTCCCAACAAGTTATTATGGTTTCTTAGGTTTCTGCCCTGGCACTGTCCCTTCTGGAATTCCATAGGATCTCCACTTCCTTACTTCTTTCGAACATTCACATCAGGCCCTTATTTCGCCTGCTGAATGAGTGGTGTGTTCCGTGCTACTTCTACACAGATGACACTCTGATCTCATTAAATTTCCTTTCACAGATCACAATCTGGATGTTCTATAACTGCTGCTAAGGCGGTTTTTGCCCCCTGCATCTTGGTGCACAAAAGATGGCTGCAGCTAAGGATGCCAGGATGGGGATAATGGCTGGAGGCACCCTCTGATGCCCTAAGCTAAAGTATGGCTGGGTGGTTAAGTCTACTCACCCTTCTGAACACCAGCAGTAACCCACAGCCAAGCTATATATCCTGGTGGGAAATGGCAGGATGGGTTGCCCATAGTAGAGCCCTCAACCCAGCAGATGTGTACACTGCATGAGAATTGGGGCGGCCCGACCTGGACCTCCAGAAGCAGAAAACCTGAACTGGGGTATGCCAAGCCACTGCACAAGGCAAGTTTTGCCTAGTGAGGGCTTTGAAATTGGGAAGCAAAACGAAGTACCGAGAAGTACTGCTTGGCCGCTGACTCTCTCTTTCCACTTGGATTTGACTCCTGCATCTCTGCACTACGGTATATATGTTTGTTTAGACTTGTAATGGACTGTTCATCCACTGTTGAACACTGCACTAATATACTTGCCCCTTTGTTTCATTATATAGATTCATTTTGGGCTTGTATCTACGGTTTAAAGCTTCCTAAATTGTGAAGCCCCGCCCCCTTGGGTGTGTATCTACAAAACCCAGCTTGCGCACGCACCGAAGCGAAGTATCGAGAAGTACTGCTGTACTACTTGGCTGCTTTGCTGCGGTCGTCGCGGCCTCGCGGTTCTCTCTCCTACTTGTGCTTGCTTGTTTTTTTTTGTTGTGGTTTCCCTTTCGGACTTCTAATGCAACGTTGCTTGTTTTACCTTGAGGACCGGCATGCCTCCTCCGGTCCTCCTACATACGAATCTCAGAAACCAAAAGACTTTTGATGAACCTTTTCGGAAACGAGAACGCAATCTGAACTGCTCCACTCCACTATCTTGTGTAAGCCGGAATTTACCCAGATTGTCAGTAAAACCAGCAAAGAATATTGACATACGCTCATTCTATCAAGATCTGGACAACGCAGGCCCTCCTGTGGCCGGCCCACGAACTCAGTCTCTGCTCCTGCAATTACGACCATCACTCCATTCACATCTTTTGCAGAGTTACCTATCGGGAAGTCAGTTCAAACTTCAAATGAAGCAGTAATAAAGACTGTTAGTTCTATTTCTCCAAATGTAAATGTGAGCAGTATTTGTCAGACAGCATGATGTTATGTATTGCACTAACTGCAACAGCACTATCTATTGATAATGTACAATCGCAAAATGAAGGGCCTGATCTAGCCGTAATAGATATGGAATCAAATGCCTCCTGCTTTTCCTCTCAAGATTTATCCCAGAACCTTTCTGGGTCTCCTGATCTTTTCCCTGACATTAGTCATTCAAATTCCGTTCTAGCTGTGTCATATACTGCCCCTACTCCGCGTAATCTGCGTTCCTCTATAATAGGTTTTGATGTGCCTGGCACCTCTGAACCTACTATCAAATTGTTGGAAATTACCCTTAATTCAATGAATTTGGCCATCCATTCGATGGTTAAACTTTTTGAAACACTTGGCACTAAATTGTCTCAACAAGCGGTACAAATTGAGAATATGTTAATCTGGCAAAATACTTTATCCAACATCTCGACTTTAAAAGCGGGCGCCATTCCTGATTCCACAAGACCTACTTCCAACATCGTCTCTTCGGCTAGCCAAACTAGTCTCTGTAAAAATCAGCCGAGTCCACCATTGGCAACTGAAGCCTTGACAGAAACTGAAGCTACCCCTTCAGTACCGTTTATTGCGAACATTATACTCAACCGAAATCTCTAGCTGTTAGTCTGCCGGTTCCAATCTTTTCACCAATAGTAGTAAATCTACATCTGTAGCTGCTCACAAGTCTGTCTATACGAGTTTTGCCTCTGCAAACTCTAATCCTGAGTTACCAAAACTTCCCAAGAAATCCCAATTGTCTATTCAGGGAAAAACCTCAAGACCACAAAGCATCCCTCAACGGCTAAGACAAAGCAATTTGTTAATCAATAAATCGGCCCTCGAGAGGCGTCACCTTAGCCTCGAATGCCATAGCTAAAAAATACTTAAATCAAGCTCAAGCAAAAAAAATTGATTCAAAGACCAATGACAAACTGATTGTTCCAGCTTATGCTCCGCTCGATGATCTGGTAGAAGCAGCTACTGCTTTGACTGCTGTGGCTAGTACTACTAATCCAAGCACTTGGTCTGAATGCAAATCAATCAAACTGTCTGTAGCATGTCTGACTGATTCTCAACAGTCAATTGAGGAATATCGTAAATAAATAAGAAGAGCTGTACATGCTTAATGGCTACTCAACCTACACAGAAATATCTTGGCTCTTGTTCCTTAAAATCACCCATGCCTCAACAAGCGAATATACTCCCATTCAATGAGCAAAGTAGAATACCATTGGTGACTTCTGACACAAAGACTACTGAACTATTGCATTAGCCTGACCAAATATATGCAGCTCGATCAAATTTTATCATAAGTAAGCCGAATGTAACTTTTCAGAAAACAAATAATCATTCGACGTCCCAGTATTCCAAGAAATCAGTCCCATTGTTAAAATAAATCTGCATCAAATTGTTATGATATGATTGTTTATTTGTATCGCGCTCGTACACGAGTGTTTCAGAGCGACAAGACAAGGGAGGGGAACGGGGGAGAACACAGCAACGATCTTACTAGACCCAGTGACATTGACAACGCGCAAGTGCATGGGAAAAGGAAAAGGGGGAAAGTGCATGGAAGGGGAAGAGTGGAAAGTGCGGAGCAGAGGAGAACAGAAAAATAATAAATACAAATAAATAGAAATGGCGGCCATAAACAGTGGTAGTGCAAACAGCAAGTTGCAAGTGCTGTTTACGGTAGCAGGACTGAGTAAGTCTAATAAGTGCACAAAATGAAGAAAAGGGGGGAGGTGGGCACTGTATGGGTACAGATACAGTCCCCAGTGCAAGGGGTGGCCAGGAAGCAGTACAGGAGGGTGAGCAGGTACATGGGCCTAGGGGACAGAGGGTGGCCAGGTGCACAGTGCCAAGAGAGCGCAGATCAGCAGGGGAGAGGGGGAGCAAAGGCAGAAGCAAAGGGGAAGGTCTTGAGATGCTTCCGTAACCAGAGATGGTTCTCCTCAGGTTTTAGAGTAGCAGGGAGGCTGTTCCAGAGGGAGGCCCCAGCCGAAGACCGAGATCTACGCCCAACGGTTAGCTGATTCTACTCTCTTTGCTTCACTTGCTCCAGAGGTTTTTCGACTAATCAAAACAGCCATTGCAAGCGCAACTGACCCAAAAACCCTTTTCCATCTGAGTTAACCAAGTCGCGGTCCGGCATAGCTGACACAAAATCCCAACTTCCTTCTACTGCGAAACGTCCAGCTTTACATGCCATAAATCTTTCATTTAGACCCCCTTCAGTTACTCAATATTTGAGTCGACAGTCAGTTCTGGCTATATTTTCTGACGTTGCCACCTTAGAAGATATCAACTATTCAGACATCAAACTAGTTGAGTTTGTACATGAGCACAAATGGACTTCGGTGAAACTCTGGATAAATTCACGAGTAGTCTTAAACACCATCTGGCTGGCAAAATCACAACTATATATGATGGGTTTTATGATATCTGTTGATACTCCGTCTTCAGCAAACCCATCTTCTGTATGTTCTGATTCCTCTCTGTCTTAAACCAATGACCAACACTAACCTGACCATTGACAAATGTGAATGTTAAGCCCCAGTGTGTTTGTAATTGCAACCAAAAACAGCAGCCCCCAAATTCACACATGCAGATAAAGCTTCATTTTAATAGCATCTCATATGCATTAATTAATCTTTATTGGAATCCTATTGCCATCTCAGATGACCGTTTCATAAGAGATGTGAATGCGTTGATGGATATCATCCTACTCGATCCGCACACCTATAACATCGTAATGGCAGGAGACCTAAACCTCAATCGCTTAAATAGCCATCTGTGAAACCAAGGATAGGCGACCCCCTACAACGTAAACCCGGGGAACAAAAGGAACCGAGTAAACAAAGAAGGTGGGTCAAGTAAATTAGACATCCACGGTAGCACCAAGGAGGGGATTGGCCAGGTCAAGGGTATATAAAAATAACCTTATAAAGTTTGAAATGGCGATCAGTAGGCTGGAAATGATTTGTTATTTTGCACGCAGCACTTTTATATTTCTAATGTTGGTTTGCAATGTTTATTCAGAATTCATTGGAACTTTTCATGTACATCAAGATTTAATGTTTTGATTGTGTATGCCCTAACATACTAGGGTAATTAATGGTACTCCTCTAGGGATTTACCTCAGTTGGAGTCCTTCTTCCTCTCTTTTTTTTTTAACAGCAGTAGTTTTTCTCTATGCCTATCTTACCCCTACCTGCAGTGGGGGTGTTTTTGAGACATGCACTTTACTCTTGTGTATCTAAATGAATTGTGAACTTAGATGTAGTTTTATTATGCATTGTGTGCTTTTTTCCTCATGTTTTCGATATGTGATTAATGAAATAAATTATTTTTATATACCCTTGACCTGGCCTATCCCCTCCATGGTGCTACCATTGATGTCTAATTTACTTGCTTGATTGATTTAGCTAGTTTTTCCGTGTGACCCACCTTCTTTGTTTACTCAGTAAATGGTCATCTGTCACATCACAAAGGCAGATTAGCCCAATGGAACCAATTTGCAAATGTTGAACGGAACACTTAGAAATGATATACCATCACAACCAACTTGGCATAGAGGAGATAGTGTGGCAACTATAGATTTTATATATGTGGACATCTTTATATCACAAGTCACACAATTTTGTATTCTTTCGTCAAACCTGAGCGGTCATAACATGCTCTTGATGCAGTGGTCTATCGATGTGGCTACAATTGTTACTACTAACAATCATGCACAAGGAGTCATGACTGTGAACCCCTCTCATATTGACTATGCTGGTCTGCTTCATCATTGAAGATGTTTAGTGAATTTTATAAATTGGAACTACACAAAACTCGTATGGGGACCATAAATCAGGGAATTGTATATCGCGATCTGATGCAACTTTTTCAAACTGGTTCTCAACAACAATCGGGGAAACGAGCCCTGAACCGTCATGCATTCGATTGCGACATCAAAGCAAGAAAAGCTATATTTCGTTCACAAAAAAAGTGAGACCTTAAAACTTCCGGCTAAGATAAGGGATCCAGACTTGAAACGAATAAGAACTACATAGAAGAACTGGCTGAGAGCCCGTAAGTCACTCATTTATCAAAATGATGGGACCATAATGTTGAGTGTACTATAAAGCAAAAACACAGCTCAAATCTGGTCAGCTATAAATCGGTCCATAGCAGGCCACCAAATTGCCATACAATCTAATGCTGTCAAAGAACATGAGTGGATTACACACTTTTCACAACTGTATTCATCTCCGAGAGGCTTAGAGTGTTTTACTCAATCAGATTACATAAATAGTTTCTATCTAAAGTTTGACAAGAAGGATATGTTATACTATATTAATAAAGTGAGTCTATCGAGAGCCCCTGGCCCTGACGGGCTATCTAATTACATTCTAAAGCAATACCCTGAGATTTGGGCAGATATCATGTTCAATATGTTTACTAATATAAACCACACTCAGATCTTACCTCAATCATGGAAACATTCAATTATTCTTCCAGTTTATAAAAAAGGATATCGAAGTAAGCCTTCTCGTTATAGGCCCATTGCTCTCCTGGATGCTCCTGGAAAATTATTTAGCCATATTATTCTTAGAGATCTGAATATATGGTCTTCAAGTGCTCACAGAAGAGACCCTTTTTAATTGGGCTTTGTAACAGGCCTTGGCACTTCGCCAAACATCATTACATTGAACATGTTAAAATCACAGTACGCCACCCGGAATCAACCATTATATCTGGCATTTGTTGATTTCTGGGTGGCCTTTGATTCTATAGACCGTCGGTTACTTTATGATAAACTGATTCGATATGAATGTCCTATCTCTTTAATTGCTTAAATCAAACACTTGCATACGAACACTACTATGCAAGTAAGATTGGCAATTGAAGGCTTACATTCTGCTCCATTTACCACCAAGCGTGGTTTAAAACAGGGCTCTATACTGGCCTCCATTCTTTTTAATCTGTTCATACTTGATATAGGTGATTCATTTATGGCAACCATGAGCGACGCTCCAAAACTTGGCTCTCAGTGCATTGCTTGGCGGTTATATGCGGACAATCTCGTCCTTTTGTCCCAGAACACCAGAGGACTTCAAAATCTACTGTACAAACTAGCAGTGTATGTACAAACAAATAACTTGATGATAAATACAGAAAAAAAATAAGATTGTGATTTGTCATAAAAATACCAAAACTAAACCAACTAATTATAGATGGTATTTGCAAAACCAGGCACTATCGATTGTAACAGAATATGAATACCTGGGTATGCTTAAACACAATTCTATGTCTGACTCTATCTACATCCATAGCCTTGACTATAAAGTTTTGGCACATGGGTATGGTAATTTCTCTTGTACTCACATTGTGATGCTCTATCAGCAAAGGGTGGTCCCAATCCTGTTCTGTGGTGCAGAGACAAGGCTACCTAGACCGAAAAAAAGCTGGGACTTATTGGAAGCCCTTTTCTGGAAGCAAATTCTAAAACTACCAAATTGCACCCCATTACCCATGATACGCTTTGTACTAGGCTTGTTATCCTTGTCGGTACAATTGATGTGGAAAATATGTAGTTTTTTCCAAAAATGTTTGTTGGGTCTTGAAATGAAAAATATTTTAAGTGTGGTTGCTCACTATCTTATAAACTCTGGACATATTTTACCTCAAAAATTGAGAAACCGTGTTCTAAATACCTTATCAGGTGCAGATGTTCCCTTGAATTTTCTTCTAGAGAATCCAAATCGAGCAAAGTAAAAATAATTTCAACATGATTGGATATGTAATCGTGAAAAATGCATGACGTGTATACATAGACTTCAATACGTTTCTTTTTGGTTTAAAAAGATTTTGGGTCATGGCTGACTATCTGGTAAAATGTCAATCGCCACATATTAGACAACAGGAATTACTAATGATGTACTAGCCAGTAGAGGCATAATATCCAAAGGGCAAAACCTTTGTCGTTATTGTCTTAATGTCTTGCTCAAAGAAACTTTGCAGCACTTAATTGTTGATTGTCCTGCTCTGGCTTTGAAACGTCATTTGTTTAACTAATTGTTTTGTATATATAGACAGACAGATTCCAATGAGATCTGGCAAATGATTTTTTCCAGCACAAAGCTTGCGGTCAGGATTGCGGTAGTGCAATTTCTTGACTCCATTTCACTGCATACTGAGACCAAGATAAAATAGAAGTTATGAAACAAATGTATCAGATCTAGACCTGCTGTAACTATTAATCATAGTCAGACTTTTGTATTGTTAATAATCACTGGATTCAACCTGTCATTTGTTTTCTATTTTTATTTTCATTTTATTTTATTTGAAAGACTAAATGCACATTTTATTTTTGGTTTGATTATCTTTGTATAATTCTAAAAATGTTTGTTTTATTTGAACAATTTCAATGTATTGTTATCATAGAACATTGTATCTTTTCTGTCTATTTTAAAGTTTGATTTTATCAGCCAACAAAATTTCAGTAACTAAGCAGCAAGAGAGAGCTTGGGCTTAGCAGAGCCCAAATACCACTGTACAAAAGGGCTGCCTAAAGGCCAACCCACCAATGACTAAAGGGTGCAGGGGCAAAGGATCAGATGACCAACCACTCTGGTTGGTCCTAGACCACCCTCACAGGAATTGAGAGGGTTAGCACAGGGACTTGGACTGTCCAAAACTATTTCAAAGCTATATGGGGGCTGCCAATGTGGGCTCGCGAAGAGCTCATATGGTTAGAGCAGCCATTTTAAGGCCACCTTGTGGTTGCCCTGAACAAAGGGATCCGTAAACTACATAATGGCATAGAGCCGGATTTTAAAAAAAATTACTGCTGCCACCAACCTACTCCATAAAACTTGTGTAGTGTTCTAAAGTCGCCCTAATGAAAATTGGGATGCCTGAGAGGCACCCATTGAATTGCGAGACAGCGGACCATAGGGGCGACAAATACCTTAAAACTTAAGTAAGGTAAAAAGGGCCGTAATGCCATGAGTACTTCAGGAGATATCCATCTGGCTGCCAAAAAGAAGTCTTGATCAAGAAAAATAAAGGAAAAAGCAAACTGTTGACAGGCTCTAAAAAGTGGCCCTAGAATCCACAAGAATAGGAATTCTATCTTAACCACCTTCAGTTAAACCCCTCAAAAACTAAATTCAGCCTTCTTGGCCTACACAAAATATTTCTCGTTGTCCCTCTCAAATCCTTCTCCATCACTAAAGCATTTGGAGCATGGATAAGACATTCACTGACTCTGTGACAAAATCTAGGGGTTGTATGGGAGGCGGATGGAGTTTTCATTGCGCCTATTTCTGAGGTTTTAAAAAGCTCATATCATAGATTGTGTGAATTCCAAAGAGACTGGCTGTTTTTTAATCATTCTGACTTCGCTATTGTCAGCAGAGTCTTGACTCCAAATTGGATTGTGTGAGTGCAGTGTTCATTGGTCTACCCGATTACCAATTAGAATGTCTTCAGCTTATCATAAATGTGGCTTTTAGTCTTATTTTTAACCTTCCTAAGTTCAACTCAATCACTAAAGCATGTGTATCCCTGCATTGCCTCTCTGTGCCATAGAGAATCAGGTTTAAGGCCCCCTGCCTGGTGTAAAAGTGCCCACATGCCTTGTTATTCAGCCAAGAAGTTTAAGCCCTCTAATCCCCAACACACACTTAGTTCTTCCCACTCTTTTTTCTACTTATTGGTCCAAAATCTAGATTTAGAACCCAAGACGATAGGAGTTGTTCAGCCTCAGGATCCCGTCTTTGGGACACCCTCCCTGATAATATTTGGATCCTCCCTACTCTTTCGGCTTTTCAGAAATCCTCAGAGGCATTCAGTTGACTTGCTTCTACTTGGCTCTTGCTGCTGTGACAGGGTCAGTAATCTGAACCTGTCAAGAAGGGATCAGGACCCCTCTCAACCTGGGGTGGAAGGCTTGCCAGGGTGGATTCCATAGCCAGCCCTACCGCAGAGGGAGGCAGGTCCCTCTGCCTTCCGTATATTCCTGCATAATTGAATACTTTGCCACTCTTAATAAAACCATACCCCGGTTTCCAAATGCTGGTCTTTCTCTCTGCCAACAGACTTACTGGTGAACTGAAGAGTAAGCAGGAGACAATTGATGCTCAAGAGAGCCTAATTTAGACGCTGCCTAGCCGACAGTGCAACCCCATGAAATTGCTGTGTGACACGACCAAACCAGAGTGACCAAACCGAGGACCAGTGAGTGTGCGGAACACTGCCAGCCACACCGCGCAGCTGTCTCCCTCACCTACACAAAGGCAATAGAGCGGTTTTCCAAAACCATGTCAGCCACCTCCACCAGCGAACTACTCACCAGTGACTGAGTCGTGGGTGGCCTCTTAATAGAGACTACCTTACAAATAACTTTAATAGTCACATGAATTTGAACCTTAACGTTAGCAGGCAGCCATTATCGATCCGCGGCAGTTTTTCACGAGTGAAAGGAGCAGTGATTAAATCCCCATATATGTGCGTTACTGTTTGTAACACATAGCGGGAGTGGAAGGCGAGGAAAGATTGACCCTGAGAACCAGGAAGGTCGAGTCATTGGACTGAGGAGAGGGAGGGGAGGGGTAACAAGGGACAATAGGAAACAGCAAGGTGTTGGTTATTCGAGTGAGGTCAGAGGAGGAGGGCACGGCAGACCAAGGCACCAAAAGATGGAAAGATGGTGGAAAGAGCATGGAGGCAGTTTGTAGCACAGGTGAGGTATTGTTTTGTGTAGGAACCCGGTATTGTGTTGAGTGTACATGTGTATGATATGGGAGTGGTATAGGAATGTTGATGAAGGATGAGTGAGGCAGCGAAAGGAGGGTGATTGAGGAAGAGATGGTGTGGAAAGGTTGGACTGTGGAGGTGGCAGGACGAGTAGTTTGTAGCAGAGATGAGTATGGAGAAAAAGCAGAGGCTGTAGGTAGATCATTGAGAAGTACATTGGAGGGACAGAGGAGAAGGAATAGAGTGGGAGAAGAGAGGGGTGAAAGGAAGGGAGGGGAGTTGTAAAGTAGGGAGAGAGAGTGTAGAACATTAGGGAATGAACAGAAGGGCATGAAAGCGCAGGCAAATGCCCCATAGTGATGAAAGGCACTATCCTCCCAGGGTCCTGGCTAGGTGACCTGTAGATTATTCCCTGAGGAAGTCTTAAAAAAAATTAGACATTTTTCTTTAGGCCATCTTCTATAGAATTATAGCTTTTCGATAGTAGGGGTTACTGATCACTTGTACCAGTCCGGAGTTGCCCATCCTGAGCTTAGAAAGACTGGGTTGGCCACTACGCCCATTGAAAACCAATAAAAAAACTTCAACCATATCTTTGAGTTGGTGTGTTCTTCTGGCCCTCTGTGACAAATTGCCTCATGCAAGGTTTTGCTGATTATTCTGCTCCATATATAGTTTAGTTACTGTTTTGGTGCTCCTCTGAACTGAGTGTAATATTAAGTTCCATCAATCAAGCTTGCTGGTGTGCTGCCCTCCCACATAGTGAACATCCTTCTGTTCCCATGGACTTCATGTGCAGTCAGGCACGGGAATTGAAAACCTGCTTTCAAGCTCACTTCTACGTCCTTGATCTGTTAACTGTTTCTTCAGTGCTCTGCAGCCCTTTACACACCCTTTGTGTCCATGGTTCTTGAACCCATCGATAAGTGACAGTTTACATGTGGGGACTCCGTGTGCAGACTTCTTCTGGCCTACCACCACTGTTGTTCTACCTGCATCATACGTTGTGTGTCACTTGTCCATCCTTCCTTCTCAGGGCCTCTGGTCATTGAACCTGATTGAGGAAGTCATCTGGTGGGGTATTTCATCCTTTCCACCTGAAGATTGCCTCCTCTGCAACTCCCTTGGATCTCTGGCAGCACTTCTGTATTTTCATTATAACTGGGAGCGGTCAATTGATTTTGTCCAGTTCACTTCAATAGACAAAATGTTCTCAAATATTGATCTCAATTGTAGATTGTCTGAGATCTTTCTGGTTTCTTTATTTTTTTCATATCTTAAGTGTTATTTTCTGTATTCCTTGATGCTTTACTTTAACTAAAAGGCATATTTTTTTGTTTACTTTGTGGATCTTCTTTCGTTGTATGCCTGTAAATTGACCAACCATACCTTGACCACACCTTTCCCTTTCTAAGAGTGAAGTTGTGACTTCTTAGCTACAGCTAAATCTGTGTGAGTCAGGTAATCTAGTGGAAACCCTTTCAGAACTGTTGAAAAATCTTGAGACATTTTGCTAACCGTTGCTTTTTAAAGATATGTTACGAAGCAATTAGTGAGAGTCTTGAAAATTACACATTGCCACACAAGCAGAATAAAGACATTTTCTTCTGGGGTCTACAGTAATATTTTAGACGTGTATCTTTTATATACCAGCAGTGACATTGTTCTCCCCTCTGCAGGTGTTCAAGTTCATCTATGCATGCCGTTTGGCAGAAGTGGGACTTGCAGCACAGGCCTTTCATTACTGCGAAGTAATCTCCAGAACCATTCTCAAGCATCCTTCGTACTACTCCACCGTGCTCATCGGCCAACTGATTGAGGTATCACAAATGGTTTACTTTCCACATGATTTCTCTTCAGGTATACCCCCCACACCCCAACCATAATCCCTCCCACTGCGTTAACTTAAAATGTAACACTTGTACTTGTTGTTCATTTAAGTTTAAGAAATCTTTTCTGCTCCTGAATGTTGCGACCTTGTGTCACGAATTAATATTAATATTTATAATCTTGCTGGTTGTCTAATAGAACATGTGGTGGCCAAGTAAAGACATTTCCTGACCCTTCATTTAATGTCAACATTTGTTTTGTGGCTTATGAATTATGGCAATATAAGCCGACCTGTGTTTCACGCCACAAGCACTCCTGAAGTCAGTCAGTCTCTCTCGCTCTCTCGCTCTTTCTCCCCCTCTTTTGCATGACTTGTTTTCTAAATTCGAAAAGGGACGTCGACAGGGCGTGTCTGTAATACTATCCCTAGTGTGACATGTACTGCACCCATGTTGCTTCACACGTTGAGATCCTTGGATTGTTTTTTTCCACCATCATAGTAGTTTGCTCTATGCAGAGTTCCTAGCTTACAGCTAGACTATTATTTATTAATATATCCCCCCACACTTTTCAACGCTACCTTTCGACACTCGACTCATCAAGCGGTATTCGGCAACGCTACTTCCAGAGGTTGAATACCTTTTTATCTGCAGCCTTCACAGTAGGGAGAGTGGGGGAGTCAACATTTTTCCTATACATTTAGAGAATGTCTCTATTCGCACTTCCCTTTTATACTTATTGTCGGGCTGCCCTTATTTCAAATCATGGAGTAAACGCCTCTTAAATTTTGGCCTCATGTAACAGGGCATTTCCATGGCAAGACACACAATGTGTGCAACCACTGTCTTCCCGAGACCATTCCGAAAAAGTGCTGCCCTGCATGTAAATTCTTTAATCCGAAGATGTTAAAGGATAGACTCACAAAGGCTGAGGCCTTGTCAGTTTGCCCCACTGATGCGGAGGCGTGGGATGGAGAGCAGGGTAGCTACGGCACCTTTAGTGTCGCTGAAGACATCAATAATTATATTATATTTATTGTGCCAGACCTTGTTTCAGGAAGCAACGGAGCGCTTTACAATCATAGAATGAAGAACACACTGAGGGAAGCACAGAAAAAAAGGAGCAGGGATCTAACAGGGGAGGATGAGCAGTTGGCAGCATGGGGGGAAGACAGTGGGGAGCAGATCACCAAGTCTCACGTAGGGTGGGTAGCGCATGTTGTGTGGACATAGTACAAAGAGTTGGCAGACTCCTACCTGCTTGTCCCCAGCTACACAGAAGCCCGGTAAACGCACAAACCACAGCCACACCTCAACGAAAACATCAAATGTTCGCCCCACGGTAAGAAAGAGCCCTTCCAGTGCTACTCAGAGGTCTGCTGCGCCCACACCCTCAGGTTTGTCGCATGACTCGAAGAATAAACGGACGCCGAGCATAATGCTTACTGCATCGAAAAACATGACGATCATGGTTTCATATACGCCTGCACCGAAACGGGCCCTGAAACCATTGTCTGGTAGTGCAGGTACAACAAAGCAGTCAAAACCAACAAAGTGTTTCTAAGACCACACAATACACCAAGACTGCATCATGGTCTATCTGGGGCCTTACATGAGGATTCCCATGCTGTTAATCCAGAGCCAATAGTGTTTCCTTTACATGAAACCCCAAGGACAGGCACCTGGACCAAACAACGTTTTGAAGAAACCATGGACAAGGAGTCTTCTTTAACTTTTTCAAAAAACGCCTCATCAAACAGAAATATGTTTCCTTTGGAGAGGGCGGAACTCCAGCAAAATTCACCAACGGTAGAGAGGGTAACTGAAACACATTCACATAGCATCATTGATAATGGTGAGGATCAGTATGAGAATATTTTCATTGAGGTCAGGGTACAATGTACCATGACCCAGATGGCCCAGACGATTACTTACTGCAATCACCCGAAGTCTAAGATGAACCCATTGCAAGCACATTTAACGCTGACCAGATCCTATTCAATGATCTGTTAAAGAAAGCCACAGACCATTTTAAAATTCAGATGCATGAGTCTGAAGAAGATACAGACTTGTGGATGATATAATCAATGAAAACAGGTCTGTGGGACAATATATCTCATTATTACAATTTAATTACTCCTTCGCTCACTAGAGCAGTCAATCCTAGAAGCTTTAAACCAGTACTTATGGATCATTTATATGATGGAGGACATTTAAAATCAAACTCCCTGGTTGTTAGTGCAACACAGAAGAGAGCGGATACCCCGTTGTCAACAGCTAAAGCACTGCCGGATAAAGAGTAAAACGCTCTATGTAGTAAAAATGTAACTACCTCTGCAGCATATAAAACTACAATAGCCAACAACACCATGTTGATTGATCGCTATAATAGAACCCATTGGGATCTTATTCAAGAATTAGATTCTGTACCTGAGACTTTACATTCTCAAATCCTGTGAACAGTTTGAGGGAATGCAGGTTGCCAATAATATAATTATAAATGTGTTTGATGCTGCAGATACAGCAGGTAGAATAGTTGCTGAAGGGGCGCACTACTGAAATGCCATTCTTGGCACTGAAATTCGGGTTTCAAGCTAGAAACCCAAGCCACATTAATTAATATGCCTATAGAAAATGAAGTTTTATTTTCAAAGCTGTAGATCACTCCTTAGAAAATGATGATAAATAAAAGTGCATGAACTCTTAAATCATTGGGCTATATAACGATTAAACCTTACAGTGTGAGGTTTCCAATATGCGCCGCTCCTTTCGAAGCCAAGGGCACCAAAGCACATATCAATCAAATTGTGGGCAAAGATCTACATCCTGCAGGAAGGTAAGTAAGTGGGCACCACTTGTTTAAATTCACTTTCAAACAGATCAAAAAAGGTTGAGGTTATAAATCATCTTTCAAAAAATTCACAGGAGCTGGCTACGATGAGTCTGGAGACACCCTGACTCGTGGAACACAAAAATATGCAGAAGACCAGGTAACAAACCTGGCCACACAGCCGCTCTCTGTATAAGCCCTACCAAGGGCAGTGCAATTTGCAAAATTAGAGTCAACTAGTAAATGTTCACTGTATTTACAGAATGTAACTCATCCAAATAAATCTCTTAGTCGGATCCAAAAGTAATATGCGTTTATCAAAAAGAAAATTCCAAGTTGGTCACTAATAAAATCTTAGTGAGGCCGCGGCAAACTCATCCCATAATTGTTATAAACATAAAGTGCCAATGCATTTCGGAGCATACAGCTCCTTCATCAGGGCAGGTCTAATTTACACAAACTGTGGAACATTTATACAAAAGCATCAAGTTTTGAAAAACATAAACAAAATCGTGATTGTGTTACAAAATATAACCATGCGTGAAAACAATATAAAAATAACATACCAATTTTCGATGAGTTGCAAGGTAAATGGAAAAGGTGAATGAAGCCACACAGTAGGGAAAAGAAAAGATGCCAAAATAAATAATGTGTAAATGAAATAACACAGTTAATTTGAACATGATCAGAAAACCAAGGAAAGTTACCTCAAGGGATCGAGGTAGACCGTGGAAAAAATGTGCGGGGAGTTGACAACAACTTCACGCAAGATCAAAGGTCTGGAAACCAGACCAAATCAATTCTTCAATCTGTAGGTGCAACGACATGTGTTTTAGTGGGTTGTCTCAGAATTTGTCATAGACACTAGTTGTAGAGGTCTGCAGGCTTACCTGTACTCGTAAAGCTACGAGTGTACTGAGGCTGGGATTGCAGTCAAGCAGGGGACGCCATTCCGCATAGCCAGGGAACAGTGTTCCCAAGGTTACTCATACTAATATAAACACGTGACCCAAATGTGTCCATTGATCGACACGATGCCGATAGGCAGTTGCACTCTATGCAATCAGGCTATCAAGGCTAAGAATCATGGAAATAAAGAATTTGCAGTAGAGCTGATGATAATTACGGAATTATAGAAGGAAAAAAATCGAAAATTAAATATGAGAAAAACGGCTGATAGACATAGAAAACATACTGCCGATTACACTCTATGCAATCAGACAATTCAGGCCAAGAATTCAAATAAAAAAGAATTTGCAGTAGATCTGTTGATAATTACGGAATTATAGAAGGAAAAAAACAAAAATTAAATATGAGAAAAAAGGCTGATAGACATAGAAAACATACTGACGATTGCTCTCCATGCAATCAGGCAATTCAAGCCAGGAATCCAGATAAAAAAGAATTTACAGTAAAGCTACTGATAAATGTAGAATTGTAGAAGGAAAAGAACAGAAAATTGAATATGAGAAAAAAAAGGCTAATAGACATAGAAAACATACTGACAATTGTGTATAAATGAGTGAAAATGTCATAGATAAAATAAACAAACATTATGATAATAATAATAATGATAATAATAAGCATATTAGACACACTGCGATATATGGAATAAATCATGCAAGGGTAGCATGTGTATCTAAACCATTACATAAACAACTAATGGGTGTAATCGTGGATATATCATGTACATTTATCATAAATACACCAGTCGCATGCGGTAGCCCCCGGAAGGCGCTACCTTGGGTCCCAAACCTAAGTTCGGGAAGGGAGACAATGGTGTGTAAACGTTGGTGATTGGATCCTAATGTGATAACAATTCATATTGAATCCTAAAATAAAAGACATGAATGACCCCCTTAAAGAGAGAGGTCATCCAAAGTGTCACGGTATAAATGTACATTGGTAGAGGAAGGGAATCATGTACTAGTCACTCATGTATCAACATAATCCTCTTAAGTCAAGCATGGAAAACAATGATTCAAATGTAACAGTGATAGTTAATCTCTTCATTTAGGCCATTTGGGTAGAGGCTCCCAAGTTTGTCTATCCAAAAGGTTTCTCTTTGGTTGAGTCGCAGGCCCAAATCCTCATGGGGATTCGATTTCTTTAACACTTCAAGAATGACAAATCTAATTTGAGTCAGGTTGTGGTTCTCATCACGCCAGTGGCGTGCCACCGCCGAGTTGGTGTTACATGTACGTATGCACGAACGGTGCTCGTTCCAACGTGCCTTTGCTGATCTCGTGGACTGTCCTACATTGAGTGGAGGCACACAGTGATAGAGATTGTAATTTAACTCATACGACAATTTTAAACAACATAATGTCCTTTGAAGATATCGAAGGTCTTTCATCCAAATGCGCAGAAACCCTAGGGTTTTCCACAGAGGAGGCGGCAGCCATTCTAGAACTGATTAGTGAAACAAGCATTGGCACACACTCCACCACAACTAAAGACCCGGCTAAACGCATTAAACAACTTGAATACTTGATACGGAAGGAGATAAACCGCAAACTACATGCCATCACTCTAGGCCGCTATTTCAAGAATCAACGTATACCAAGAGGGTTACGGATCCAACTTCGCCCAACACTTTGCAAGGAAAGCAAAGAATTTGTACGGAAATGGGAGGCTATTTTGAATAAGTGTTCCCTTGACCTGATTTTATTAACCATACAGGAATTATCAAAAAATTTGGTTACACTAAATACTGAAATTCAGGAAATTGAGAAAGAACTTGTAGGTTCACTAGGAAAAGAAGAATACGATATCATTCTAACTGACATCAATGCGAAACTGGAAGACTACAAAAACGAGTTGGAACAAAAGAAGGTGAAGAAGTTTAAAAGGGACACATATGATTATATCAATGAAGAGGTTTATACATGGATGGAGAAGTATGGCCCGATAGCACCAAAGAAACTCCACAGGTATCCATCAGATAACACTTCCAGCTCCGATTCAGACGCACAGAGGGAGACCGAGGTCCCGACAGAACAAGCATCGAGCGATCCCAACCAAACAGCCAGCCCGTCCACACGCACATCTACGACTGGACCTTTTTTAGGAGCTCGCCCAAAAGAACCCGCAGGGGGAGGAGGAAATCTAAAAAACAAACCACAAACAAGATTACAACTGAGGAAAACCTAGTCATAAATATATCTCATAAAACTCTGAATAAAACTGAAGAGGATACCCTACAAAAGGGGTTGAGTTTTGTACCCACTTACAGTACCACTCTATTTAATACCAAGATTGAGTTGTACAAATTCATAAGAAAACTTAAATTGAAAGTATTCTTTGAGGAGTTAGAACCATACGAGAACACCTCGGATGCCCCAGATTTTCAAGAATTCAGAACTAAGAGTGGCTTCATACCACCAATCTCAGTACCATCAATTGATATTTTTCAAAAACTTGTTACTCGAGACATTGAACGGATCAGTTATAAAACTCCACCGCATAGAAACATGAAACCTCATGAAATGAAAATCATCAGAGATTTATATTGTGATAAGGATATCACCATACGCCCAGCTGATAAGGGAGGCGCCCTAGTCATCATGAACACTACAGATTATAACATTGAATGCATCAGACAACTGCAAGATCGGACCATTTATGCACCTTTAGACCAAGACCCCACTCTTTCTATCAAATTGAACCTTGAGATGTTGTTGGATAAAGCCATGGAATTAGACTGGATAAATGAACACACCTATAAATTCCTCAACAACCCACACCCAAGGGTTCCCAATTTCTATACGTTGCCCAAAATTCATAAGGATCTTGTTAAACCACCGGGGAGACCTATTGTTGCTGGAATGAGTAGCATCAATCAACCATTGGGAGTGTATATTGACTTTTTTCTGCAACCTTTAATACAACAAACTTCCACATACGTTAGAGATACCACACACTTCTTACAGCAACTACACTCTGTTATGTTTGATTGTGATCACCTGATGTTTACCATTGATGTGAAGAGTCTATACACATCTATACCTCATGACCTTGGGATAGAATCAGTTGAATGGCTGCTGTTAAAAGCACCAGAAATTCGAGCACAGAAGGAATTTATACTATCTCTCCTTCACTTTATTTCAGAGAACTCATATTTTCAATTTCAAGACAAATTCTTCCTTCAAGTGTCTGGTACATCAATGGGGGCCACTATGGCACCATCCTATGCGAACTGTTTTATGCATAAGTATGAAATGGACCATATACTGAATAACCAGGAATGGAACAAAAATATACACCTCTGGTTACGGTTCATCGATGATATTTTTGGAATATGGACAGGCACGGATGAGAGCTTCAGTGACTTTTTCACATATCTTAACAACATCGACCAGCGCATCCAGTTCACCAAAGAGACCTCCAGAGACAGAATCACATTCCTTGATGTTCAGATTGAGAAAAAAGACGCCAACTATTCTACTACATTATTTCGAAAAATCACAGATCGCAATAACTTACTTCACCGCCTGAGTTTCCATCAGTCCAGTTTACTCAAAAATCTTCCTTACAGTCAATTGTTGAGAGTTAAAAAGATCGTGAGCGATCCTGAAGACTACTTAGCACAGCAATTGAACATGAGAGAGAAATTTGAAGCACGTGGCTACAGAAAGGATGAATTAGATTTGGCAGTCCAGAGGGTTAATTCCCTTGATCGTGACAGCCTATTGAAAAGTACTACTAAACCCAAGAAAGAACTCAAAACTCCAGTATATGTTTCTAAATTTTCCATTCAGAGTAACAAAATAAAGAATTCCATTAAGAAACATTGGAGCATTTTTAAGAATGATGTAAGGGTCCAGAATCTATTTGAACAACTTCCAGTCTTTGCTTATCAAAGGAGCAAAAACCTACGAGATGAACTGGTCCACACGAGGCCACCGATGAAAGAACCCATTACTTCACGCACAGGAACATATCCGTGCTTACATTGCATCAATTGTAATTTGGTGATCAAGGGTGACACGATATACCATCCCAGAACAGGCAACAAGATTTTCCTGAAGACATTTGGTACGTGTGATAGTGTGAACATTATATATGGTATAAAATGCCCCTGTGGTAAGTATTATGTAGGACAGTCCACGAGATCAGCAAAGGCACGTTGGAACGAGCACCGTTCGTGCATACGTACATGTAACACCAACTCGGCGGTGGCACGCCACTGGCGTGATGAGAACCACAACCTGACTCAAATTAGATTTGTCATTCTTGAAGTGTTAAAGAAATCGAATCCCCATGAGGATTTGGGCCTGCGACTCAACCAAAGAGAAACCTTTTGGATAGACAAACTTGGGAGCCTCTACCCAAATGGCCTAAATGAAGAGATTAACTATCACTGTTACATTTGAATCATTGTTTTCCATGCTTGACTTAAGAGGATTATGTTGATACATGAGTGACTAGTACATGATTCCCTTCCTCTACCAATGTACATTTATACCGTGACACTTTGGATGACCTCTCTCTTTAAGGGGGTCATTCATGTCTTTTATTTTAGGATTCAATATGAATTGTTATCACATTAGGATCCAATCACCAACGTTTACACACCATTGTCTCCCTTCCCGAACTTAGGTTTGGGACCCAAGGTAGCGCCTTCCGGGGGCTACCGCATGCGACTGGTGTATTTATGATAAATGTACATGATATATCCACGATTACACCCATTAGTTGTTTATGTAATGGTTTAGATACACATGCTACCCTTGCATGATTTATTCCATATATCGCAGTGTGTCTAATATGCTTATTATTATCATTATTATTATTATCATAATGTTTGTTTATTTTATCTATGACATTTTCACTCATTTATACACAATTGTCAGTATGTTTTCTATGTCTATTAGCCTTTTTTTTCTCATATTCAATTTTCTGTTCTTTTCCTTCTACAATTCTACATTTATCAGTAGCTTTACTGTAAATTCTTTTTTATCTGGATTCCTGGCTTGAATTGCCTGATTGCATGGAGAGCAATCGTCAGTATGTTTTCTATGTCTATCAGCCTTTTTTCTCATATTTAATTTTTGTTTTTTTCCTTCTATAATTCCGTAATTATCAACAGATCTACTGCAAATTCTTTTTTATTTGAATTCTTGGCCTGAATTGTCTGATTGCATAGAGTGTAATCGGCAGTATGTTTTCTATGTCTATCAGCCGTTTTTCTCATATTTAATTTTCGATTTTTTTCCTTCTATAATTCCGTAATTATCATCAGCTCTACTGCAAATTCTTTATTTCCATGATTCTTAGCCTTGATAGCCTGATTGCATAGAGTGCAACTGCCTATCGGCATCGTGTCGATCAATGGACACATTTGGGTCACGTGTTTATATTAGTATGAGTAACCTTGGGAACACTGTTCCCTGGCTATGCGGAATGGCGTCCCCTGCTTGACTGCAATCCCAGCCTCAGTACACTCGTAGCTTTACGAGTACAGGTAAGCCTGCAGACCTCTACAACTAGTGTCTATGACAAATTCTGAGACAACCCACTAAAACACATGTCGTTGCACCTACAGATTGAAGAATTGATTTGGTCTGGTTTCCAGACCTTTGATCTTGCGTGAAGTTGTTGTCAACTCCCCGCACATTTTTTCCACGGGCTACCTCGATCCCTTGAGGTAACTTTCCTTGGTTTTCTGATCATGTTCAAATTAACTGTGTTATTTCATTTACACATTATTTATTTTGGCATCTTTTCTTTTCCCTACTGTGTGGCTTCATTCACCTTTTCCATTTACCTTGCAACTCATCGAAAATTGGTATGTTATTTTTATATTGTTTTCACGCATGGTTATATTTTGTAACACAATCACGATTTTGTTTATGTTTTTCAAAACTTGATGCTTTTGTATAAATGTTCCACAGTTTGTGTAAATTAGACCTGCCCTGATGAAGGAGCTGTATGCTCCGAAATGCATTGGCACTTTATGTTTATGTTTATAACAATTATGGGATGAGTTAGCCGCGGCCTCACTAAGATTTTATTAGTGACCAACTTGGAATTTTCTTTTTGATAAACGCATATTACTTTTGGATCCGACTAAGAGATTTATTTGGATGAGTTACATTCTGTAAATACAGTGAACATTTACTAGTTGACTCTAATTTTGCAAATTGCACTGCCCTTGGTAGGGCTTATACAGAGAGCGGCTGTGTGGCCAGGTTTGTTACCTGGTCTTCTGCATATTTTCAAAGATCTACATCCTCCCAGAGGTACTCCTCTGAGGCACACGACACACTCGGAGTCCTCCTTTCGAAGGGGTTATAAGTGATGAAGGGTTTGGCTTGGGGTAGAAGTGCAACCACAAGAGGCAATGACAGAAACATTCCGGTTCCCCCCCATGTTTCCCCAGTAGGGGGTCACATATCACAATTCACTCACGCATGGGAGGGGTTCACAACAGATCAGTGGGTGCTGTCCACCGTGTCCATCGGCTATTCCAGAGACATTCTGAAAATACTACTACACCATCTGCTGAAATCCAAAAGAATGTCACAAGAGCATCCGCTGATGCTCCAGGCAGAAATCGACTCTTATAGAAAATGAGCTATAGAGCTAGATCCCTTATACAAGGTAAACACCAGTATTTAGTCAGTGTACTGCCTTGTTACAAAGAAGTACTTAACTATGGGACCTGTGTTAGACCTGCATCCTGCAAAAACATATGTAAAACCACAAATATTCAGTATGATAAAATGGCAACCTTGGACATGAAAGATGCATACATTTGCTAGCACATCGAAAGTACTTAATAGGATCCACTCACCACCAGTTCAAAGTGCTACCCTTTGGCATAGCCTCAGCACCTCGGGTATTCACAAAAGTAAAGTCAGGGATGGCAGCCCACTTATGCAGGCAATCCATCCACGTGTGCCCTTATCTAGACGACTGGCTCGTAACAGGAGATGCACCACAAATCTGACCGCTGCACACTCGGGACACAATCAACCTTCTGTTTCAGATGGTTTTCAATCAACGAGAGTCAATTCTTTTTTCCCAGCCAAGTATATAAATTCCTGGGTGCAGTAATTTGAACAGAAGACGCCCTAGTCTTCCCCTCCAATGAGAGGGTCCAAAATATGATGCTTCAAGTACCTCAGTATATAGCCGGTCGTCGGATAACTTTTTCTAAGTACAACGCACCTTCTTGAATGATGGCGTCCTGCATCTTTCTAGTACAACACGCAAGGTTGCACATCCGTCCAATGCAAGAGTGGCTGACGAAACAATGGTCTCAAGGAAACGTTTACTGGGACGATCTAGTGGTCGTTATTTGTGGGCTGTGGTTGAGGCACTGCAGTGGTGGTCCAAAGAAAACCTATTGAAGGGCAAACCCTTTCTAAATCATGCAGTAGAAGCCACTCAAGAGGTGGGGAGCACACGATCTCCATTATCTCCATCACACAGCGCACGGCTTGTGAACACAATGTCAAAAAATCATATTATCCTTCTAGAATTACCTCCAGTGTTCAGTGTTCAAAGCCCTAATGGACTTTGAACACCAACTGTCAGGGAAGACCATTTTAGTGCTCACAGACAGAACAGCCATATTTTATATAAACTAACAAGGCGGAACACTCTCACCAAGTCTGTCCAAGCTAGCTCAGAAGATTTGGAATTGGTCTCTCAACAAGAACATCTTCCTCCTAGGACAACGTGCTCCAGGGGAACACAACTGTCTAGAAGACATGTTAGGCAGAAATCTACAGTTTCCCACAGAACACAAATGGAAGTTTGTGAGGGCATCTTGGAGTAAGACACCGACAACAGATTTTAAAATTCAAAGTAAGCACTTTTATTAACTTAAATGTCAGGACAGAAAAATGTCCATCTTGCACTATAATATGGTGGGATTTCCCTACCAAACCAAAACTAAGGCAGGTCAAAGTCCACAAGTTCAACTTGGGCATCCAAAACCTATACTTGCCCTCACAACTAATCTTATACAACGTGTATGTATGGCAGCAACCAACAAAATAGTGTTCAGCATAACATTCTGAGCTTGGTTCAGCTTGCAGCTTTCTTTCAGCTCCCTCACCCAAGTATAAAGCAGTTCTTACAAAAGTCTTAGGATTGCCTTAAGTTCCGAAGTAATATAAGATTGACCAATACTCAGGGTTGCCTTCCCCAAGTTCCAAAACTCAAAATATCCTGAGGACCTGCCCACAAGACAAACTGTTCAGACATCAGGGATCCCCTTCCCCAAGACACAATTTCATTGATGTTATTTCACTATGTACTTAATGTTCTGGGCCCCACGTACACCCTCTGCATATAGCTGGTCTTTGCACCACAAAATATTTTGGTTGAAAATGGCAGTTTTTTAAAGGTCACTTCCAAAAGTTCCATTCACTTTGTATAATAATGTACATTGGGTTTTTTGGCCTTTTTAAAATTGCATTCACTTTATAATTCATTATTCATTGGTTTCTTGGCATTAACAATTAATTGTTCTGTAAAAATAATATATATGAAAGTTGCTTGCAATGTAAGTTTCATTAACTTTATGAATTGGCACATGGTGTATTTAGTTATACAGAAAAAGCTTCATTTCTTTTATTTTCTTCATAAGTGATGGTTTTCCTTCAGTGCGGTATTCAGTGTAGTGCAAAAGATTTCTTTTTTTATACATTTTTTTTACTTTTAACTTTTGCACAGAATTACCACATTACATTTCTTACAGTTGTTACATATTGCTCCTGATTACAGTAGCGTACTTGTTCAGGCAGTTTCTATGCATACATTATAACACTTCGACATGGCTATCTTCCCTTTCACTCTTATCAAGTAGGTATTGCTTAAATCCTCCCCAGATGTCTTTCGGGCGATTTGTTAGGGGTAGTAAGCGAGAAGAGACTTCTTCATTATCATTCGCCCAAGTCATATCACTCAGCCACTCTTCCATCGAGGGGGGGTTTCCTGCTCTTCCAGCACAGCAGTATAGCACGCTTAGCCAGCAACAGGCCTAGATTGAGGAGTCTGCGCCGAACAGGGTTCATTTTACATATAAAGCCCAATAGGTATGACCCCTGTTCCCACTCTATGGGTTGGTCTACCATCTCTTCCAACACTTTACACACATTAGCCCAGTACCCAGTGAGCGCTCCACAAGACCACAACATATGAAGTATGTCTGCCTCATCATTCCCACATCTAGGACACTTCCCTTCTGCTGTGACGTACATTTTCTCGAGTCGGGCAGGGGTGAGGTGCACTATGTTCACCATCTTGAAGTCGGTAACTGGAGTTGCAGGAGATCTGCTTTGTTAGTCTGCATAATTGCATCGAGTTTGTGTCCTTGAAAGTGATCCCCAGATCCCTTTCCCACTCTCCTTTTAATATCCGGTGCTTGCACCTTTCTCACTGACAGTGTATGTTTGTACAGTACCGAGGCTATCTTCGTTGTGCCGGGAGAGAGTGCGTACCTCAGAATCGGGTGTGAGGCTGTCTCACGGGGAAACCCATCCCACATTGTCGCTATTGCAGAACGCATTCTAAGATAATTTCTGTAATGGAGTGTCGCTGTTATATATCTTTGTCATCCCAGCTAATAAATTGGCCATCGCGGAATAGGTCTCTGAAGTAATATATGCCCCAGTCCCGCCAGTGTGTGGCTAAATCTGCATGCTGCGATGGGGGCAGGTATGGCTCGTCCCAAACGGGTATGTCTGGATTATACATTGTGGTATCCCTAGGGTGACCAACTAGTCTGCTCCATGCCCGCTGCGTGTCCAGGTCAGGGTCCATTTGATTATCACTCATTGACTTCCCTTCGGCTAGCTCATGTAGGAGGTATGCCAAATGCCTCCCCTGTGTCTCCAATGCCACATGAGACGTGCCGGGTCCACCCTCCACCCAGTACACCGCATAATAAGCCTGCGCAGCCAGGAAGTCTAGTTCGAAGTCGGGAGCTGCCAGCCCTCCCTGCTCATATGGCATTGTTGGACGCTTCCAGCTCGCTCGCACCTGTCCCTTCCATACATACTTTGAACATGCCCCTTGTATTCTCGAAAGGAAGGCTCTTCCCGGCTACAATAGTACCATGCTGAACAGATAAAACTGTTTTGGGAGTATAATCATTTTAACTAGCACTAGCCGGCCCATAAGAGAGATAGGGAGATGGTTCTAGCGGTCGATCTTGACACACAGCGGATCTGCAGGGTCGTCGTAATTGAGTGCGTGCACCATCTGAGCTGTGCGTGCTTTTTCGATTCCCAGGTATTTCACCTGTTGGGGTGCCCATTTAAGTCCGTACAGATCACTAGGTTCAATGGTCACGTCCATCAGCAGGAATATCTCAGACTTGCTAGTGTTCAATCTGAGTCCCAAAAATTCCCCAAATTCTCATACTGCTGCCAGTACTCTCTGCAGGTATCTCTCAGGCTCCCTCATATATAGCATGATATCGTCTGCGTAGAGTTATCAACTCCACTCTCCCAGCTATAGTTATCCCTGTCTGGGCGTGCCGTGCTCTTAGGAGGTCAGCCAGCGATTCTATCACCAATGCGAATAGTAATGGGCATACCGGGCATCCCTGCCTTGTACGCCCTGCTAGTTCTAGGAGTGATCATAGCTTCCCGTTGACACTCACCCTCGCATACAGTTGCGTATAAACAATGCGAACCCATTTGATGAAATCTGGGCCGAATTAATAGTTGTGCAACACCCTAAATAAGAAGGGCCAGTACACAGTGTCAAATGCTTTTTGCATATCTAAGGCAATTGCAGCTCCTACAGTGTCTTTCGGGATTCTTGCTAATATATTATAGCACCGCCTTATGTTGGATGCCCTGCACGAATCCCGCCTCATCCTCATGCACCATATACAGCCTCAGTGGGTTCAACCGGGTGTCCAGTATTTTTGTGGATATCTTTGCATCAGTATTGATGAAGGACAATGGGCGATATGATCCACAGTCCTCCGGTGGCTTTCCCGGCTTCAGTAGCAAGGTGATGACCGCCTCACGCGTTATGTCCAGCAGCTTACCGGTTTCCAGCGCTTCAGTCCACATTAAGAGGAGATGGGGAGCCAGTATATTCATAAACTTGCTACAGAACTCTGCACCCAGGCCGTGCAAGCCCGGAGCTTTCCCCCCTCGGAAGATTCTTTATAGCTTCTTTTATCTCGTGTAGTGTTATCAGTGTTTCTAGGACATCACGAGCTTCCCCCGACAGGAGCGTTAAGTATTTTGGCTAGGTAACCATCAATCTCACTGTGGCTATGCTTTGAGGGGAGTATAATTTAGCATAAAAGTCATAAAACACCCCACTGATTTCCATTTGATTTGTGACCACCACCCGTCACTTAGCAATGCACAGGATGTTCCTGCTTCCTCTTTCGCTAGGTACCATATGTGCTAAAAGCTTGCCCTCCCTTTCCTGTTCCCAGTACGTGCGCGCGGCTGCTGGTCTGTTAAAATAGTGCAGCTCCTGGTCAGCTGCCGCTCAGGATTCGTCTAGTTGTGCTTTAATGTCAGCATATTCAGACTGCCCAGTGATTCTTCCCTCCTCCTGAGTTCCCCACGTATGTCTCGTAGTACTACTAGCTCTGTGGAAATGGCGATACCCCGAATGTAGACCTTGAACGCTTGCCATAGGACCGCCTGTTGGGTTACAGATCCCTCGTTATTCTCCAAGAACTCCATGACATGTGGTGACATGCTGGTTCTAAATACAGGATAAAGCAGTGCTGCTTCTTTGAACCGCCAAGGTGGTTTCTGTGGGGCTCCCTCTGGAATATCTAACAGCAGAGACACAGGGGAATGATCTGAAAGTGTTCTGGGCAGTATCCTGGTATCCGTCACCCAACCCAGAACCCTCTGAGATATCAGCCAGAGATCTATCATAGAGTGCATGTCATGTAACTTTGAGTCCCGTATAATGAGCGCCAGGCATCTCTCAAACCCAGGTGTGCACTATGTTAGTATTGTGCGTGCTGCTCCAATCAGGGATCTGGGTGTGATCGATGTTCTGTCTAGGTCTACATCTAATATGGTATTAAAGTCCCCTCCACATATGACTTGAGCAGTTGGGTACTTAGCGCATTTCCGAAAGACCTCTGCATAATACTCCGGGTTGTCTATGTTGGGACCATATACATTAATCAATAGTACTTCGACGCTGCCTTGTTTCCCATGCACAATCACATATCTACCGCAGGGGTCACTCTGTCGTGTATAGGGTAAACGTCAGTAATCTATGAATCGGGATCATGACTCCTCTGGCCATTGTACAGTAGGAGGTGTAGAAACAGTGCTCCACCGACCCGGGGGCAAACTCGCATGCCTGGTGGTCTAGTAAATGTGTTTCTTGCAGAAATGATATCTGTGCACTTTGTCTGTTTACATATGCCGTTACTTTCCTCATCTTCACAGGCATTCCAAGACGCCTCACGTTCCAGCTAAGCAACTTTATCCCTGCCACCCTCTTATTAGCCATCATCTCTCATAGGTTATTGCATCGCCTTAACACTCCTTTGTATTCTACCAGCATTGCAGTAACCTGTTGCAGTCAATCTGTGAATTTTTGTAACTTTTCCTCCCAAACTTCCCTCATCTTCCCCCTCCCCCCACTCTCATAGTTCCCCGAACTTCAACTATGCATGTCCCTTTGCCCTGCCCCCTCCCCCTTTTAACTAAACTGTGCACTCTTTTTGGGGGCAACCACTGCAGTGGTGGCCGGGGTCCCGGTACACTGCAACAATGCATTGTCCGGCCTGAGTTTCCTTACATCACACAGTAACATTACCAGCACACATAATGAATTACTTCGGTCTGCAGGACTCTTGCAGTCTGTCCCAGTCCCCCATAATCTGCTGGCGGCGGCACCTGCTAATCACCTTGCGTATCTATAGGCCTAGCTCAAGTCACTAGTTTGACATAGAAAAGCCAGTGCTGCCTTCTTAAATGAGAACTCTGAGCGCTCCGGGGGTCGCAGAGTTGTGATTGCCCCTTGCCTGGTACGACCTGCAAACTAATTAGGACCATTACAGCAGCAACGCTGCCCACATGCCTTACAGTAGCCAACGTCTGCGTCCCATCCCTTGGCCCTGTTGCGTGCTGCGGGCCAACCTCGGGGATCGGTACCGCCTCAGTCTATCATTCTCATAGTCACATTTGCCGACCTCATTATAGCGGTGGTGGCCTGCTCACACAGAGTGTAACATCTTCTCCTGCGGCGGGGCTTACCCCACAGTCAATCTACTTCAGGTGATTGCTTGTCAGACAGGGGGATGTTAGCTTCTACAAAGGTAGCAGCTTCATCTGGAAACGTGAAGAAGTATGTTTTATTTTTGTATTGCATGCACAGCCTGGCCGGATATAGCATCGTATAAGGTATCTTGCGTTCTCTCTGCAGTTTTTTCACTCCAATAAATGTTCGCCTTTCCTGCTGAACTGCCAGGATGTAGTTGAGGAAAATACAGATCACAATAGACCCCATCCATAGTTCTTGCTTGTCTCTTGCGGCTCTTAATACCATGTCCCTGTCTCTGTAGTTCATAAGCCATGCTATTATCAGCCTGGGGAAGGTGCCCGGCTTAGGTCGTGCAGTGAGGGATCTGTGTGCTTGTTCAACTACGAACATTGTCGACCAGCCTGGGTCCCCCAGCAGTTCTTTTAATAGCTCTTCAAAAGCTAATTGTCACGACCCTCGCCCAAAACCCCCTCTGGCAAACCCATTGGCCAGGTGGAGTCAGGACTCAGGCCTCTAGAGCCTGACATCCTCTTCAAAAGCCCTCATGGGGCCAGTCCTGGCGCCTATGGCCCAGGCTCATACACCATGAAAAACAATGTGCTTGGGAACTATTTTATTGTATTGTCAGCCAACATGGAGGCATCCACATAGCTTGGTACGTAAGAACCAAGCTATGTGGTCTAGTGTTTTGGGTGTGGTAGCCTAGGGACTACTTTACCTGGACTATTTTGTTGGGGCTATTTAAACCACACCCGAGCAAGACAACACGCTTTGCGTTACTTTGCAGCTTGCAACGTGACGCTCACCGTATCCAGCTATTCCCTCGAACCTCAGAGAAGCAGAACCTGCAAGGAAACAAAAGGAACATCATTAGCAGCAGCATCTTACCTGCAGTCTTCAACTTTAAACACTCGCAGCTACTGAGAACAGCTTCCTCGAATCTGCACGCCTCCCGGACAGAACGACCTGAAAGAGGAAGATGGAGGCAACATTAAAGAAAGCAGTAGAGACATTTACAAATTACGAACTGCTCAAAAGGCTTACCTGACTGGTCGCTTCTCGGCTGGCACCACTCCGGACATTCCACTCGCGCTGAAGAACACCGCGACCTACAAGGAAGGAAAACGCAGGCTAGCAAAGGCAAGACTTCGCAGCGCTGCGCATAGCGCTTACTTACCGCATCATAGCGCTCTTAATGCGCCATCATTTACCAGCAGGACTCAACCAAGCCAGTTCCATGCTGAAGCTCTGCATACCTAAGGGAGAGAAAAGAGACATTTTAAACAAAGAAAGGCATGCAGGATAGCAACAAAACTAAAGAACAGCAATAAGACCTACCTGAACAATATCAAACGGGCTGGCGTCAGTGAAGTAACTGGACCGCACTTGCCAGCTGAGAAGCATACCAGCGAGTAACCCGGCTGGGTGGCGTCCCTGTGGATACCAGGTGAGCGTAACACTAATTCCATTGGACCCTTCAAGGCATCCTCGGGTACCCCTATAATGTGTATATTGTTTCAACGAGATCTTGCCTCCAGATCTTCGCAATTCAATTTGACCATACCCAAATCTTTCGCCATGCTTGTTACCGTGTTCTGTAGCGCCTCTTTCGCATCCTACGCCATGCCAATCCGCGTCTCCGCTTCTGTGTTGCGTTGAGTGGATTTTTCCAGCTGGGTACAGATTGCTGTGACATTGATATTGATACCATTGAGCTTGTCATTTATGGATGCGAATCCTTGCTGCATTGCAGTAAAGACGCTCTGTAGATCCATGGTGGCCGGAGCGGCCATTGATGTCGATGATACTGGGTGGTCAGTCCCTTCGTTCCCTGTGCTGTTCGATTTGGTGGTAGGTTTGGCGAATTTATCCATTGCTCCACTTTTCTTAGAGGCCGCCCCCTTAGGCATTTTATTTGACTCTGGGCTCCCGCGCCATATGCTGCTTCACTTTTGCTGTGGCGTGTGTTAATCCGAAGGTACTCCACCGGTACTTTCCTAAGGTGAGATCCTTTCTGTGGTGGTAGGGGAGCAAACCTGGTGTGGCCAGCCTGATTGTTACATGTGTTGCGTGTCTCCTTCCTCTGGGTGACTCCTTAGCGCCCCTGGCTCTTTTTGCGTGAAGGGCCTCCAGTTATGTACCATGAGTCATTTCCCTGGCCATCCTTCCCAAACTGCAGAGTTTGGTATGGCCCCTGTTCCAGTGTCTCCCCAGGTGATTTGTCCTCAAAGTGTAACAAAAAGCGCTTCAGCGCAGTTGCTAATTTGCTGCAAGCCCAGATAAGTCTGTCTGTGCCCGGTTGTCCGCTGCCTCTGGTAGCTGGTGTTCTACCTAGGTTGCTACCGGGTGTCACACGGCGCAGGAAACAGTCCTCCAAAACAATCTCTCTGGGAGGGAGTAGTGCCTTGTACACACCAGTTGAAGCCTACAGGAGGTGAGGTGTTCTGATGGGAGCTCGTGGAGGCCAGTGATGTGCCACTTCGTCATCAAAGGGGGCCCCCTGCTGGTCAGCTCACACGGGTCACGCGATGGAATGTTCTCCTCTTGCCTGGTTCCCTAATGATTTCCCTGGCCTGTTCGCATATCACTACGCCCGTTAGCTCCTGCCCGTGTCGGGCTCTTTGTTTGTGTATGGGTCTTGCTGGTGTCACTATTACTTAGAACACTAGAGTAGCATTCATGGCCGGGGCCGGGACATGGAGGTACGAGGAGCTTCTGAGTATTGGGATCAAGGACTATGTCCTCTTGCAGATTTGCCCGCGCTCGAGTGTTCGGAGTCATGGAGGTAGGTCGGCAAGAGCCAAGTTGGATCCTGGATGCTGCCAGGTGGGAGCGCCATTGTCCAATCGCGGACCGCCTCTGCCCGCTGTCACACTGGCTGGTAGCCTACCGCTGGGAGGCCGGAATCCTTCCTCCGGTGCACTTCTGGCTCCGGCTTCCCGCTTGCAGCAGTCTGGTGCTGGTGTTTTCGCCACGCGAGCGGGCTATGGGCCTCTTCCGAAGCCTCTGCCGCCTGCCCGTGGCTGCTTAGAATGCTGCTATATCTGGAGCAGGTCAGAAAATCCGTCCGGGTGCAATATTTAAAATTCCATCTCCGAGATCTCGTACGTTTTTTGGTGTCTGTGGGCTCCCCAGCAGGAGGCATTCTCAGGAGAGGGCATCCCTCGCATCAGAGGTCGCTGCAGTCCTTGTTGAAAGGCGGCCGTATCTCCCGATTTATCGGGCCGATTTGTACAGTTTTTTTAGGCAGGAAGTTCTAGTTCTTGGCAATCTCGTACGCATCTCTGTTCAATGTGATGGAAAACCAGACACTTTTCAGCCAGTATTTTGTCCGGGACCTGGGCTCGCCACCGGAGCACACACAAGCATTCAGCATTCAGCTACATGCGCAACAGCGCCCCCCGCAAAAGCATTGTTTAAATATTGTTTTCTGTTCTGCATTCAAGAATGCTTAAAGACTTTAAGGTAAGCAACTCTTTTGTCACTTGCAATTGGTTTTGCGTTGTAATCCATCTTTGTAATGTGTCTTTAAATATGCTCAGCGTTCTGAGACTCAACGTGTTTGCATCTGCACACGCCCGCTCTGTAACAAAGTATTCATTCTAATTGACAAGTTAACAAGTCTTATTATTTGCTGGTTTACAAGGATTCCACTTGGAGACCTTCAAAAACATGCCACCATTCACGTGACCACTCCGATACAAAATACCTTTACATGTATCTTCAAACACTAGCATACTGGGTTTCTGTTTGCATAGAAACTCATTGATTGTTTTTATGTGAGTTCCTGCAGATCTCCCTGCATTCTGCTTGTTGCTTCAGGGCTCCACATCCTGCCCCTCAGACACTACTGGGTCGGCTTCTGGCCCCAAGAGAATGAGCACCTTGAGCAATACAAAAAGTGGCAGCCTTCCAGCACGGCTCCCCTTTCACGCTTCCTATGGTTCCACAGATCCCCAGCTCATGGGCCGCTCTTCCCTAAACGATAAGCATACTCCACACGGACAGCTCCTCGCTGTTCTTCTTGGCCCCTCTACTGCTGCTGCAATTTCAACAGCACTGCTCCTCTCACCACTCCCACTCTCATTTAGTGGGGCATTTTATAAACCTGCAGCCCTTTAACAAGCTGTACGTGTGAGTTCACAATTTGCCTTGCCTGAAAATCGTTAAGGGGACATGCCTGACCTCTACTGCTCTCAGTAGGCCTCTTCTTCATCTCAGTACCTAAATGGTGAAAGTAACTTGTCTTCACTGCTCCCAGTTGTCCATTCCTCATCTCAGTACTATATGAAGAATTCAAGGGAGTTGGTTAATACCCCATGAAGACTGGGGAAGGGTTGGTTTGGTCATTATTAGGAAAAGGGAGGTACCATGTCTCCCCAAAGGGCATCCCACTCCTAGCTCCCACAGACCCTCCACCCAAGTGATCCCCCCTCACTTCTACACCTCCAGGGTCGTGATCCAAGAGCAATGCAGTTTCCCTGGCCCCTTGCACAGAGGATCCATGTGGAATAGGAGTGAGGATGCCCTCAGGTTTCTCACAACTTACACTCAAACATCATACACAACGTCTTCAAAGACTGAGGGCATCCAAACACAGATCTTTATGCAATGCAAGTGTTAGGCAAGATTGTGTGCAGTACACCTTGGGAGACTACAGCAACCTTGACCTCCTGGCAATAGGAACCCAACCTTTGGTATACGTCTGTACTACACAGATTGGTAGTATGGCTGAGCAGCCAGGCTTATCTCAAGAGGGGTAAATGTGAGCAGTAGGGTTGTAACAGAGTTTCACAGTGACAGTTATTCAAATAAACACTTTTCTGATGTTTGTTAATCTGCTTAGAATCACATGCTGTGCATAGGTCCGACATCCAGTGGTCACTGCCGAGTATTGCATTTTGTTTTTCGTAGTCGAAAAAGGGGACGTCGACAAGGCGTGTCTGTAACACTATCCCTATAGTGACGTGCGTTGTACCCACAATCCCTCACGCGTCGAGGTCCCTCAGATTGTTTTTTTCCGCCCAGCTTCTGGTCGCCTTACGCGGAGCTCCTAGAGAGACATTGCAAATACTTTCTACGGACCTCGGTCCTTAATTATACTTATTATATTGTTAAAGATCCCTCCCCTCGACGTTAGCTGTGAAGCTGTTTCTCCGCCGAGCAAGTTTTCAACGGAGGGGTAGAGACGGAGGAGATCCTTCGGCGCTGCCGAACACGTGGCCTGGCCTCGCCGGCCAACATACAGTAGGGAGAGTGGGGGTTCGAACTTTTATCTTCTCTTTGAGAATGTCTTTCTTTCTCCCCTATCTTTCCCTTGGGGTTGTTATCACCAGTCATTATTGCCTCAGCTATGGAGAGGACACCTTTTAAGTTTTGCCCACGCTGTAGGGGCAAATACACTTGGAAGGATAAACACAAGCTCTGTAATCGTTGCTTGCCCCTCGATCATAAGGAGGACAGCTGCGCGGCCTGTAAGCTCTTGAAACCAAGAACTCTTAAAAAACGAAAAGTTAAGAGGTGGGCGGACTACGCTATGTCGAAGTCAATTTCCTCACCCGCCGCCGCTGTTACAGAAAGTGACGAGGAGGGTGATAACTCGACGTCCGTTTCGGAAGTCATTAACCCCCAGAAGGAGCGCTCGCGCTCCTCGACGTCCGTCCCCGGCCCCGACGGGTTCGGCTCACGCCCTGCTTATGGGGAAGAACACCCCGGCGACAAGGACGCACATAGACCCCATAGCCCTAAGCACACAACCCACGGCTCTTCTTCGTCGAAGACGAAGGATCCATCAGCGCCGAAGGGGACGCAGGGCACTCCGGCGTCTACCTCAGACCGTAAGGGTCTCAAGCCCCACCCGCAAACGCAGCCGCGACCAGCAATTGGGCTTTGATCAAACACGGGCGCTACCTCAAAATCATCCGACGTAATGCTCCATAGAGCGGCCGTCGAGTAACAACGCGTAACGCAGGCAACGTCGACACCAGAGCCCTCTACTGACAATCTCGTTGTCGAGAGCCTGGCGAGAATTGTTTCCTAAGACAAACGTAAGCGGACGACGAAACAAACGTCGAATACCGCACAAAAAGCTATAGAAACGCCGAAAAAGCACAAGAGTAGCCAGGAACTGCCCCCTTCATCTAAAGGCACTTCTGAACTACCGGAGGGCTTTTCAGAGGGCGACGGAAACCTTTCTTCGACGTTGTGGGAGCGTTCTAAGCGTTTTGAAGGTGAAAACACTGATTTCCCCCCTCTAGACTATTCAGGGGTCCCCCATGAGACCCTTGAAAGACTCCATTCTTGTATGGAGAAAATGGAAAGGTTTTTGGGAACCCAAAACCCACCCACACACAAAAGACCAAGAGAATGGCCCCAGGATGACCCTAGGGTCAAGATTCCTAGGCTGTTTCCCCATTCTACAGATGTATATGACCTCACTGAAGAGGAGCAATACCTCCAGGAAGATGAGGAGTGTTTGGGTGGAGAGGAAGAACATGAGGAAGAGGGGTTTGAAGAAGATCCTTACACTAGTGCAGGAGCTTTTGAAGAAGATACAGCTACCTCGCAGCCCTGGCAATCACCATCAGTGCAGCCTTGCCAATCCCCATCAGTGCACTCAGACCCTGATGTCTTTCACCCTTCTCCTCCCAAGGATTCACCTATTGGAAACACCTCTCCCATAGATGACCAACCTTCACTTAATGCACTATTGCGCAAGGCAGCAGCGCATTTTGAAATAGACACAGGGGAAACTCTTCCTGCCATAGACTTTGTAGAGAAAGTTATTAAAGAAAAAGCCCCTGTTAGTCAGTCTATTCCGCTCCTGGCTTCTATAAAGAGAAGAATAACTCCTTCCCTTTCCAATCCTGCCTTAGTCAGAGGGGTCAACCCTCGGATAGAAAAGCTCTTCAGCCCTTCGTCCTCTGACCCTTTGTACATCAGAGGACATTCTATTCCGGACTCCCTCGTAGTTACTAATACAAGAAAAAGAGTGGGGGTACCACTATCCACTAGTGAGGCACCACCTGACAAAGAGGGCAAGAAGCTCTATGCACTTGGGAAGAGAATCACGACCTCCGCCGCCTTCTCAACTAGGATTGCAAATAACAATTCCCTACTAGCTAGCTACGCAGATGCACAGTGGAGCAGGCTGCACAGCGAAGCAGAGGACGCACCAGAACCCCTGCGTTCACGCCTGTTAGCTACAATCTCAGAGGGAACTCTTGTAAACCAGGGCATCGTAAAGAACTCCTTAGATGCCGCAGAGACGGCTGGCCGTTCCCTGGTTCAGGGAATACTTCTCAAACGCCATGTCTGGCTGCGCAATTCGGGATTTAAGCCGGAAACCCAGGCTTCCCTGATAAATAAGCCCATAGAACAAACACATCTGTTTGGGAAAGCAGTTGATGAGGCCCTAGAACATGCGAAGAAAGAGTTTGATACCATCAAGACTCTTGACCAAATTTCTAGGCCCCCTAACAGACGCGGCTATGGCAATAGACGCTCCTTTCGTGGCCAACGCCAGCAGCAAAACCAACAGCAATTTTACTCTGCTACCAACTGGCCCTCTAACCAGGGTAACAACACCCAGTTCAGTCAAAGAGGCCAACGCCGTGGAAAAGGAAGAGGTCGCGGCTCCAGCCCCAAAGGTTCCACGCCCAATACCAACAAATGACCCGAAGATTCGGGTCCCCTCCCATGCATCACCGGTCGGGGGCCGGCTAACATCGTTCCTATCAGCATGGGAGGGAATATCGTCAGACCGCTGGGTATTATCCACCATAGCCCACGGATACTGCATCAAATTCAACGGTTCCCCGAAGTACAGACCCCCACGGAACCGACGCATGACACCGGAACACCTCACCATTCTTCTTCAAGAAGTAGAAGAGCTACTGAAAAAAGAAGCTATAGAGGCTGTCCCCCTATCTCAGGTAACAGAAGGTATTTATTCAGTGTACTTCCTTGTACCCAAAAAGGACTTAACCATGTGCCCTGTATTAGATCTGCGCCCAGCGAACAAGTTTGTCAAACCCCAAAAGTTTCGTATGGTGACCTTGCAGGAAGTAATCCCACTGTTATCACAAGGGGATTACATGACAACACTAGACATGAAAGATGCATACTTTCATATTTTAATGTTGCCAGCGCACAGAAAATACCTCAGGTTCAAGATAGAGAACAAACACTACCAGTTCAGAGTACTACCCTTCGGGATAGCATCTGCACCAAGGGTATTCACGAAAGTACTGGCAGTGGCAGCGGCCCACCTGCGCAGGTTATCCATCCCGGCATACCCTTACCTCGACTACTGGCTCATAACAGGGGATTCTTACCAAACATGCTTCTCCAATACCCAAAAGACCGTAGACCTTTTGTCCCAACTGGGCTTCTCCATCAACGAAAAGAAGTCCAGCTTAGACCCCAGCCAAATCAAACAATTCCTAGGGGCTCTAATTCAAACAAAGGACGGCCTCGTCTTCCCCTCCAACGAGAGGGTCCAAAACATGCTGTTTCAGATCCCCCATTATGTGGCAAATCGAGAGGTGGCGGTACGCAAAGCAATGCGCTTGCTAGGGATGATGGCGTCATGTATTTATTTGGTACCTCACGCATGCCTGCGCATGCGCCCAATGCAAGAGTAGCTCTACAGCCAGTGGTGTCAGGCCAGCGGACAATGGGACGATCTAGTGGTGGTCTTGCAGGCCTTGGTTCTCTCGCTACGGTGGTGGACAAAAGAAAACCTGTTATTAGGGAAAACTTTTGCCACACCCGCAGTGGAAGCCACTCTAACCACAGACGCATCCCTCACAGGATGGGGGGCTCACCTAATCCCATCAGACTGCTCACGGAGCGTGGACTCCGAGCTTAGCATCCAAGCATATAAACCTGCTGGAACTACTAGCGGTGTTCAAAGCACTGAAAGCCTTTCAGGAACACCTACAAGGAAAGACAGTGATGGTCCTCACAGACAGCACCACAGCCATGTACTACCTCAACAAGCAAGGGGGCACTCACTCTCCAGGACTGTCCAAGCTGTCCCAGAATATATGGAAGTGGGCTCTCAAACACAACATGTTCCTACTATCACAACATGTACCAGGGGAACTCAATCTGCTAGCAGACAAACTCAGCAGAGACTTCCCCCTGCCCGAAGAGTACGAATGGCAATTGCACGAAGACATCGTCTTAGACGTCTTCACGCAATGGGGATTCCCAGAAATAGACCTGTTCGCAACTATGGAGAACTCACAATGCCAAAGTTACGCCTCCAGGTACCCCCAGAACCAGTCCAAGGGGAACGGTCTGTCGATTCAATGGTCGGGGAAATTTGTTTACTCCTTTCCCCCGACTCCCCTTCTCAACAAAGTGGTGCACAAGATGCACCAGGAGCAGGTTACCATGATACTAGTGGCCCCAAGGTGGGCCCGGCAGCCATGGTTCGCTCACTTGATGGAGATGTCCCTATCTCCCCCAGTGAAACTTCCCTGGCTGTACAACATGCTGTCACAGGACAAGGGCAGGACACTGCATCCATGCCCTCAGACCATGAACTTAGCAGCCTGGCTCCTGAGATCATAGAATTTGAACATTTACAACTCCCACAGAGATGTATGGACATCCTCAGGGAAGCCAGAAAACCTAATACTCGCCACTGCTATTCTAGCAAGTGGAAAAGATTTGTCATCTGGTGTAGAGGTAAGGGCATCAACCCGGTTGACTGCTCTTCCACTAACATTGTTCTGTACTTGACCCATTTACTGGATTCAGGTCTAGTGTTCAATTCCATTAAAGTCCACCTAGCGGCACTTTCTGCATACACCACTTCCCAACTTAAAGTGTTGTGGTGGAAGATACCAGTTATCAAGGCCTTCATTGAGGGGGTAAAGAGAATACACCCTCCGATAGCTAACCCAGCTCTCGGATGGGACTTAAATGTGGTACTTTCTAGACTCATGGGCCCTCCTTTCGAACCCATGCACAAGGCAACTCTTAAAGACCTCACTCTTAAGACTGCTTTCCTAATAGCTATCACCTCCATTAGGAGAGTAAGTGAACTACAGGCTCTTTCTGTACTAGACCCCTTCGTAACAGTTCACAAGGATAAGGTGGTTCTACGCACACACCCAAGGTTTGCACCAAAATTCATCTCGAAATTTCATGTAAACCAGTCAATAGAACTACCAACGTTCTTTCAAAACCCTTCCAGCTTGGGAGAAAAAAGTCTGCATACACTAGATGTACGCAGAGCTGTCATGTTCTACATGGAAAGAACCAGACCACTGAGAAAGACTAATCAGTTCTTTGTCTCTGTGGCAGCAGGAAGAGAAGGAGATGCAGTTTCAAAGTCCACTATATCTAGATGGATTGTTCAATGCATCACTCTCTGTTACACTCTTGCTAAGAGAGAACTACCCTTCAAGCCAAGAGCACATTCCACTCGAGGCACTGGGGCTTCCATAGCGTTCATTGCAAATGTTCCCCTTGAGTCCATCTGCAAAGCGGCTACCTGGAGTTCTGTGCACACCTTTACAAAACACTACTGTCTAGATGCACACTCTAGATCTGACTCCCAGGTGGGACAGGCAGTATTAAGACATCTTTTCTCTACTGTTCCTTCTAATAACCCACCGCCAACTCCGGGTACTGCTCACTAGTCTATGCACAGCATGTGATTCTAAGCAGATTAACAAACATCAGAAGACAATGCATTACTTACCGTAAAAGCATTTCTGATGGTTGTATCTGCTTAGATTCACATGCGCCCACCCTTCCTCCCCGCTCGGATGGAAGGAACATAGACATCCTTTTCTATATTTCTCTCTTTTCTGTACTCACTCACGTCTAGAAGGCTCCCTCAGGGCAGAAAAATACAAACAGAGGGACCTCGACGCGTGAGGGATTGTGGGTACAACGCACGTCACTATAGGGATAGTGTTACAGACACGCCTTGTCGACGTCCCCTTTTTCGACTACGAAAAACAAAATGCAATACTCCGCAGTGACCACTGGATGTCGGACCTATGCACAGCATGTGAATCTAAGCAGATACAACCATCAGAAATGCTTTTACGGTAAGTAATGCATTGTCATACTCAAGGTTTCTTGATTAAACAATTATTAATTTAACAGTGAGTTATGTCTTTTTCAGAAGGGAGCAAAACATGTAACAATTACACTTCAAAACACACTCCGTTTCTCTAAATCAGATGATACCCATTGGGGATGGCACACATACACTTCCTACACCCTCAGGTGACTTAAATAACTAGGACACTGTGGACATTGATTTATCACTCGTACATTTAGAGAAATACTGAGTTTGGGGGCAAAGGGTTAGATAGGGGAATAAAACAAAGGTTAACAAATAATTCATATACAGGTAAGTACTTTTAAAACCCTCCAATGCAAAGTAAATTAACCCTTTCCTGGAGGAAAGGCAAAAGCACAAAGTCTGAGTTGGAAAAGTCTCTCAGGGAGCCAAGACAGTCACTATTAGTTGAACAAAGTCTAGGGGAGCTGACTATCTTCTTTGCAGGTGAGTAAAAGTCTTGCACAATGTTTTTAGAAAAGTTTGTAGAAATAAGATGCTCTTAAAGGGCCACAAGCTGGGAGGCTTGTGAGGTTCAAAGCTGCAAGCAACTCTGCCAGGACAACCAAGACAAGACTCAACTGAGAACAAGTAAGGCTACACAACAAGAGGTAAGTCCTCTTAGGTTTACAGTACCTTTGGTTAGAAGAAATGGGTCCAGCTGGCTTCTGTTTCTGTGTGACTCTGCCTCAGTCATGGGGACAAGAGGGAGGACTTTTGGGGACTCCTGCAAGACAATGGAAAGGTTGGCGGCAGCAAAGGTCAAACTTCAAACCAAGCAGACTAAGCACAGGGAGTTTTGGGGCACCTCCCTCACTTCCTGCCCCTGCCAGACAGGCTAGAGCCAGAGGCAGGCTTCACTTGTGAATCCCGCCAAAGACAAAACGAACAAAGGGACCAAACCTGGTTTGGCGTGCAGAGTAAATCTCAAGAACGACCTTTCCAGCAAGAAATGGCAAAAACAAGACAGAGGCCATTTTGACAAAATGGGCACCCATGGGTGCCTTACTGCCGCTGCGAACGCAGCCCGCGGTAAAACACAGAATGGTAGTTAAAAGTAAACCACTGCCACCAGCCATTAATTGGAGAAAGGGTAACATAATAATGTTACTTGAGAAACTAGACAAAGGGGATACCAAGTAACCCCTCCAGCACCCTATGGTAAGATAGTGTGTGCTGGGTCTAGAAAGTTATTTTTAAAAAAGTAGTCAATTTCACGTCACTGCTCTTGGAAACATTAGTTTGACCAATAGAAGGTATCTAAACCTTTGGGAAATCTAAGACTCCCCTGTGTCACTGCACTGAATGTGCTTTCTGTCAAAATGTAAAGATGATACCTATGGAGTTTGTCAGACTCCAAAGTGAATGGGAAAACATCTCTCTCCAGGTTAGAAATTAAAACTCCTAAAGTCCAGCAAAAAGAGCTGGGGGTCTCTGAAGTAGAAGGGAATTGGGCACATTTCTGAGAATTCTCCCTAACAGCAAGAGAACGCAAAATGCCACGATAATGCATCCAGGTTTCCCCAGACAGAGACCAAGGGGAACGCACTGTGTATCTTTTTGTCAGGGACATTCGCGTATGCCTTTGCCCCAAAGCCATTTCCAACCAGAATAATCCACAAAATGCACCAGGAACATCTCACAATGATCCTGATAGCTCCAATATGGGCACGTCAAACATGGTTCTCCCACCTGCTCAAGTTGTCAGTTTGCCCACTGGTCAAATAGCCGAGCCCTTTCAACATTTTGTCCCAGCATTGGGGAACAACCCTCTAATCAACATCCTCGGACACTGAACTTGGCCAATTGCCTCCAGATGCATGGATGTCTTAAAGGAAGCAAGTAAGCCAAAAAGAAGGCATTGTTATTTCAACAAATGGAAACGCTTTGTGTTATGGTCCATAAGAAATGATGTCAACCACGTGGACTGTTCACCTTCTCATATACTACCTGCTATACTTGTTAGACTCAGTATTAGTGTTTAATTCTCTTAGTCATTCGAGCTGCACTTTCATCATACACCCCCTCATAAAGCACAAAATGTTGGTGAAGGGTTCCCGTGGTTAAAGCTTTAATGCAGGGGATCAAAAGACTGTATCCCCCAATTTCAACTCAATCCCCGGGGTGGGACTTAAATATCATTCTCACAAAGCTTATAGGGCCTCTTCTTGAATATATGCACAAAGCTAAACTTAAAGGGATAGTCAAGTAAAAAAATGTATTTAAAAAAATAGATAGGCAATATAAAAAAAATAATACTAGCACTATTTTTTTAAAAACTTCCTATGGAAAATTTTGAGCTATTCAAGCTCAGAATTCGCAAAAGCAAGCACATGGGCGCATCCATTTTGTGAAATGGATGCCCGCCTGTGCTGGCTTTTGCTTTTGCGGCACTAATGAAGGAAAAGCCAGCCAGCTGTAGTAAACAAAAGCTACCGCTGGGTGGCTTTTCCTTCATTGGTGCCGGGACTCGGAGGACGCGGACCGGAGACCAGAGCAGGAAAGCTGCAGCTGAATCTCGGTAAGTGCTATTTATTTTTTTTTAAAAATAAGCACTAGCTGCGTTTTTTTTTCTAAGTTTTCCGGGCTGGAGGAGCCCGGAAAACTTAGAAATAAAACCGCAGCTTTAAAAACATTGTATTTATGTTTGCGGTCGCTTTTGAAGCGACCGCAAACATAAATACAACGTTGTGTTTGAAAACGCTGCGGTTTATAGGTTTACACGTGTATAGGCGCTATATAAATAAACATATCATATCATATGGCCCCCACGGATTGATTCTGCGAAGTTTGGTGAGGTGTCAAGCGGGGGGGACAAAGTTACAGGGGGGATCCCAAAATGTGTGGTTTTCCTCGTAGACTCAATGGAAAAATAACTTGCTCATGCCTACAGCCCAGCTGGAAGTATTTTCACCAAATTTGCAGCAGGAGCAGCAGCTTGGTCCTGAAAGTGTGCTTTTGTAAATTGGGTGTAAATCCGTCCAGTAGTTTGTTTTTTTAAATGCTGAAAATGTGGGTTAAAAGAAAGTGATATCTGGGTTCGGTCTGCGGATTCACTTCCCTATTCGGCCTGCGGATATCCCTCTGGACCAATCGGGGAGCAGCGGGATGTCTGCGGACATAGGACGCTGTTAGGATTGGTATCCTTTCTATCAATTTGTGTGTTTGTGTAGTTGCAAGGAAGAGAGGTGTTAGGATTGCAAATTCTTGCTATCTATTAAGCTGTTAAGCTCCTTGTTTATCTTCCTCCCTGTATGTATGCTGTGTGCCTGGTTGTGTGAAGTCACGAGTGGAATGCCTCAAGTGTGACTGAGTAGAATGTTGTGGCATGAGATTCCACCGAGGGCAGTCTAGAATGATGTAGCCTGGCTGGTGGGAGCCAATGGGCTTCTCTGTAACTGACTTTCTTAATCTACTTGATATTACCTGATTAAAGTAACTACTTGAAGATCTCACCTGGCATCCAGAGTATCCTTTGATATTGATGACCCTACTTATGGTCATAACAGATGCGCCCGCTGATTGAATGGTGAAAAAACGTGAGCTGCGTCAGATATTTTGAAACGGTCGCCATGTTGGATTCGCGGATAATCGCCGGAAAAAGTCTGGAAAACACATTTTGCGCTATTTGGTGGCCGAAAGATGAAATTGAATGATAAAGGGCGTGCCGGTGCAGCGCTGTCCGCAGTCAATTTTAGTGTCCGCGAATATCATTTCAAGGGCAGGGGGTTCAGGGCGAGTTTTGTTATGTAATTTGGTTTTCATTAGTTTGTGGTGGTTGTGGCCAGTGGCCATAGGCCATGACCCCAAAAATCTGGCCAATGGCCAGAACCATTCTACTAATGTGTATAGTAATTATATGTACTGCCCTGTGCTACGCTGCCCGCGGATACCACGGTGGTCCGCGGACACTACATCTGGGTTTTTTAAGGGTGCCTGGCATGGAAAGGGGACTGCTGAGACGGCGGACAGTCGTAGAGTTCCGCAGATACCAGGGATCAGTCAATCTGGCTTCCTGGTTGTGATGTACAGGACGAGAGGATAGCAAGAGCTTTGTTTGGTGAGAGCACTAAAGATAGATATGGCTATGTCTGTGAGGAGGCAGAGTGTATGGATTTTGGGAGATTCTTCAATCCAGTCACTGAAGGTGTATGCTGAAAATCATGGCATCTGTCAAAGTATTGGATTGCAAGAAGTGCAAGTTTTGTGGCATGCAGTTTGAGAGTTAAACTGGGGAAGCGTGCTGTCATTCTGTCAGAGTACGGCACACTTTAAATATCCAGACATTATAGTTGTGCATTGTGGAGGGAACAGTTTGGGGTATGTGACTGCAATGTATTTGCAGGTTTCCCTGAAAGAATTTTTTTTAAAGTCGATGGAACGGTTTCCCACTGCAAATATTATTTTTTCTCAAACACATCAGAGGCAAACATGGAGATGTGTAAACGTTTTCAATGTACAAATGGAAGAATCACGGCTGCTTGTGAATAAAGCTGTGTTGGCTTTTTTATATGCTGCAGTAATGTCATTTTTTGAGAATGGTAACATAAGATCTGATGGTGTGAATCTTTTTCATGAAAATGGAGTTAATTTCACAGATTTGGGAAATGTGATTTTTATTTCAAATGTTAGGCATGCATTGAAACAGTTCTTGTAAAAAGAAATTGGAAGACAAGATGTAGAGGGTACAGTACTACTGTACATAAACGCAAGACAAGGAAAAAAGATGCTTGTTAACAAACCCACACAATAAACAAATGTTCTTTTCAGAGCTAACACTAAAGAATACATAACTAAAATTGAGTTCAAACTCCCCCAACCCTTTCGATTTAAAGTTCCATCCGTGGACAAAGCGGTAGTCCATGGACATCAGGCATTAGCCAGTCAGGTTTCCAGGGTGTGGTGTACAGGGAGGTGTGGTGTACAGGGTAGCAGGGGTTTTGTTTGGTGAGCGCACTGAAGATAGATATGGCTATGTCTTTGAGGAGGCAGAGTTTATGGTTTTTGGGGGACTGGTGGATACATTGGGGAAGGTCTAACTCTGAGCACTGTGGATTGGCTCAACATCTTGGGATTCCATGAATTTGAAGTGTTATGGTATGGCGTGGGCTAACTTACTCTTGTTTTGTAAGAATATGGTTAATTTAAAACATGCAGACACCATTGTTGTCCATTTTGGAGGGAACAGTTTTGGGTATGTTACCAGAATTTCATTGCAGTTTGCAATGAAGGATACATTTGGAAAGTTGACAGAAAAGTTTCTAAAATCAAAAATTGCTTTTTCAGATTGCTGAGACAAATGTGAATGCGTTAAAATGTATTTTGTCGGCAAATGGAAAAAGCAAGGCTCAATGTGAATAAAGCTGTGTGTGCTTTTTGTGAGAGGTTGGCATGACATTTTTTCATAATGAGAACATTACATTTGATATTGTCAACATTTTTCGGAAAGCCCATCTAACTGATGTGGCAGTCAGAGGTTTCTGGAAAACGTTCAAAATGCATTGAAGCAGTTTTTGTGAACACAAAGTATGGATATGAGTATTTGTTAGAAGTTGCATTTAAAAAAATGAAAAATACAGAAAGAAAATACAAAGCACTGTTTGTGAAAGTTAAAAAAATAATTACATTGTGTAGAATCTTTGTTAGTTTACTAAGTAAAACTAAATAATTAAAAAAATATGAAAGTTGAAAAGAGAAAAAGAGAAAAAAAAGGTTATTTTAAGAGACACCATTTTCGCATGAACAACTATATGGTTTTCATTCACCCACGCCTGGAATTTTTTAGGTGCCCGCGGGACTATGCAGGCTGCAAAGGGCTCTTTTTTTTTATTACATATTCAAACAAACAAAACCAATACAAACTAAACTGCAGTGCAAGTATCAATAGTACTGTTTCACATTGTTCATTACACAATTTTAGTCACTGCTCCCCTTATCCCGCTACCCCTTATAAGCCTATTTATTTTATTCACTTTGTATCCGCACCGCGTGGTGGTTTCCCATTTTCAGTGGATTCTGACAAATCTTGTATCATTCCAAACAGTTCCGCTACCAACGATTTCCATGCCATCAGGGTTCCCACCTCTTCCTCACCCCCTATGTTACTTGCCTCCTGCCATACCATGGTCTCCGCCTCCGTCCAGTTTTGCAGATCCTTCCACCACATCTCCACTCGTGGCCTATGACAATTTTTCCATCCCATGGCGATCTTCCTTTTTGCGAGCACATATGCTAAATCCTTCAGTTTATTGACATGCTTAAGTTTCTGCGATCTGGGGAACCCCCCCAGTAAGCAGGCCCAGGCTGAATCTATGACCATAGTGACTCCCTTTTCCGCCAGTTTCCCAGCTACTTCGCTTCAGAAGCGCTCAATCACCGGGCAGGACCAGAACATATGTACCATATCAGCCCGTTCTTCGTCGCATTTGGGACATGCTTGTCTGCCAGCATTTTCAAACTTCGATATCCTCAGGGGTGTCATGTATGCCCTGTGCATAATATATAATTGTATCTGTTTTAGTCTAGCGTTTCTTGACACCTTTTTATGGTACCCCAGGGCCCATTCCCACATCCTGTCCTCTATCGGGGCTCCCACCTCCGCCTCCCAGTCTAGTCTCAGTTGCGTTAGTTCATTCCCAACTTTGGACATCATCATTTCGTACAATCTAGAGATCTCATGCCCTCCTTCCGTTATATCATATATCATATCTATGGTAACATCTGGCTCCTCTTCCAGTACTGTCTCAGGCCAAGTTGTCTTAATGTTCAGCACCATTCTGTGATATGTAATATATTGACCCACATGTAATCCCACTTCCTCTCCTAGCTCTTCAAAATGTATGATAGTCCCCTCCTGCCAAACATCTCCCATAGTTACCAACCCCACCGATTCCCAGTGGTTCCTGATTGTCATTCGTAGCTGCTTATCTCCCCTAGCCAACGTAACCAGCGGTATCTGCGGGGGGCATGGGAATGGATTTTCCATCATCCGGCATGCTCTGCGCCAGATCCTCCACCCAAGCAGCATCATCATTTTAGGACGCGCTTTCATTTCTGTCTTGGGCAGCCAGATCATCTCTTTTAAATGAAATGGGGCACAGTCTGCTCTAAACAACCTGGATTCAGGGATCTCTTAGTCTGAGAGCCATTTAGCAATATATTGCAGTTGGCTCGCTATGTAATAGACCTCATAGTTAGGCAATTTTATTCCCCCTTTTTCATAAAAGTTCTGCAACTTCCATAGTGCCACCCTATTCCTAGTACCTTGCCACAGGAAATCCCTGCACATGCCGTTCAGTGTGGTGAAGAACTTCTTAGGTATTAGGTACGGAATGTTCCCGAAATAATGCAGGAGCCCTGGGCAAGACCACCATCCTGAGCAATGCACCTCGCCCCATCATTGCTAGAGGCAACTTCACCCAGAATTTCATACTCTTTTCTATTTTCACTATGGCTACCTCGGTATTGTGCCTATGTTGTTCTTCCGCCGTATGATACACATCTATACCGAGGTACCGAAAAGTTCCAACAGCCCAAGGAGCTTGCAGCACCGGCAACCGCCCGACAGGGATCCCCTTATAATTTCTGAGGGTTCACCGCTATGCCAGACAGCCCCGCATACCTTTCCATAACCTCCAGGATGTACTGGAGATTCTCCTCCGGGTGCCTCAGGTACAGCAGCAAATCATCCTCATACAAGGAGATAGTGTCTCACCCCTCCCACCTCGATGCCTATGGTATCGTACTGTTGTCTGAGGTATATCGCCAGAGGCTCTAAAGCTAATATATACAGCATATGGGACCATGGGCACCCTTGTCTGGTACCCCTGCCTAGCTGCCATCTCTCAGAAATCACTGCTCCTGTTTTAACTCTGTCCAACGGTTAACTGTATAGCATCTTTGCCTATTTTATGTATCCAGGCCCCATACCATAGCCCGCCAAGGCTGCCAGCAGCCATGGCCACTTGACGGAATCAAAGGCCTTCACAGCGTCCAGGAACACTATTGCCATTTCACCCTCATTCTTACTCCCCCATTCAACAACCCGATGGAGTCGTCTGTGATTATGAGTTATGTTCCTATTCGGGACATAGCCCATCTGGTCGGGGTGTATTAGTTTGCCAATGAGACTACGCAGTCTGCTTGCCAAGACAGCCGTCAATATCTTGCTGTCCTGGTTCAGCATTGACAATGGTCTATAGGAGCCACAGCTAGGTCTGGGCTTATTAGGTTTGGGAAGCGGTATTATGATCGCTTCTGTTAGTGACTCTGGCAGCCGTCCCATCTCAAACGCTTCATTTAGCATATCCAACATCGGGGGGAGCACTTCTGCTTTATACAGTTTGTAAAACTCACTTGGAAACCCGTCTGCCCCTGGGGTCTTACTAGTAGGTAGCTGTCTCACCACTTCTAACTCATCCAAGGTAATCGGTGCATCCAGCTCCTCTCGTCGTTCAGCACTTATTTTAGGCAAACCTATGTCTTCTAGTGTATCTGTTATTTCTTCATGACTGCTTCCCTCCCTATCCCCGTATAGTTCCCTGTAGTAATTTGCAAACTCCTGATTCACTCCCTCTTGGGTGTCAGCTACACTGCCATCTTCTCTTGTTATCGTCCTAATCGTGGGTCTGGGGATCTCACTTTTGTATAACCATGCCAAAAGCCTTCCTGTTTTATCTCCTCCCGCATGCTGTCTCTCTATATATTTCTTATAGTTAAGATTACACAGTCTATCCCATTGCTCTGCACATGTCTGTTGCAGTTTCAGTATCAACTCAGTATCATCTCTCCCCTACTGCGCCTCTTCCAATTCCCTTTCTGCTTCCTGTAGATCGGCCAGGGGTCCTCCCTGCAGGCTTTTAGATTTTGCTATGGCTACGCCCCGCATCACCACCTTAAAGGCTTCCCATAGTGTGCTTGCTGAGTCCACGCTACCCGTATTCACCTCAAAGTAGTTTATGATCTCCTCCCTTATATCTTCCATAAAATGGGGGTCTTTATGCGCCTCTACCCGGAGACGCCATGTCGGGATCCTCGCTCTTAGGGGGGCAATATTGCCAGCCAATAACCAGGGGTGAGTGGTCCAACAGGACCTTCGCCCTATATTCTGCTTGCACCGTCTCCATCATTATTTTGGACGTAGCAAAGACATAGTCCAGCCTCGTATGCAACTGTTGCGGGGCAGAATAGTGCGAGTGCTGCCTTTCTTGGGGGTGTTTCATTCTCCACACATCTGCCAGACCAAAGTTGTCTAGCAATGTCTGCAGCACTTTTGCCGCTGGGGCAGGTCTATCAAATTTCCGATCTGATCTGTCCACCCTAGGGTTCAGTACACAGTTAAAATCCCCACCCCAGATCACCGCACTCCCCATACACATGCTAAGATTAGTACTCGGGGTTCTGAAGTATGTTGCTGTATTCTGATTGGGGGCATAGGTGTTCACAATGCATATCTCCCTGTTTTCCACCAGTCCCCTCAGCATAACAATTCTCCCATCTACTTCCGCAGTTTCCTGCAACAAGTGAAATGGGACATGCGGCGCCGCCCAGATGAGCACTCCTCTAGCATAGGCATAGTATGTCAAGCTGGCCACGACCCCTTTCCGTTTCTTCCCCACCGTTCCCAGCTTTTCCCGTGTCAGGTGAGTCTCCTGCAGCAGTGCAATATCTATCTTTTGTCTGCGCAGGTACAACATAACCTTGTTCCTTTTTAGATAACTATTGAGTCCCCTGACATTCCATATAATTATTTTAAGGTCCCCCATGGCTTGTTAGTTCCCATCCACCATCCCATTCCCATGCAGACCAGTTCCCCTTCACATTTCTGTCTATATAGACTTGTGCCCCAGTTCAAACTTCCTCTAACTACAAACACCCCTCCCTTTCTCCCTCTCGCCACCCTTCCCCAACTTCACCCCCCCTAACAGTTGCCCAGCTCCATCCCTGGATCTCAGGCACCCCCGCATCTAGCACTTTCTGGCGATAGCCTGTACTCGAAGCTCAACAGGGTGAGGTAGCCCTAATGGCTATCCTACTACTTCTACTACTATCTGGGGGGTAAGGTGCCTGTGTTCTGCCTCTCCTGTTTGCCATCATTCAACCACATGCTATTATCAAATTTGTCTATGTAATCAAAGCTCTATATTCCAGTCCAATGCCACTCAGTAAAATCTAGGATATCCAAACCTAGCTTCCGCGCCACCCATCCCTTCTCATCTTTTAATGTTCCTAACAAGCCTCTGCCAGGATACCTCACAGCGTGACATGCTAGTCCACATGAATTGCCGCAGTCACTTATCTTGTTCTCCTTGGGCTCGTGTAGCATCCTGTTCCGGGCAGCCCTGTAAGTCCAGCCATGCGGCAGCCTCCTCTGCGGTGTCAAAGAAGAACATTCGACTCTTGTGTAGCACTTTCAGTCTCGGAGGGTACAGGAGCATATATTTGATGCCGGCCGCGCGCAGCTGTATCTCTGCCTTTGGACCAGCATTGTATAATCCGGGTAAGCTGTGATGGTAGCCGAGGCTTTGTCTATTGTTCCTCCTTTCCTGAAATACTCCAAGATATTTTCATGATCTTAAAATTCAGAATCTTGGCAATTATTGCACGGGGAGGTGCTCCGGGCTTCGGTTTTCTCGTGAGGGCTCTATGTGCACGCTCCACTGTGAATCCTTGTGAGAGTTTGTCAGCTCCTATTTCCTGCAGGATCATGTTCGCCACATAGTCTGTGAAGTCTTGGCCTTCTTCTTCTTCCGGCAGACCAACCACTCGGATGTTGTTCCTTCTCGCTCTCCCTTCTGCCTCCTCCGCATGGTTCTCCAGGTTGGCCACTTGCTGTTTCAGTATGTGGACTTCCTTTGCATTGTCAGTGCTGGTGGTCGTGTTAGTTTTAACAGAACTTTCCAGGCTGCTTGTTCTGTCTGCCAGCGCCCTGACATCTTGTCGCAGCAAATTAACATCTATCCCCACTGCGTCGATCTTAGCCTCCAAGGAGGTCCTTAAGTCTGCCATTGCTATCCCCCAGGAGTCCTTTAGTTCTGTTATGGCTGCCAAGATCTGGTGGTTTTCAGTTCCAGCTGGGCTTCCCGTGGGCCCACTTGCACCCACCAGCGCCGTTGCAGCTGGAGATTGCTGCGTCTTGGCAAACGCCTCCATCGTGGATTGCTTGCTCTTGCTTTTGATCACTCTCCCAGTCATCCTGTGGCCCAGGGCAAGTGTCCCTTATCGCTTTATTTGTGGCATAGCAAGCCCGCTACTCTATTCCACCGTGTGATCTGCGGGTTACTCCTGGTTTCGGCTATTATTTCGGGGTACCTTCTTGGAGTCCTGCGCACTGAGCGATCTCCTCAAGTGGGTTATGTCCTCCCACATGTCAGTTCGCCCGTCTGCCTCTCGGCGCAGTTTCGCTCTTTGCGCCCTCCAGCTTCCGCTCCTGGAGCACAGCCCTCATGTTTTGTGGGCTATTTGCCTTCCCCCGGTGCCTCTGGGCTTGTGTGGCACACAAGTCACGCCGTCGCGCAACAGACGGTTCGGGGAGTTCTTCTCCTTTCCTCTGTCTCCCTCAATACTGCTTAGCACCCACAGCAGCACAGTCCACCCACCTCTGGGCGCTCCACTGGGCACCTCACATGTCCAGAGGCTGCCCCAGTTATTGTTTGACCCCAGGCTCTGGATCTTCCCTGTAATGCCAAAAGGGATAGCTTCCCTCCGCTGTCAGAAGCGCTTCGTTTTTGTTACTTCTCTCCTAGCTTGTCTTCCGTGAGGGGGGAAAGTGCTGCAGGCAGCACTTGTCTCGCTCCTTGATCTGTCTGGGTATCTTAATATTGGCAGCCAGCCTCCATGCCCCACTTTCACGGGCGCCGGTGTTGTTGCTGTACTCCAGCAGCTCTTTGGTTTAGGCGAGGGTGGTAGCCCCCCCCCCCCTGATCCCCCGCACCGAATAGACAAAGGAAATGTCTTACAGGGGGCCTCACGGCTCCCTTGCTGTGCATGACTCGGTGCCCAGATCTTACTTGGGCTCAGGGAGTCCTGGCTCCGTTATCCGCGCACACGGATGTCTTTGTTCACTTGCCCCGGCACCCGGCCCTCATTCGCTGGGCCTCCACCTCCTCTGCTAGCGCTCGGCAACTGTCCGCTGGTCGGGCACCACGCCGCACCTCCGCTCCTGGCCCCCGGCACATGCACTGCCTCCGCGCTCGCGTGCCGCAGGGGGCCTTTCTCCTGATGTCTCACGCTGTTGGGGGCGGGGAGCTGCGCAGACCACGGTCACCGGCCCCCGTCTTATCCTCACACGGCCACCGCAGTCATGGCCCGAGCACACCCGCCCTGTCCATCCTCCAGGCAGCGCGACCTCACGCGAATGGAGAGCGGCGACGATTCAGTTGAATATCAGGCTACAATGTCTCTTCATGCATCGCGCATTCTGCCACTCCAGCGTCCGCGGCTGTTCGCTCATTGTTGTCCGCCATCTTAGATACACTGTAGCAGGGTCGCCAAACGTTCCAGTGTCAGTTTCCTTGTTGCACACGCGATCTGCTAGATATTCGTAGCCGTGGCAGGGCATCTATTCATACGCCTGTGTCTCCATTATTGAAGCAGGATGATTATTTCCAGCATGTGAAAACGCGGATCAATATAGGATCGCCGGAGCAGCTCCCATCAGGCACGTCTTGCTACATGGCCAGTTAGCCACGCCCCTTTGGAGCACAGGGATCTTTGTTTTGTTTTCTCAGTTCTATTTTTTAACTGTGAAAGGTGGCTTCTAAAGGAACCTTTTTTAGTATTTTTTTTTTCAGGAGAATCAGGGTAAGGTGGGGGAGGGAAGGGCCATAAACCAGAGACAGATGGGCAAGTGGACAGAGGCGGGCCATACATTTAAGGTAAGGGGTAGTTTTTTTTTGTGCTCCTTGACCGTGGCCTCAAAAGCACTACAAAACTGCTCCCTCCTACAGATTTGTGCATTTCAGTACATACGTAGTACTGTGACCCTCGAAAGCTAATGGTTAACAGTGTTCTGTATGGCCTGCGAGGTGGCCGCTGGGATCCTCTGTCTCCCTAATAGCTTTTCAAAGCAGGTGCTCTCTCCTGGATAGCCAGATTGAGAATGAGGAAAAGTAATCGATGGGTCCCTTCAGAGGCGCTGTCCGCGGACTCTGCAGCTGCTACATTGGGGGTTGGGGCGGTGAGTATAATATAAGGAATGTGTACGAAATTAAAGATGTACTGTTAAAAACCTATTAAATTCAGTGAAAAAACGTTGCCAGTTATTACAAGAAACTTGCACAACGAGCATCAGCAAGGACCTAAAGCATGTTTTTGCAAATTTGTCTTGCATTTTACAAAGTGTCAGAATGCAAGTGGAAAAACGAGTATATATTTGGTTTCTGGCTAGTGGACCTGGCCCTCAGCAAACACAAATGATGTCCTGTGTGTTAGTCTTTAGCAGTGCACAGTTGTGGCATGAGTTATGGTTGCTTAGCTTAACATAACTGGCGAATATCTGTTTTTTTTTTTTGTTGGTTTTAATTGTAACCATAACGTCCCATTAACAATGTTTTTTTCACTGGATTTCATAGGTTTTTGTTAGTGCAACTTAACCATCGTAGTTGGGCGCATAGCGCAGAGTTCCTTCTTGGCTGACGCCATTACTTAGTAAAAGTTTAATCTTACTATTTCTTTCTGTTCTTTCAGCAACCTTTTACCGCAAGCTCGTCTCTACGATCCTTTGTCTACTGCCTTTAAAGGCCCCATCGGGACTCGGCCCTGCACAGTAGGGAGATCCGGGGGAGGTTCATATTCCAGTCTCACTAAGAGAATGTATATTTCCCTTTACTCCCATTTATTTCGCCATACTGCCATCCTTATACATCATGGAGAACACTCCTTTTAAATGTTGTCCTTCCTGTAACAGGAAGTTTCCCTGGAAGAATTTGCACCAAGTGTGCAACCTTTGTCTTCCCAGGGACCATGTCGAAGAACAGTGCAAGTCTTGCAAACTGTTCAGGCCAAAAACTTTAAATGACAGCAAGACTAAACGCTGGGCCCACCATGCAGGCTGAAGCCGCCATGGATGTCGAGGGAGCCTCCACCATGGCAGCATCAACATCCTAAGTGACGCTGAGGGCGATCAGGAACCATCAGATACCCACGTGCGAGACCCCAACAGGCAGGCCGACTGTTTTTCTACAGGGACAACACCCGGCAGCTCAAGCACTACCAAGTAACATCACACCAAGCACACCCCCACTGCTGAATGTCGACCACGTCATCGACCCATAAGCCACACGTGGCGTCAAGTGGAAGGTCTGAACATTCCCTGTCCTCTGGGCCATCGCGGTCACGATCACCACATGACATGCCCCTGAAACAGATATTAAAGTCAGTTTCCGACACCACGTCTAAATCTGGGAAGTGCTTGGGTGCCAATGACCGGGCGTCGAAAGATGCGTCGACGGCCTCGGTAAAAAGCTAAAAATTGAGCGAGTTAATTAAAAAAACACGTTCCCGACACCCTACTAAAGGGCATAACTTTGAAAAACCATAAATCTTCGCACCAGGTTAAAAAGTCACATGATACTAAAAGCAGTGATTAGACTACCCCCGTAGACACCCTTTCAGGGGCTATGCATCATAAGAAGCCCCCTGTCCCAGAACCTCCATCTACACCTGCTCCACCTACTCCTTCTCCCTCTGTGTTGCCAAGCTCCTCCCAATGGACCACAGAACAATTAGATAGGGTCATGAGGAGAATGTCCTGTTTCATAAACTTCTTTGACGACCACCCCAAAGTCCTCCACAACCTTGAGGGTACCCCACAGAGCGGGGTAGCAGTCATTCGGCCTGCTGCCAAACAAGCCTACCTGGACACCACGTAGGCTACCACCTTGTCACATCAGGACCTGGTTCAGGACACTTATTATTATAGCACTCAAGGCTCAAAGGACCCTGGCACCTACACAGACCCAGAGGACCAAGGGGACACGGGAGACTTGGACCAATATCATGATGATCACGATGAGGACTTTTACGTCATGCAGTCCCCAGACCACACTGACCCACCGGTGGCTGACTCCCCAGTAGATAACCATCTGCAATATGACCTGCTCTTAAAGGCGGCAGAACACTTAAAAATAGACACCCAAGAAGCCCAAGTCGACAAAGACTTTGGTGAGGACATCCTTGGGGATAAAAAAATGGCAACTCAATTTCCCCCCTGTTGTAATCGCTGCAGACACGTATTCAGCCCTCTCTGCTTACACCCAATTTGACATGCGCAGTCAACCCACGCATCAAAAAGATGTTTAGGCCAGCCACCTCAGGCCCCTTATACTTTAGGGTTCAGCTAAAACCCGACTCTCACCACTACAAGAAAGAGAGCGGGAACCCCCCCGGCCTTTGCTGAAGCCCCACCTGACAAGGAGAGTAAAAGGATCTACACCCTGGGCAGGGAAGGTTGCTTCCTCGGCAGCCTATCAAACAAGGATCGCTAATAACTCAACTCTATTAGCAAGCTATAATTGCCACAAGTGGGGCGAGATGGCACACCAAATATACTCGGCCCCAGAGTCCCTAAAAACGCAGGTCTCGCTCGCCATCGCTGAGGGGAAACAGGTAGCCAGCTGCATCCTTAAAAATATCCTGGACGCAGCTAACAACGCAGGAAGAATCGTGGTGGAAGGCACACTAATCAAATGCCACGCATGGCTCCGTCAGTCGGGCTGCAAACTAGAAATCCAGGCTACCCTCGTTAACATGCCCATTGAACCCAACGCTTTATTTGGCAAAGCAGTGGAGTATGCACTTAAAAACGCAAAAGAGGAATATGATACGCTCACATCCCTTGGACAGCTCACTAATAAACCCTTTGGGCAGAGGGGGGGCTCAAACTCTTGCCGTTTTAGAGGACAGAAGTCACAGCGGTCTTCTAATTACAACCAGGGTGGGCAAGGTTCGTCCTGCGGTTCTTCACAAGGGCAGTCCTCCCAACAGGGTTTTCAAAGAAGGTCTAGGAGTAGGGGCAGATCCTCCCATGAAAGAGGGGGCTCAACCCCTCCTTAGCAATGACCACCCGCTACAGGTTCCCTCCCATGCCACTCCAGTAGGAGGTCGTATTTCACCCTTTACCCACGCATTGGAGGGGATCACTTCAGACAAGTGGGTACTTTCCACAGTGGCGGGGGGTATTACATAGAGCTAATTCAAACACCAGCCAACCACCCGCCAAGACATACACTTCACAGGAAGAACAATGCATCCTGTAGTAAGAGGTCAAAGCACTGCTGCTAAAGGACGCCATAGAAATCGTCCCGGCGAACCAGGTAAACAAGGGTATTTATTCAATGCACTTCCTTGTGGTGAAAAAAGATCAATGCACCCTGTCCTAGAGCTGCGCCCTGCAAACACCTGAAAAGCCACAAAAATTCTGCATGACCACGCTACAGGAAGTAATCCCTCTGCTTGAAATGAGGGAACTACATGACAACCTTGTATATGAAAGATGCATACTTTCAAATTTTAGTGTTTCCAGCGCACAGAAGATTCTTGCGCTTCAAAATAGCGAATCAACACTACCAATTCAAGGTGCTACCCTTAGGCATAGCCTCGGCTCCAAGGGTATTCACCAAGGTACTAGCTGTAGTGGCAGCGCATCTACGCAGAGAATCAATCCCAGTGTACCCTTATCTGGACGACTGGCTGATAACAAGGGAATCCCCCCAAATTTGCAAGCAAAATACCCTGAGAACAAACAATCTCCTGTTCCAATTGGGATTCTCAATTGACGAGAAAAAATCAAGCCTTGTTCCAAGCAAGACAAAACAGTTCTTAGGAGGGGTCATAAAGACAGAACAGGGTCTAGTCTTTACATCAAACGAAAGAGTGCAAAACATACTGCTGCAAATACCTCAGTATCTAGCTGGTCGCCAAATAACTGTACGCAAAGCAATGCGTTTGCTCAGGATGATGTCTTCATGCATTTACCTGGTTCCGCATGCACGGCTGCGCATGCGTCCAATGCAAGAGTGGTTAGCGAAACAATGGTCTCAGGCAAGCAGTCAGTGGGACGATCTATTAGTTGTTTCGCTAACCCCAGTTCAAGCACTACGCTGTAGAACAAAGGAAAATCTGTTGAAGGGAAAACCTTTTCACAACCCTATAGTACAATTGGTTGTCACAACAGACTCATCTCTCACAGGGTGGGGAGCCCAATACCTTCACCACACAGTGCATGGACTGTGGACTCGGAGCACAACCCACAATCACATAAACCTGTTGGAGCTGCTAAGTGTTCAAAGCCCTGCAAGTTTTCCAAGTGCGCCTGGCGGGTTGGACAGTACAAGTCCTCACGGACAGCAGCGCTGCCATGTTTTACATAAACAAGCATGGGGCACACACTCTCCAAGTCCGTCCAGGCTAGCACATAATTGGAAGTGGTAACTAAAGTTGGGCATGTTCCTAACATTGCAACATGTTCCAGGGGAACTCAATTCTCTGGCAGACTCATTTAGCAGCGATCCTCTACCCAAGGAGCACGAGTGGCAGCTCGACAGAAACCTCCTAAACGATATCTTCTCCCTATGGGGTTACCCCCCTTTAGACTAGTTTGCCACAAGCCAAAACATGCAATGTCCAGACTTTGCATCCAGGTTTCCCCAACACGGATCCACGGAAAACGCGCTGTGGATGAACTGGTCAGGGAAATTTGCCTACACGTCCCGCCCCCTACACCACTTCTGAGCAAATTGGTGAACATAATGCACCAGCAAGAAGTGACACTAATCCTAGTTGCTTCTATGTGGGCGAGGCAACCTTGGTTTCCACATCTGCACAAACTGGCGATGTGCGATACAATCAAACTTCTGTGCCCTACAACATGCTCACACAGCACAGGGGGGACAACGTTCCACCCACACCCGCAGTCTATGAACTTGGAAGCTTGGCTCCTGAAGTATATAGAATTTGGACATTTAAAACTACCTCAAAGGTGTATGGAAATCCTCAGAGGCACGCAAACCAAACACAAGACACTGTTATTTTAACAAATGGGAAAGATTTGTAATATGGTGCCAGTCAAAAAATATAAACCCTATAGAATGTACTCCATCATACATTCTCCATTGTATGCTCCACTTACTAGACTCTGGGCTAGTATTTACGGTTCACCTAGCGGTTCTATCCGCGTGCACCACTTCTCAAAGTAAGGTGTCCTGGTGGAAGGTCCCTGTCATTAAGGCATTCATGGAGGGAGTAAAAAGACTTCACCCTCCCATTTCAAACCCGCCTCCAGGGTGGGTCCTAAATGTGGTACTTGCAAAGCTCATATGACTCTCCCTTTGAGCCTATGCACACATCCAGCCTTAAACACCTTACAGCTTTTCTAGTGGCTATCAGGTTATGTTATTTGGCATTCATATAGCGCTCTATATATCATTGGTATGACCTCAAAAGCGTTGGTAGTCCAGGTCAGTAGAGAGAGTATGGTGTCATAGGATGCTTGGGTGCACCAATTATGTGGGCAGCTGGTGCAATTGCCTAATGGTAGCTGCAACTTAGCATTAGGTGTGGTGGTATTTGATGTCATTTGAATGTGTGCAGTCTGGAGGATGGACACCAAGACTGGGTTCTGGCTGCGTTGGGCCTGTTTAGGACCCATATGTGTGTGCAGCTAGGCTGGTTTTCGTGTGATGTAGCTGCGTTTTATTAGAATGATGAGGTGTTGTGGAGTAATGTTCTTAAGTGAGCAGCTAGGCCAAAATTGATCGTGGTCGAGGGTTCTAGCTGTACTCTAATTGTGTGTTGATGTAGAGTAGAGAGTAAGCATAGTGATGTTGGAGGTGAGTGTTTGGATGGAGTTATAATCTAGGAGCTCGTTATTCTGGATTTCAAGCACATGTTTGCTTAGTAGCGACTTAATGAGCGTATTCACTGATGTCATTGATTGGGAACTTGGGTCGCCTCAGATGGTCATAGTCAGCATTATGGAAAGAGCCACGTTTTAGAGCATTACGGAAGGTCATATAGTCTTCGGTGTGTCGAATATGTTAGAGGAGTGAGTCCCATAGTGTTGGGCCCAAGGTTAAGAAGGCGGATCTTCTGATCCTGACCGAGTTAAAGGTTGGAATCACTCGAAAGAGGGCAGTACTTGATCTTGGGATGCGAGATGGGAGGTAGGGTTTTATCTTTTCTTGTAGATACATTGGGCTGGTCTTGTGCACTGCTCGTTGAGTGATGCATAGGGTTTTGAAGGAGGCCGGGTGAGATGTGGTCTGTGACCCAGGGCGAGGAACAGTTTTGGGGCAGCGTTTTGGGCTCTTTGGAGTTTGTTGCGTTGGTTCGCCGGTGCTCCCAGGTATGCATTTGAGTAGTTTGAGGTGGTAGTGACAGCATTTTGACACATTGGGGGAGGGTTAGACCTGAGTCCATAGTGCAGCCTAGGTTTTTGACTATATCGGAGGGCCGGGGAGGTGGGTCGAGGGGGGGGGGGCATGGCAGCCTATGTGGGAGAAGGGCAGTATTGCCACACACCAGGAGGTGTTTTTGTCATCCATCGGTCAATATCATGGAGACGAGATTCAAGGTCTGGATGAGGGTTGGTGCTTGTCTTGTGGATTCTTAGGATAATTTGTGTATCGTCAGCGTATTTGTAACAGGAGAGGCTGGCGTGCGGATTGTGGGGTGTGGGGGGGGCATAGGACCTGACTACCATATTTATCTGCATGTCATATACGTGGGGTGTTTGGGCACCATAGACCTCCTCTACAGAGCTTGCAGACCAGGCATTCAAAGGAGGAGTAAGCCTGTGTAAGAATGATAGAAGCAGGGACCCAGAAAGATCCAAGCTACTCCACCTAGTTATAAAAACAGTAGCAGTGCAAATGTGACATTCCAGAGGAAATGTGAGGGGTGGCTAAACAATGCAATTAACTGTGCAGTGATTGCTGTCCCCCTCCCTCACCGCACCTACCTGGTTGGTGGCAGCAGGTTGACGGCTGCAGCCTTCTTGCTTCCTTAGCTGACACCGGTGGACACAATCTGGAGCCGCTTCTGTAGCAGCTGCCCTTAGCCGAGGGCTTCCCCGGCAAGGCTACCCTGGAAGGGCCTTTGAAATACAGCTGTTCCAGTCACAGGCTTGTCATGGACCAATGAGATTCAAACGGGCAGAGAGACAATTACCTGCTTCAGCCAATTGCAGGGTAGATGGTGGGGACAGTAAGAAAGCTAGAAACAAACAAAAGACTACACCGTAGAGACTGCACACCCTAGATGCAAACCAGCTCAGAAAATGGGGTGGGAGTCCCCAGAAAACACAATATAAACCTCACAGAAAACCACAAGCTAGGCAGAAAACTATTGCAAAATGCACACAAATCCCTCCACAAAAGCTCCTGAAACAGGCCAAAAAATTGATTGAAATCAATATAAAACTCCTCACTGAGCATCAACCAGCCCCTTAGACTGCTTTTCAAGTTGTTAACTTGCCGGATGCTTCAGGATTCTCCTCATAAAATGAGCATGGCTACTCTGCCATTCTGCCAAACCTTTGGGTAGTACAGACTTATACTACGAGTTGGGGCCTGTTTACGAAGGGATTTTTAAAAGTGGGCAGAGGTTTCTATCCTTCACCCCGATTACGAGCAGATAACTCTTGGGCCCATCAAAACTTCCCCCGCCACAAGAACGGAAGAGACAGCCATGGGACAAAGTTACTGTCTTTTATTAGCAATCAAAAATAGATGGGGATCGCACCGGAAAACAGATATACTCAAGAGCTCTCGACTTTCGAGCCTGTCTCGCGTGGCTTTGTACAGTTGTGATGTCACAAACGTGGGTATTGGCCCACAAACATATCAGCCGATTACATTGGTCAGTTTGGGCCAGCTATGTATAGAAAATCTATACGTTAGTCCTACAATTAGAGAAACATGTCTAGGAGCCCCTCCTGAGACCACCCTACTAGTGTCGGTCTACAAGGTTGCAGGGTCGCAGAGAGACCATTGGCCCTTGCAACAAATGATCCTCCCCATGGAAGTTCAATCTGGATCTCTCCCATCCCTGGGACCCTGGACAGTTACCAGACTGAGTGTACCTTTTCAAGGCAATGGGAATGAACATGGAGGTGCGAAGCGTTCCCTAATGTTGCCATTCTCTGATCACCCAGGCCTGTGAGAGCGCAGTCAAATGTCCAGCTGAAACACTTGCAGCTTCTTCTCTCTTGGTTTGGTGGGAACGACTCTCCCCATCTACCCTGTTTGAATGGGCATTGTCCTGTTCAGCTGGGTCACGTGTCATAGTGAAGTATTCGTCAAGATAGACACCCAGAGGACAACGCCGTTAGATTGGAAGAATAACAAAAAGCCACTGTGCATGACACCAGGTATTATTCCAATACCGCATTGAAGATATGAGAGGCGTTGTGCACTCAGACAACCGTATCGAATGTACCCTCACACTGACGTGGTGGAATGATGTCTGCATACACCATTGAACATAGAGCTATACGTGATATCGGGCAAGAGTAAAGTGGCATCATAAAGAGAGGAGACGAGGACGAACTTAAACAATATGAAAATAATTAAAGAATGAAGATGTAACTGAAGTAACAAAGTAAAAATTCATGCGAATACGAAGAAATTATATATACTAAGAAGGTAAGTGAGAATGGAATCAATAGATGTATATACGCAGAAATGCAAGATAGATGAGAAATATAGAAGCTTTCTGTTGTAGAAAATATAACACGAGTAAAGTGGCCATGATGAAAAGATGGACGGCGGTTTTGTACAATAGTAAGCTAAGATGCCTGAAGGAGAGAGCTCGAGGTTGCAGGAATTGACAGGTGCTGGAAAACAGCTTTGTGCAAAGAAAAAAAGAATATCTGTTTGGCTTGGGATTAAGGATACCACATCAAGAGGTAACTGCAAGGCACAAGGAGTCGGAGGATAAGCTACATAGGCACAACATATTTCTCTTAAGTTGGGTAAAGGAGAGAACATTTGCAAGTGCCATGTATTGAACAATCAAAGATGCAGAAAGCATAGGCAAGACAGAGAAACCAGTTTTCCAGAGGCCAAGAGGAGTAATAGCACCCAGTATAACTGAATTAAATAGCATTAAATAGGTCAAAATGGACAAAATCGTGGTTTTCTCACACGTGATTCAGGACCGGAAAACAAGACCTATTCATTAAGCTTCAGACGAAGATATCGATGTACCTACACTCCCTTAAAAGTCCCAAGGAAGAGAACATTCAGCAAGGTCAACTACAAACAAGCCGCCTTGTTTTAGGGCCTAACTGATGAGAGATGGTAGGCTAATTGGCCAAGTGGGCAGTGGTCTGATGTTCCCTGCTCCTTGGTTTCATTTTTGCTTGTATGCTGCTAACGAGTCGTATGTCCAAGGTTAGGAGAGAATGCCAACTAATCATGAGGGCCTATGTAATGGACCATACATTGTTGCAGAAGACCAAACCGCTGCTGTTATTCTGCTATAAATCTGTATTATATGTAGTTGCGGGTAATTCAAGGCGTGCTTACCAGATAAGGGGCAGCCAGTTATGTTACTAACGCCTAAATGAAGTATAGGTATATATGTTCCCTTAACCAATCCCTCCTTGCGATAGGTTTTTGCTGTTTGATACGTAGGGTGACTTCATAGCTGACATGCATAGAGGTATAAAGCTTTTGTGCAATTGATATGTAGATGAGAGTAAGTGAGCTGCAATCTGTTTGTTCACCAGGTTCGTGCTGGATGCTCCGCAGTGTTGCACCTCTGGGCCCGACCCCTGGATTCCTTGGTCTGATGACTGAAGGCAGGACAATGGACTGGATGGCTCAGCAGCAGTCTCGAGAGAGGACCTGGGGCACGACTTTCAGCAACTTCTTTGATCACTCTGCGGTTTTGGCACCTTTTCTTCAGCACTAACAAAGGATGCAATTTGCCCGATCAATCTTCTTCGCCTTCTGTAGTCCCGAACTCTAATGTGGGGGGCTGGGCAAGTCGGATTGGATCTCTGGAGTGTCCTTGAGGGATCAGCAAATATTTGGATGGATACGGCCTTTCCACGACATGCACTCGAAATGAGCAGCAAGTCTCTTGCTATTGGGCTTCTGCAGCTCTGGAAACTCGTAGGACCTCGGGAGATCACTCAAATCAAATTAAGTCTTGGGACTGGTTGTTCCCACCAGCCAAAGGGAAGGAGTCATCCTCTTTGGAGCTCCTCTGTCGCACAGAAAACAGGATCAGGACAGCAGTGGTCACTTCACGGTTTTGCAAAGGGTCTGTAGGCGCGTCTGGTCGTCTTCATCGGTTACTTCAGCTTCCAGTGGTCGACTTGCTTTTCAATCCAGGAGCCTCACCTTTTATAGAGTTCCAGCACACACTCCTCTGCAATCTCTCTCAGCAATTTACAGAAAGGGGCGTTTTACTGTCCAATCAGGACAGCCAGACCCCCAGTGGGAGCTGGTTCTATTCAGGCATTCTGGCAGACAAAGGACAGGGGGGTGGAAAACTCCTCCCTCATTTCTGCCTGCCCAGACACTCTGGAGCCTAGTCGGGGACACCCAAGGGTTTACACCAAAGGCAAAACACACAGACTGACCTCCCCCTCCCAGAATGGCAGAAGAAAGGCTAACAAAAAACAACCACTCTAGTAATGGCAAGAAAAGAAGGGAGGCCCAAAGTTGGTACAAAAATTACACAATAGTTGTTAGAACACATCCACTGCCACCAGCCATAACTACGAGATTGTCTGTGACTAAAACGTCACAGGAGCAGAGAGAAGGGGGATACCACGTATCCCTTTGGCACTTCACATAAGGTGATGTGTGCCAATCTCTCAGAGATACTAGGGGTCACCAGCAACACTGCCCCTAAGGAGCTGTTTGCTGCAATAGTAAAATGCAGATGCCTTTAAGAACTATGGAGCAGACAGACTCCATAGTGCAGGTAGAGTACAAAGAATAGAGTTCCAAAAGACAGATCCCACTAGAATGAATGAGTGGAAAAGTGCTCTACTCATTCAGGATTGAAGGAAAAAGGTTTAGAAGTCCAGAAAAAAGTAGTGGGGGGACTCACAAGGAGAGGGGATGAAGCATCAAAATGATAAATCTCCCTAACATGTACATAAGCCTACAACATATTCAACATCTAATGGTTACAGTGATCGTTATCTAAATTAAACTGTCCAACAATGTCATGCAAGATCATCTGAAACTTCCTTGGACTCCCAAGTCCCAGAAAGTCTCAAGTAGTGAGATGAGGATGAGGAAGAGGAGTATAGAGTCAGTGTGGAGGGAATGTGACACCAAGTACAATGTGCAGTCTAGTTGTCAATTTCCAAGTCAGATCCATAGTACATTTAACCCTGGAAATCACCTGCAGCTGACAGACCGGAGAAGGAGAGAGGTGAAAGGCTGCAACGTGCGCGGAGCAGGAAGCGAGTCCCAAGGCAGAGGCAAATTCACGGAGAAGAGCCGTCAGAAGAGCAGGAAGCATTTGCCGGTAATAGACTAGACTGAAGAGGAGGAACTCTTGTGAAGTCAAGCTGGGCTGTGCGCAGCAGGACCAGGAGAAACGCTGTGCTGCAGAGCGGCAGTGGTTCCATGGGTGATGAACTGGCATGCCGAAGCGGGAGCCAAAAGAGACACTGCCAAGAAAGGAAAGCTTGCCTGACGGAACCTTATGGCAGCAGCCGTACGGTAAACCGGTGAGTAAACCTAAACAAGTTGGGGTACCTGGGATGCACGAATACATTAATGAACATTTTGGAAGCATTTTTGAATACTGACCAAATTGAATTGAACAGCGAAGTAAAATCTGGTACAATTCTCCTGATATGAAATGTCGGTTGGGGGAAACCTGGAACCAGCATTGCCATAAGCTAAAATCCATTACAGAAATAACAAAAGGGCAAATAGTGATACCTAAGAGGAATGTGAATGTTGCAGAGAGACATAAGAGCATCAGGTAGAAGATGCCTGTCAGAGGAGTACACCAGGGGATCTGCATGAGCCAAAAGAGAGAATCCTGGCAGGAGATTAAACCAGAATATCAAGAGTTTCAGTTGAGCGGTTTCCTGGCAGGAGAGTATACCAGGAAACACATTTTGAACTGGCGTATTAAAGAGAATCTTTGTCATGGAAAGTTTGTTGTTTCAATTGACACTTTGTCAACCAGAGAATTAGAAAAGACTTGCCTTTTGCCATACTTACCCCACACTGGAGAACAGACATTTGTGTAACCATCCTGAAAAGTAGGAAGGACTTTCCTTTGCTATATTCCAACCAGTGTTGTGCAAAAGCCATTCTGTTTGCCATCTTGAAAGACTAGGAGAGACTTTCTCTTTTATATTCCAACCAGGGTTGTGGGAGAGACATTTGTTTTGCCATCCTGAGGTAACGTATTGCATGAAATAACACAGAGATGACAAACACTTCCGGACACTTTGCGACGCTTTGTATTTTCCCAGGATTTTTGAAACGCCAAATCCTAAAATCAGCAGCAGCCTAATTTCTGAAACAAAGTAAATGTTGATGGCAACACTCCAAGGCGGCCCGAGCTTTCCAGGAGCAGCTGCCTCTATAGCTCCTTATCAAACCGCAGAGGGGAGTGAGGGCGAGTGAGCTGTGGTCTGCACTGGATTATCATCTTTTTTCTGTTTCTATCGTTTGGAGCCGGTCCCAGCGTTCCAGGAGCAGCTGCCTCTATATCTCCTTCATTAAACCGCAGAGCAGAATGAGGTTGCGTGAGCTGTGGTCTGCAATGGTCTGCTGTGTACGCGCAGTCGCAATGTTATAAGGTACTCTCTGAGGCGCTGGCCACTCCTCTGCAGCTGCACACTGCCAGGCGCACCTGAAGTGCTTCATTTTATCACTGTTACCCGTTCTATTGCTGATATTTCTTGGGCAGTCTGGAGCAGTGATTATTTATTGCATGCTTATTTTGAGCCTGGATTAGGAGTGCGTGCAGGAGTGTGGTTTCCCCTAGCCTGCTGCAGCCTACCCTGGCCTCCTGTGGTAAGGATTTTACTATATTTCTTCTTTTTTTTCCTTCTTATTTTCAAAGATTTTAGCATTGGTCATCAGCAGCTAGACTTGTTTTTTGGCCTGCATAAGATAAAGTAATAATAATTTGGCATTTATATAGCGCTACGAACCCTCGGGTATCTGAGCGCTGCTTATTATTACCCACGGTGTGTGGTGCTCATTTATCGACCTCTGAAGGATGAAAGGGTGAGTTTGGCCCTGCCGGGATTCAAACCTGCGTTAGCAGGCTCTGCACGGATGTCAAAGCGAGCGCTCTACTCGCTGTGCCACTTGACCGTGACTCATTACTACTATTATTAACCTCACCTACTGCCCCCCCCTTTGGCTACTTCAACACACTGTGTCTCGAGTGACCTGGAGTGTGAGTGGGAGTGTGGTTCCTCCTGGGTTTCCATAGCCTGCCACAGCTTGTTGCTCAATCTTTCCTAACTCTGTGACTCTGAAGGAATTCATAAACCACGGCTGCTGGTATCTGCTTTCTTTGTTGGGAAAGTTATTTTGCTTAGAGCGGCTAAGTGCAAGGCAGGAGGGTGATATGTACGTCCTTGTCCGGACTTGTGACTGGGCTTCTCTTCAACGTGTGACCTCCTTTTTCCTGTGCTGTGTGTATATTTAGTGTTTATTGTGGAATAGTACTCTGATTTACCTGACTTCATGCACAGTAGTGTTTATTACTTCCTATATTCAATTAATATCATTTTTCTTACAGGCTTTTTAAACAATTTTAACAATTTATATATCTAATTGTATGAAACTACATATTTTACAGTTTACAATTCAATAGTGTTGAATCAAGGCTTATGGTGATGTACTGCTTTTGTCCCTGGCTTGCTTTGAAAGGGTGTCTATAGTGTGAATTTTGTGGCTGACTTGTGATGCAGCTGTTTTTCTTGTTTGTTGTATCTTCTAACACCACTACCTTTTGATAGTGAGCACCAAATCGTTAAACACTATTCTGAGAAAGACACTCTGCCAATAATCCTCTATTATGCCTGGGAAATATGGCCTGAGGTCTAACAACCATAAAACAAGTAGGAAAACATCTGCACCAAAAATCATGATGGCCAATAGGGAACGGGAGAAGGGTAACTGATGTAATACCTCTAAACCACGTGTTAAGAGTTCCCCTAGCAGATCCTGCCCTAGAGGTTGAAGGACTGGGACTATCGAGACTTACTTTTCTTCCGATCCTATTGTCCCATCCAGTATGGTGCCAGTAATTGCCCAGGCTAATGCCTGTACAGTTAGAATACTGCGCACAGTGAACCTAGCAATAACATGGTGTACTCAGACATTTCCTTCTCTGGGATGGATCATAACCACTCCCTACTGGCTTTACTGGGGATGATTGTAGCGTTACTGATGCTCGTGTAACCATGACATTAAGAGGCATTCCAGTTTTCAGTGTGAATAGTTTACTTTTTCCCGTCATGTTTTCCCCTGTATCACTTAAACTTATCATCCGGTGGGTGTTTAGACCAACACCTAATCACCAGGTAAGGAACGCCCGACAGCTTAAGGAGCTGCCAGAGTCCGTCTCTCCCCCCTTACCTCGTGAAGTGTTATAAGAACAGGGTCAGCGTTAGTACTAGGGGCCTTTAAATCTGTAATACTCACTGAACTGGCACAGGTCACAGCCAAACAGCTCAACAGCGTTTCTCTCCAGCCCTTATTGCCTCCAGGGCTTAGCGCCACAAGGGTGGATATGCCGGCAGTAAATGCTGGGTTGGAATCACGTGATCGCTCACGTGTGCGTGACAGGCCCCGCCTCCTCCAGGAAGCAGGGGAGCAGCAGGAGCTTAGCTCGCAATGCTGCTGGGCTCAAAATGGGCTGCAGGCAATCCGAAATGCTTCGTTCATGAAGCGCACCTCCAGGTAAGCAGAAACACACCCTACTGGCTTTATGCTATTCGCTGCGTGATTCATTGACAAGATACACAAGTGGGTTTGCTCTGACAACTGGATTTGGGGGGGGTACTCTTTTTTTATTTTTTTATATAGTACCCATTAGGTTATTTAGTCATGACACACGTGTTCAATCATGTGTAATAAAAGTGAAATCTAAACACAAATAGACTTACAGATTGACATCTTCATATAAAGTAAAGGTGCATTTATTCATTTTGCATTTCAACATAAATATTTGGTTTTTTATCTTTGCATTTAAATTTTTAAATTCAAAGAAGTTTTTTTGACAAACATAACTCAATTGTGATGCCTAGGAGTTAGAGTCGTGACCACCACCTATTGGTGACAAGTGACAAACAAGTTTAACTTAAGTAAACATATTCCAACCAATGTTCAAAACAGTGTAAAGAGCTATTGGTTTTCTGTAGCCAGGCTTGGGGTGACCTAACACGTGGTGATTCATTGACACCTGAGCCTAGTACACTAGCCCAGGGGGATCCCCTCGTTGTCGCAAATGACATGATTCCTGGGAGACTCAATGAAGAAGTTGGAAGCCCTTCTGGGGCCACTAATCTATCTAAGAAAGATAATGATTCAGGCCCTAGGCTATATCTGCATCCCAAAATATGAATCCTCTTGATGAAGTAGCAATATTAGGAACATCTAATTCTGATGTGCCACAGCATTGTGATCACCAAACTCAACTCTCAAGCTCCAATTTGCCATGAAGGTTCTATTAAAAATGTTTGGCAACATTTTGGTGGAGGCATCTACCCTCTCTAATATCGCCTTGAAATCTGACGATGATGAAGAGCTAGATAAACTCATAGAGGCTGCAGTTCTTTACACCTCCAACTATTTAATTCATCATAATGCTGCTGCCAAGCTTGTGGAGGACAGTATCATTGATGCTGATCCGGTGGTGGACGAAATTGCTGAAACTATTGGTGACACCTCCAGTTTTCCTTACTAGGAAACAACGTAAAAGGAGAAAGAGATTGAACAAGCAAAATGTGCCTAAACATGGTGGAACTAAGGGTGTTAATAACCTAGATGATGATATAACATACAAGAGGTGGTGAATGATAACAATACTAAAATAGCAAAGGGCAAAATAAAAAGGGTAACCAAGGCTAAAGGTACTCTAGCTGGGCCCTATATGATAGGCACCTCCCTCTTTTAATGCCAGCAATGCCGATTGTGAGACACCGGCGGTGCATATTAGTAACAATGACAATAGCCCCTTCCCTCATCAGCAGACAAATCGTCCCTTGGTAACCTTTGGTGGGTGTTCTGGAAGAGAACAAGGTCTTAATATGGTCTCTGACGACACCTTAGAGGCTGTGTCGCAGGTGCCCTCCCCCACAAATTTGCTTCCCCTCCTAATGCTACCATTCAAAATAATAATCTGAGTAAAACTAAGGCCCAACCACACATAAATCGGACTGAATTTCTTGCTTTGACTCTGAAAATTGTACCATTAAGGATTTTAGTTCCCGAGATTTTGATTTTATTGAACCGATTAGGGACACTATGTCCCAGTATTGGGGTTTGATGAGGTGCTTGGACGTTCATCTGATAGTTATTGCAGTTGGTTCCAATGTTTTCTGTTACTGCAGGATATTGCCTTTTTTTGCTTTTTGTAGGTGTATCTGCGTCTGGTTGTGTGGTAGAAAGGGAAGTTGAAGATTTGTTGTTTGGTTTTCCTACATTGTGTACAAGTCCAGACCATTCCCTTTTCTCAGAGTACTGCAGTGTCCAATAGCTTTTAATTGAGATTCATTTTTGTGGCCATTAACAGACATTATTTGACGTATTTCCAAACCTGCATTGGGTAAAGTCTGTACAGTTGGCACACGCAAAGGAGTGGTTTGTGTAGATAGTACTTAACTTTGCTTTCTTGCTGATTGTTTGCATCATTGAGCCCAGTGTATTTTTTGCCAAGTGGTCTACAGGTATGCCAAATGGGGTTCAGTTTGGCTTCAGCAATGGTCATCTTCTTGGCTAGGACAAAGAAACATGGTGGATTCTGCAGTCCTCATCTGTAACTTCATACATTGCCCCATGAATGCTATCTCGATTTTTCTCAGTGATGGATTGGTGGTTTTTGGTAGTTTCATTGAATGTTAATGTGGCATATTTGCGGCCTGTTTTATCTGTGCAAATACGGAAAGCATCACTTGGCAGGGCACACTGTTCTTCTCTTCCTCGTCGTGCAAAATGTAGTTGGATATCGTACCATACTTTATATTGAAGAGTTATTGGATAGTTTGTATTGAAAATTCCACTACTTTTCAGTGTGTGCAGATATTTTCCTCTGATGCATGGTTTGTGCATTGTTTGACCTTTGCACTCACATCTTGCTTTCTTTATCATGGCAATGAAAATATTGTTGGCACTCTGGAACTCTTCCCCATGCATCAAGTTCACATTTCGTGAGAATGGAGGGTTGTTCAGATATCTATTGAGGCCAGCACAGATTGAAATTAGGCTTGCAGGTTGATATTCAGAGCCAGATGATTACGTACCTCTGCATAACATTTCTGCAGCGAGTTGTTCAGTATTGGAAGTGGAAGTTTGCACTGTGCTAGCCAGGTTTTAAAGATGTCGGTTGCCCATTTGGTTGCATTTTGTGTGTTGGCTTCCCATCTGTTGATCTCCAGGGCATTCAAATCTGCATCAGTCAGACAATTGTCAGACAATTGTCTTGTAGGCATTTCCTGCATGTCTTCACTATCTTCCTTCATCCACTCCTTGAGGGTTTGGTTTCCAAGGAGGCTAAATGATATTTGTGCCATTGCTATCAAATAACAGTGTAGCAGTACAAAGTACAAGCTGCAATGCTGCAGCCATTGACTTGGTTGTGTTTTTCTATAGGGTGGTGGAAGGTGATTGGATGGAAGGAGTATGTTATTAAGGAAATATATGGTGTGGGTATGTTTTTTAAACTACACAAATGTAAGCTTTTAATCATTACACATTTAAATAGACTAGCACAACATTTGCAAGGTGGGTCTGCATATCCATTAACTTAGCGTGCAATCAATCAACTTACTTGTATGTTCTTTTCCTACCCTTGCCATTCACATATAACGGTGGACCAAACAATGTGAGGAGGTAGGGGCAAGGGTCCACGTTACTTTATGCCAGTGAAATATCAAAGAGGGTAAGTTGGATTTTATACTAAAATAAAGATCTTCCTTCTCCGCTCCTTGAAACGCTTTCGTTGCGAACGGAAAGTGTTTCTTCCTGCTTTCATTGAGGGTCGGAGCTATGTTAGGCACATTGGTCTTGCAACGTGCAATACAGAACGTTAACTCTTTCCGTTCCAAAATTACACGCAGACCAACGCAGCAAGTTCCTGGGCTGCAATGGGCAGCGGCGCAGGCACAGGTAAGGACATACAATTAAAATTGCGGGCTGTAATCAATCTGTAGTCTCTACCAGTTCGTATAGCCAGCAGATAGACCAATCAGGATTGACAAAACCCCACTAGGGTGTTCTAATTGGCGTTAAAACCATCTGAACGTGGTAAGAATTAAGACCTGCGTTGATCAACCTCATGTAATTGCAGTCAATGAATACAGCTAATTCCAGTAACATTATTAATATCCTCAATATTTATGATCCACCTGGCTCATCTAAAACCGATGACATCACTTAATTAGTAATGGGTCTGATTGGAGACTTAAAAAGCGCCAATGGAAAAAATCAGATTGATGTGAAAGGGGATTTTAATGCCACTTGCAGGTGTCGGAACCAACTATTGCAGACCGAATATGTAATGAGTAGGTCTCTTTTTGATAAATAAGCAAAATAGTCCCCTGAGGGAGCTGTTTGGGTTGATGTCCTATTAGATTGGGATTGTGTGCTGCTGAATGGAAGGACTATAGGGGATGTCCCAGGCAAAACTACCTGGAAATCTGGTTCAAAATGTTCAATGCTGGATTACTTTTTCTGCAACTCGGAGGCCGTCCAGTTTGTTAGGAAGTTAGAAACTTTGGAAACTTCCTCTAGTGACCATGTTATCCTGACCTTAAGGATTCAGTGTCCGCTTGAGAAGCATCATCTGGGACATGTTGGGGATATTAGATATTAATCAAGGAGGTAATAGGATTAGATGGACTGAGAAGAGTATAAACCAGGCCATTGCCTTTTTCTCTAACTTCTGCAGTCGAGATTGAGAGGTGTATTAAAGACTGCACCTCTCAATTGGCGTTTCAAAGGGGACACCAAAATATCTTAAATCAGACCATTAAAAAATACTGGTTTGATAAAACCATTTGAGATGCTAAAAGGACTCTTAGATGGGAGTTGCGCGTGAATAGTAAGAACTGCAGCTCCAAAGAGGCCATGATAGATGCTAAACAACTGGCCAAAAAGCAGTATCGCAGATGGGTTAATGACCGAGTCTCCACGGGTAAAACCGCCCAATGGCAATTTTTGTTAAGGGTGTCTAAGCTAGAGATTCCAGGAAATTTTGGAAATTGAGTACCTTTAATTCCCATCCCAATACTTGCCACATCGCCATTTATCGCAAACACCGGAAGTTCCTGCGTTTTGTCTTTCAGGGATTAACAAGGCAAGGCCCTGCCCTTCGCCTAATTGCTGCAGAGGGTGTTCACCAAATGCTTAGCCCCGGTGGCAGCTCATCTGCGCCGCAAAGGAAACCACCACGTCTACCCTTACATGGATGATTGGGTCATCCATCTGGTCCTGCTCTCGTGCGCTGGCAATCCAGCACACTGCGTAGAGCATCCAGATCCTGACTTCACTAGGGTTCTCAATAAATTCTCGGAAGTCCTGCTCAAGACGCACTATTCCTGGGTGCCAGACTCAACACACTCTTGTATCTAGCGACTCTCTCGAAAGAGAGGGTGAAGGCCATCCAGGGAAAGGTCCAACAGCTATCGACTGCTTCCTTTGCAAGCGTCTGGTCCATCAAGTACTGCTGGGGATGATGTCCCGCTGTATCCATCTGGTCCCTTTTTTGCAGACTGCAGGTGAGACCCCTTGAAGAATTTCTGGATGTCAGATGGCAGCAAGTCATGGGCAAATGGACCGACAAGATCGCTCTTAATCGGGTATTCCGTCAAGCTCTGTAGTGGTGGTCAGTTCATTCTCATCTCTCACAGGGTGCTCCCTTTCAGGCCCCTGCGTATCAGGCGATAGTCAGCACTGACTCCTTCCTAGAGCGTTGGTGGGTGGGGAGGGTACACAGGATTAAGGCTATTGGAAGAGGAGTTGCACATCAACATCCTAGAACTACGAGCAGTCTTCTGTGCACGACCACCATGTTTTGCATCAGGAAACAGGGCTTAACGCGTTCCCCCACACTATTCCTGGAGGCACAGAACCTGTGGCAATGGGCCATTGCTTGACGCTTGTTGCTCGTCCCATTTCACCTGGCAGGTATCCAGAACACCGCCACTGACTCTCTCAGCAGAGATCTGCGGTCCTGCCACGAATGGGAGCTTCAGCCAGCACAAGTGTCTCGTTTCTTCAACAAGTGGGGTCTCCCTCAAATGAACCTCTTTGCAACAGCAAGTGCCAACATGTTGCCAGCCGAAATCCTCAACCAAAGGGTCTGGGGGGAGGCTATCTAGTTCCCTAGGGAGTATGCTTTCTCACCGATTCCGCAGTTGTTATGAGTGCTCAACACATTCAGACGATGCCACTGCAGGATGATCCTTATTGCACCGGCATGGCCTCAGACCTTCTCCATCTGTCAGTGGCTCCAGCCATCCAGCTACCTCCACTTCCAGACCTCCTCCCCAGAGAAGGAAGGTCAATCCTGCACCACAAACCAGCGTCTCTGAGCCTCATGGCATGGCTCCTGCAGCCCTAGAGTTTGGACACTACTTGCTGCCTTTGGAATGCAAGAAGATTCTGGTCAAGGCCAGAGCCCCTTCTATGCTTGCTTGCTACAAGCACAAGTGGAAGTGTTTTACAGTGTGGTGCCGGCCACAGAGGATTTCTCTGCTGCGTGTGATATGATAGTTTATTTATATAGCGCCTATACACAATGTGTTTCAAAGCGCTTCAAGGCAAGGGAGGGAACAAGGGAAAATACAGTAAGGATGTGAAATTAACTATCGTACTCGGCCTGATGACATTTCAGTTAGTGCAAGAGCTAAGACATAGATGAGGAAGGGAGGGGCAGAGTGGGAAGGAAATGGAAACAGACCGGCGACTACCGCAGTAGGCCTGACAACATTTCTGGTAGAGCAGGAGAAAAACAAGAGGTGAGGGAGAGGGTTGCAGAAAGTTAGGGGAGGAACAAAAGCAGCGACTATCATACTAGGCCTGATGGCATTTCAGGTAGTGCTGGGGGTGGGGGGGTATGGGGAGGAAAACACCAGTAAGGGGAAGGGGGAGGAGGCTGATGAGGTTGCCATCATTCTAGGTCCAGGCACAATTCTATAGAGTAAGTGCATAGAAGAAAGTAAGGGGAGGAGATAAGAAATGGGAGAAGGGAAAGGAGGAGAGAACAGAGAGCAGTCAAAAAGAGTGGAGAAGCAAGAGGGGAGAGTGAATACAATTGCAGAAGTCAGTAGTAATACATAATCGTGCAAGCCAGGATACAAGATGAAGATTGGAACAGCATGATTCACGGCCACCATGAGTGCAAGATGCAAAGGAAGTCCAACGTGACGACACTGCAGCTCCTTCCATACCTGCTCTCGCTTGCCAAGGCTGGCCTTGCCCACGTGTCTATCAAGGTCCACTTGGCATCCATATCGCGGTACACATGGCCTTTAGGCAAGCTCTCCCTGTGGTCTCACAAACTCGTTAAGGAGTTCTGCAAGGGCCTCTTCAAAAGTTTTCTCCGGTAAGGGCTTCTGCCCCTTTGTGGGAGCTGAACGTGTCACTGTGATAGCTGATGGGTACTCCGTTTGAACCTATGCATCAGGCCTCTTTGAAGTTTCTTGGTGGCGCTCACCTCGGCCAGGTGGGTGGGGGAGATGCAGGCTCTCGCCTGTAAGCCTCTGTACTTGTTGTTCCATGCCGCTAAGGTGGTTCTGCGAGCTCATCCTTTCTTCATGCCAAAGGTTCAGTCAACTCATCTAAACAAGCCTTTGGTTCTGCCACTTTTCATTGCAAATCCTTCTTCACCTACTTAGAGGGCGTTGCATTCGCTGAGCTTTGTGCATGCCCTGAAGTTTTACATTGCACACACGAAGGGCGTTCGAAAGACTTCAAAAACCTTTCATCAATTTTTGACCTGTGGGACATGGGAAGGCCCTGTCTAATACTTGCATCTTCACGTGGCTCTTGGGATGTATCGTGCATTGCCATCGTCTGGCCAACAGACAGCTTCTAGTCGGTCCGAGAGCCCATTCTACCAAATCCATCCCAGCTACGGCAACGTTTCTCTTTGGTATTTGCATGCTCGACATCTGCAAGGCTGCTACTTGGAGGTCTGCCTGTACCTTCACAATATTCTACTGTGTCGACAGGGATTCTAGGGAGGCGTCCCGTGTCAGCCAAGCAGTGCTGCGCCACCTGTTTGTTTTGACGTGAGTCTGGTCCAGGTATAAATGTATTGGTACTGTGATTCTTGCCACCTCCCATGGTTGTGTATATGTACTGCTGTGTAATCATGTTCATGAGCATGTGAATCTATGCAAGGCCCCATGCTGGAGAAGGAACAAGATAATTAACGGCCTTAGCAGGTCTGCATGTTTTAGGAACCACCCGGTCCACTTCGGAGAGGCCACGCCACAGCTGGATTCTTCCTGCTTCTGCAGCGAGTGGGGTTCTCTCTGACCTGCGTGGTTCTTTTCAGCTTCTTCGGAGACCAACTGTTTCTCGACGCTTCAGGCAGCGCAGGTTTGAATTTCCCAGGCCCTGCAGGACAAATGCCAGCTTCCCTCTCTGCTCTTCCTGCTCCCGAACACACCTAGTTGTCCTTCGATCTTTACTTTAGATCACTGGGACCGCCCCAGCGTTGCGTCACTGTTTGTTATCTTCATGCCTCCTGGTGGCCACCTCGTCGCAGTACTTTGGTAATCCCTTGTGCTGTGTTTTTATATGGATCTTCTTCCTCATCTCAGTCTGGTCTTACAGTTGAGATAGTAGAGACTTTACAATAACATACAGTAGTAGTTTATCGTTGGGCGTGAGGAGTCGTCAATGGGGCCATGGCTTCTGGGTACAAGGGTTTAGTGAGGTCTTTTACGGGACGAGAGTCCTTATCCCGATGAGGGAAGTCTCACTCTATGAGGTCCTCCTGCTTTTTACCACCCCTCGGCAGACTATTGGGTAGCGGCCTCACCTCACTAGCCTCATTGGGAAGGGCTGCCTTCTGGGGAGAAGTGACGAAAACCTGTGTATCGTCACACAGCACAAACTGTAGTCTGGGGCAAGTGGGTAGATTCATAGGCAGGGAAAATATATACAGTCACAGTGCAAGATGGAAAATAGATTTGCCAAAAATATAAGTCATGCAATGCATTGGTAAAATTAAAACCCACAGTAAACTCAAGTCACATATGTGCGAAACACAGGCAAAGGCTGTCAAGGGTCCACATGTGGAGATTGCCATTTCCACAGCCCCCCTCTTTTCCTGAAAGGGGCCACGTCAAGTGGGCTGGGGAGCAGTGTCCCACCTCAGTTCGGGCCTGCCTGTAAAGTACTTGGTTTAGGGATGCGATGAGTGGGATATGAGCCGTGGTTAAGTAGGGCCCCAGGGGTCTGGCAACACTTTCACTTGAGGCACCAGAGTAGTTGGAAAATGCAATTAGTGCAAGCAACCCTCCAAAAGCATACCAGACATATGGAAGCAGTTTTCCCCAGAAGCTTAACCAGTCTTTTATTTCATCTAGAAAGTCCTTGGATGTATCCTTGAGGGTGGCCCCAAAGGAGGTGATGTGAGCAGTGTGGTCAAAGATTTCATCCAACAAAACACTCTTATCCAGTAAATGCACGCACTCCGCCATGGGAAGCTAATATCATGTGGCGGGCCATACAGTTTTGCTGCCTCTGCTCGGTGGCTAATGTTTCCAGCGAGACAGCAGTCTCATTCACCGCTGCCTCCAGAATTGCCTGCAGCCGATACAGCCAGACCTACTCTCGTGACAAACGTCTGGGTTATTAATGCAGTGCAGTACCATGCAGCTGTGCACCCGATCAGATGAGTGCAGGTGTTCACTATTTACCAGGATTGTTGTAGGTAACGGGCATTTTGGATCTTGCCGGGAGGTCAGTCTTTGGTGACACTGATGGCTGGACCCAGGTGGCCCAGGGCACAGCTGCTGCTCCACAGTTCAGGCAGCTCCTTGAAGGTTTTGCTGCTGCAGATCCAGAAGAGGTCTTCAGGTGCCAACCAAGTATCTGCTGGCTGGCAATTGGGCATGGGTAGCTTCCATACCCCTGCAGACAATGTAAGGTAGGAGGCAGGGCTGTATTGTTAAAGGTTAGTTGTGGTGTCCTCACAGACATCTAATACATCATGGGTGCACACTAGCCTCCTAAATTCCCCTAGCTCTTGTGTCCCTAGGATAGCCTGCAGTGTGAGTAGCAATATTGTCTGTTCTGCTACAGGATCTCGTACTGGTAAATTGGGGAGAATGAACCAGGGACACAGAAATAACAGCACGCAGACAAGCGGGGTAGGGCAGCAGCGACCGGGTAAAGCTGAGTACTGTAGTAGGCCAGAAGACACAGTGCACCACCACAATGATGCATGCACCTTAGAGGCGATGCCCTCTACTCCTATAACTGTGACAGTCCAGCCAGACACTAGGGCATCTGGGAACTCCCCCAGCCTGAGAGTGCTGAAGGTGTCTTGTGTCCACCAGCATTTCTGCATGCTTGTTGCCTACCCGGGCTGTCACCTAGGGGCCACTGGATGGGAAGCGCAGGTTTATGGCAAAGAATTAGGGTGCCAGGGGTACTTCATCTGAGACCAGTTCCTGTCACGGCTGAGGGAACTGGAAGGGACTCTGACCTGGCTGCTGGGGCCAGGGTTGCAAGGCAGTGTCAAAAGAGACACCCTGGCTGTTCGGACTACTGGTTGGGGGATGAGAGGCATTGGTCTAAGTTCTAGCCAGGGGTTGTCCAGGATGGAGTGCTGTGCCAGAACCAGCATTCTGATTGTGGGGTTTATTCTGATCAGGGAGCTGAAAGGGGTGAGGCAGGTATGGTGCATGTAGCTGTGATTGGCCCTGAGCAGACAGGGCTGCAGCCTGGTTCTGCTCAAGCTGAATTCGCTGAGGACAATCGTACTTACAGTGGCCCCAAGCCTTCTAATAGGCGCACTGGTCCTAACGCACCAGGGGACCTAACTGGGATGGGTACTGGGCTGGGGGTGGATACTGGCTTGGGATTAGCTAAGGCATGTACTGAGGGTTCTGAAAGCCCCAGCACTGGGGTATCTGGGAGTGGTGAATGATTCCTCCTCTTACACTCCCTCACCTGCTAAATCCATGCTGGCCTTTAGAAGCTCCATAGTGGCCCACATAGGGTGTGTTCACCATCTGGAGGGCAGTCTGATCCAGGTCAGACAGTACAGGGGCTGACGCAGCAGGGGCATACGCGCACAAGGTCTAGCAACCAGCCGTTTTGGAACACGTTTGCTTTTTTCTCGAGGCGCGGGTGACCAAGGCAGCACAGTGAGCGAGTTTTCCTCCAAATGATTTTTGGATGCAGACGCCTTAATTCACACATACACTGCAGCCCTCCAACCTGATTGTTTCATCTTCTACCCTTCAAGAACAATCTGCAGACGCCACAGTGGAAACATTGCAGACAGATTTTCCAACAGGCAACAGGAGAAGAATCAATTCGGGCACCACTACTCTGAGAGTACCCGATACGACAAGGGGGTGGACTCCCCGCTTTCCAGGCACCCCCAGCAGACCAGCAGTGAAAGGGCTCTCCAGATGACCAGGCGTCCAACAGTTGTGTAGGCAAAAAGAAGGCTAAATAAATCATCCTTTGCTGAAATGTCTAAAGTCTGTCCAAACTACATACTAATCATTAGTGACGTTGACCAAGAATAGGTCAAGTAATCATCACACTAGGTGTGAATCATAAATTGAACACTCTGGCCTACAACACTCCTAGAAGAACTATGTTAGGAGTATAGACTCATATAAACATGTATAAGTAACTGTTAGTTTCATAATATGGACATATGGTCTACCATATTACATATTAATGGTTACCAATGTACAAATGCTATGTGTTTTTGTTATGTTCATGTTCTGTGTACACAGCATAAGAGGGAAATATGCGTATTGCTCTGTTTTTACCAGTCATTGAGTTAGGAAGTATGTGATTGCCTACGTGTGTGCTTCCTTTAATGTTTATGTACATTGTTGTTTGTTTTTCTGTCAATATGTGTAAAATGATATTGAGAGTAAACTATGACTCTTGAATCTGAGAAAAGAAAAAACATTGAATAAAATGAAGAAAATGGAAGAGGTGGGTAAACAATAAAAAATACACCTTGCTTTAAAAAGTCAAAATGAATGTCACTTTTTGTTGCTGAGGAAATGGGGAACAGACTTTAATTGTCAAACTTGATTAGCAAATGAATGCACACCCTGTGCACTAAGAATTATTTGATCATTAGGACACCTCTTGTTATGTAGCATACGCACAAGGGACAGGGACTGGTAAGGGATCAGAGTAGCTGGGTGGGGTAGGGAAGGCAGAACAATCTAGGACATCCTCTGGGGCAGAAGGGGTATCTCTGGGAACAGGCGGCGGTCACACCTAGAACTGTCATTCCTCATCTTCTCTAGAATATGCTGTTATATCGTTTTCTCCAGTGTCACTTGTTATTTAAGCCACTTTTTCCTTGCCACAGACGCACTTTGTTGGAACCACATCTTCGCCTCCCACTGCCTAACTGCCTAACTGCTGAGCTCTTTAGCCCTTTTAAGAACCTCAGGCGCCAGAGCTAGGCGAGTCTCATCAAAGGAGCCTTCTTAGGGGCCTGACCAGTAGATTGTGTCGCTTGTTCTATTTATGCAGTTTGAAGTTTCTCATGACAAATACAAAATTACTACAGGGCATAGGTCAGCACCGCTATTCCAGTCTGTCAACCAAGGTGAATCTAGCGCACTCGAAATCGCTCACAGGCACTCAGATGCACACTCAAAGGGGCTCAACTAGGGAAGGGTTTTGGTGATCAACTGTTGCAGGACAGAGAGCACAGTAATGCTGAGCTACTGGTCCATTTACAAAAAAGTGTTGAGTACAATTCCCAGGCGTCTCTAGAAAACTATTCGGATTCAGGCAGGCAGGTCAGGCACTCTGAAAAAGAGTGTTCCAAGCAAAGACAATCTCGAGAGGCCCACTCTCGTGGTCCAAAGAAATGCACGGATCTCACGACCAGAATCATACTGGGTAAGTGAGTGAGGTTGGGCCCTCTACTAGCCTTGTTCACTCCTAATGCGTGTCAAGGAGATAAGTTTGGTACAGACTAGGTGGCCCTTTTACTAGTAAACTGAATTAAGTAACAGGTAGCGTGCTCTAAAACGAGACTCCAGGCGGACTGGTCCCTAAGGTGAGCAATGAGCAACAGCTACACTTGTTCAGCCTCCGGGGTTGGGCATAGAAGGTGAGTTTGTTACAGGGCAGGCGACTCCACTCTCCTGGGGAACACTTGGGGTCAAAACCGAACACCAGACACAATTAGTGTTTGAGATCTGGAGGCTATGACTAGTTGGGTAGATTATGCAGAAAGTTACACCCCACAATTTGCCATTGCAGTTGTGTGATGTTGTGTGGGCGTGCAGGTCCTCCTCTGGCAGTGGCATTGTGCTAGCACCTCACCACTGTGGGAGTGGGACCAGGTTTGACTGGACGGGTACACTGACCTACCCTCAGTGTTACCACCCCCCCCTCAGAGACTAGGAGCCCTCCCGACAAGCCAGCAATGCCGGTACTTCAGTTGTTACCTTACTACTTGATACAGCACCCAGGCACGGGTATAGCAGGCAGCTTGGAGGGCAGATTCACCTTTTCTCTGGGACTGGTACACCTTGGTCCATATGTTCTGGAAAAGGGTACAGTTAGAATCCATGTGGATAGAGAGGTTTCTTGCTGAAGGCAGAAATGGACAGAGGAGAGGAGTTCAGGTTGCAGAACAGGCCTGAGTTCAGTCGGGGAAGTTGCAGACGTTGAGGTGCTTCACACGATCAGTGACCTAGATCAGGTTTTAGATCCAAGTCGAGCTTCCAGGAAACTGTGGACTTGGGAGGCAGGCCAAAATGGGGAAGGCCGTGGGGGAGATCCCAGGCAGAGCCACAGTTTTGGGCCAGGAATTAACAGACCCGTTGTGTGTGCAGATGGACTGGGTCCCCCCCTGTGTCTGTAACTGGCAGGCGACACCGAATAGTGAGAACACCAACGGCTGCAACAAAGTCTTTGCAAAACAGATTTAATACAGGCAGAAAAGTGTACTTATTGCCATTAAGTACACTGGACACAAATGATTGTCTGCACTGGGCTGTGGGCACAAGGTGGACCATTCCTGGCAGGCATACAAGCTAGGCACAGCTACTTTCATGGGTTGGGGGACTGTGGAGTACCCTTGGATATGGTGGGGGCCAGAGAGACTGGGGAAAGAGGAGAGAAGAAAGAATGGGTAGCGATGCAAGAGTGGCGAGCGAGGCAGATACATTGTCGCTGGGGAGATAGTGAGAGAGATGGGTCTAGGATGGGTGGTGAGGGCTGAGAGGAAGGGGGGAGAGGAAGAAAGAGACAGTGGGTGAGACAGTGGGTGAGACAGTGGGTGAGACAGTGGGTGAGACAGTGGGTGAGACAGTGGGTGAGATGTAGGGAGAGGGAAGAGAGGGAGAAAGAGAAAAAAGGAGAAAGGAAGGGAAAGAGAGGGAGAAAGAGAAACCGAGAATGAGAAAGGGAGAGAGGAGGAGCGATGGGGCAGTGAGTCCAGGAGGCCTACTGGGGGAAAAATCTAGCAGGTTGGGGGAGGAGGAGAAACGGGGAAGGATGGGGGAACGGCAGACAGGGAAAAGGGTAATTGAAAAGGAGTCTGGGAGCCCCTCTACTGAGAACGAATATGGGTCAAATACCCTGTTCTATGTAATTTCTCCCACTCTGGGGGGTCTACACCTACGTTAAAAGGGCCTCCGATTCTCTGTCCGCAACCCACATGTTCCAGCAACCAAATAAAGAGCCATGTCCTCTCTCCACACGCCTATAAGGCTGTCGCTCCCCCCACTCCAGAACCACCCCCATGATGGACACAACAGGGCTTGGTGACTGGAAAACGGGATGGAGATTACAGGGTATGGGACAAGTGCCCTTGCAGAACCTGCCTACCCCCATGATGGACATAACCGGGGGGGGACTAGTTTCTGGGCTTTTCCCAGGGATTGGTCAAAACAAGAAGGTTAGTTCCCAACTGAACCATTAAAAAAACCTGATATTGCTTAAAGTTATTTGACCATATAATAAATGAAGCCACAGGCAGTTGTGTGCTAGGACCAAGCAAATTAATGTGACATACACTGAATATTTAATAAACGAAGTAGGATATCTTTATTATATTTTAGACAAATGAATAGTCCATAGAGTAGAACTATTCAATAACTCATACAGAAACTACATGGAACAAAATGAAAACGAGAAATGTACAAGGTGCTTATTCTGTTGTTTGTAACATAATACAAAATAATGTAAACCTATGATAGCGAAAGGGGTAAAACATTTTCTCACATCAATTGCGTACATAATGATCAATTGCACTTTAAATTCCTGTCTGGATTACCCCTACTAACAATAAGGTATGGAAATGAGAATGAAGAACATCCTCCATTGAACTCCTAAACTAGATAATACAATAGTAATTTGGGTGTCCGGATGTCGAAGGCCAGCATCATATTTGTGTATTTGCGGCCTAAAGACACATGCCAGGGATTGGTGGCAGGAAGGGGGGGTGATCTAAATTACAGGGTGCAGGACGAGTGGGTAAACCTAGGCTGGAACAATGTATATAAATGGCAGGTCACTTACTTGGGAGGGGAGGAGTTGCTCAGGAAGAGAGTAATGCTAGCAACTGTTTGTGTGAGCTAGGAACAGGTTTAACAGTGGGAACTGCTTTCTGGATGAAATAGTCCCTTTGTCTGAGCAGGAGCATGGCTGGAGTTCTGCAAGCCTCCCTTAGGCCTTTCACACATACCACAGAGTGGACTAAACACAATAGCAGGAACTCAACACAGGTCCTCATGCAAGGCAGGGTCACACACACACGACATAATGCCTGCTATCCATACAGTACAGGAACACAGGATAAATGAAGGGCAATGTCTAGTGTGCCAGAAAACAAGGAAATATAGGGATCATAATGTAAAAGATGAAATGCAGCGAGCAGGCAATGTTGGAACCAAGTACAGTGAACCGTCCATGCAATAACCTAATACAGGACAAAATACAGACACGGGAGAACATGCAAGCACTTGGCAGACATAAACCACAATCCCAGGAAATGCAGTCAGGGCTGGTCCTAAACAGCACAAACTGTAGTCTGGAGCGAGTGGGTATATTCATAGGCAGGGAAAAGACATTTCTCAAGCATGGTGTCTGGCATGGATTCACATGCATAAGTAAGGGGGGTTCTGGGAGTTTCTATCTACCGGCCTATATCCCGGGTTTGAGTCTCAACCAGTCTTTCGCTCACCATCCATACACAGAAGAGAAATTTCCACTACACATTAGTCTTTGTCCTGCCCAAGTGTAGTCCAGCACCGAAATGCCAGGCAATTCTCTTCTGAACAAGAGTACCAACAGCAACCCCAGACACGTGTTTCGGCCTGGTTGGGCCTCGTCAGTGAGGTGGAGCTGTGCCTCTCTAAGAACGGTGAGCAAGGGTTCCACGTCTGGAATACCCTAGTAACTTAAGGTGAAAACCCAAAGCTACTTAAGGCTGGAGAAGAAGTAACGGGTACCGGAATCTGCACCCAAGTGCCTGAGGTTGCAACCATCATTGAATTCAGTGGTTTTGATGGCCGCGAGGAAACTGTCATCTAACCAGTCCTCGTGGTCTTCAGTCCCTCCAGACAGCGAAAAGATGGACGCCATCAGGAGGAAAGTGATTTACACCGCAGCGTCCACCATCAAGTCAGCCAACGCACTGGCGATCCTAGCCAGGCATGACCGGGAGCTATGGTACAAGCTGGGTCTGATTTTGGAGTTCCTTCTGTACGACAAGAGGATTGCGGCGATCGCCCTCTTACAGAAGGGAGAGGTAGCGTCTCATCACACCATCACAGTGGCGCTAGATGTTGCCGACGTGGTGTTCCAGCAGATGGGGATCTGTCAGCTCTTGGAGGAGGTACTGGCCATGCTACGAAAAGGGGCACTAGAGCTGGTTCCCCAGCGACTCTGGGCTCCGGTATCTATTCCAGATACTTCCTGGTAAGAAAGAAGACTGGGGGCTGGGAAGCCCTTTCTAGACTTCCGTCTGAACAAGTACCTCAGGTCTCAGAAATTCAGGATGGTCACATTGCAGCACATGCTCAGCCAACTGGAAAGAGGGGATTTCTTGACGTTGCTGGACCTGGAGGATGCCTGATTCCATGTCACCATTCACAGGAAACGCCAGATTTTTCTATGCTTAGTTGTGCAGGGACAGCACGACAACTTCAAGGCCCTACCGGTCGGCTTGAGGCCGGCTCCCAGAGTGCTCACGAAGTGCCTGGCACCGGTGGCGGCCCATCTGCATCTACAGGGGATTCACGTCTAACTGTGCCTCGACGAATTGCTCATCCAGGCCTGCTTGCGAGAGTTTGGCGTCGGACACACGTAGGCAGCCTTCAAGCTGCTGATGGATCTGGGATTCTCTATCAATTATCCAAAGTCCTGCTTGACACTCTCGCAGAATGAGCTGTTCCTGGGGGCCAGACTCAATGCAGTGTCCTGCTTAGCATCACCCTCGGAGGAGAGGGTAGCAGCCATTCAGGGGAAGGTGCAGCGGCTGTTGTCGAGGAAGACGGCCACGGTGCGGATCATCAAATCGTTGCTCGGCATGCTGTCCTGCATCTACCTCATCCGGCTCTGCAGCTTACAGATGCAACCTCTTCAGGAGTTCCTAGAAGCTTGCTGGGTACACGTGTCTGGAAACTTCAGACGAGAGCACTCTGGGAGACGGGGTTCCTTTGGGCGATAAGGTGGTGGAAATGTTCCTCCTCCCTCTTCACTTAGCGGGAGTCAAGAAAACCGTTGCGGATCCCCTCAGCAGGGAATTGCGCTCCTGCCACGAGTGGGAACTTCGGCAGGACCAGGTGGAACACATCTTTGCCAAGTGGGGCAGGCCCCAGATCAATCTGTTTGCGACGGTGGCAAACTACAAATGCCAGATGTTTGCCAGCAGATTCCACCAACCGAGGAGCCTGGGGCACGCGTTATCCACGGACGCTTCCCTGGAAGGCTGTAGAGCCCACACTGGACGTCTGCACGCCAGAAGCCTGTGGCTGCCAGAGGAGAAGGATCTCCATATCAACATCCTGGAGCTACGGGCAGTGTTCTGGGCCCTCAAGTCATTCCTTCCGTCTCGGAAGAGCAAGGTGGTTAGGATCTTCAGACAACACCACCACAATGTTTTACATCGTGAAACAAGGGGGCACTCGATCCCTGGTGCTCTCCAGGGAAACGCAAGGCTCATGGCGCTGGGCCGACAGAAAAGAAATGTTCCTTGTCCCTCTTCACCTAGCGGGAGTCAAGAACCGCATTCGGATCCTCTCAGCAGGGAATTGCGCTCCTGCCACGAGTGGGAACTTCGGCAGGACCTGGTGGACCAAATCTTTGTCAAGTGAGGCAGGCTCCAGATCAATCTGTTTGCGACGGTGGCGGACTCCAAATGCCAGACATTTGCCAGTAGATTCCACCAACCCTAGGATCCTGGGGGACACGCTCTCCTTCCTGTGGGAAGGGATGTTTCTGTACGAGTTTCCTCCATTGCCTTTCCTGCTATGAGTCATCAATACACTGCGTGTCAGTGCAGGATGATACTAATCGCCCATGCGTGGCCGATGCAGATTTGGTAACCGGACCTTCTCAGCCTGTCCGCGTGGCCTCTGATCAAGCTACCAGTGGTCCTGGATCTTCTCGCCAGAGAAGGAGGCGCAATCCTGCATCATGACCCAGGATCTCTCAACCTGAGGCTGTGGCTCCTGCAGCCCTAAAGTTTGGAGGATATGAGTTGCCTGCGAATTGTAGGAGGTTCTCGCCAAGGCCAGGACGTCGTCGACTTTGAAGTGCTACGGTCACAAGTGGAAGCGTTTTGCGATGTGGTGCCAGTCACAGAAGATAACACCTTTTACGGTCACAACCCAGCAGATTCTTCCATATTTGCTATCCTTGCCAAGGCCGGATTGGCGCACGCCTCGATCAAGGTACATCTAGCGGCGATCTTCACTGTGGTTTCATCGACTCGTCAAGGAATCCCTCAAACAACTTTTTTGTTATTTCCTGCCAGGGAAGGCTCCTCCCCCGGCGTGGGATCTCAACGTGGGGCTGGCAATGCTCATGGGGGGGGGGCCCTTCGGGCCTGTACATCAGGCCCCTCTTAAATTCCTCTTGTGGAAAATGGCTTTCCCGGTGGCAATCACCTCTACTAGGAGGGTGGGTGAGATATAGGCCCCATCTTGAAAACCGCCATACATGACTTTCCACAAATAGAGGGTGGTGCTGCGGATGCACCCCTCTTTCATGCCGAAGGTTCTGTCTGAATTTCACCTCAACAAACCTTTGATGTTCCCAGTTTTTCCCCGAAACCTCCGTCACTGGCTGAAAGGGCCTTGCACTCGCTGGACGTTGCTAGTGCCCTGAAGTTCTACGTGGCATGCACTAAGAGTTTTCAAAAGACTTCACAGCTGTTTGTGTACTTTGGTCCTGTGTACCATGGGAAAGCCTTGTTCAAGGCTTCCATCTCAAGGTGGCTCTCTGGCTGCATCATGCACTGTCATCGGTTGGCGAACCAAACGCAGCCTGGCCGTCCCAGAGCCCGCTCCACCAGAGCAATCGCTACGACGACTGTGTTCCTAGCTGGTGTGCCCATGCTGGACATTTGCAGGGCTGCTATGTGGAGGTCCACGCACACCTTCCAAGCAGTGCTACGCAACATGTTTGCTTGAGGTGAGTCTGTTCCAAAGGTTAAGTTAACAATTCTGTTGATCCTTTACACATCCACGAGAGGTGGCATGTTGTACTGCTGTGTATTCGTTATTCATGAGCATTTAAATCCATGTTGGAGAAGGAGCAAGTTACTTAGCTGTAACTATTGTTCTCCATCATGGGTCTGGCATTGATTCATATGTGAACCCTCCCTCCGTCCCCTCTGTGGCTCTTCTTGGTCATACTGCCTCTTTACGTGCTTAACAAATCTGACGATGGCCGCCAGAGAAGGGGCTTAAGGAGAGGACTGTCATTGGATGGGGGTAGTATGACCCAGAGGACAGTGATTGGTTTAGAGGAGAAATACAGTTTGTAAGTGAAAGTGAAACTGTTTTTCTTTTTACTGAGAATTCCCAGCCTGACGGGGAATATTCATGAGCATGTGAATCTATGCCAGAGCCATGCTGGAGAACAATAATTACTGGTAAGTAACTTGTTCCATACAGACACATACAGTGCAAGATGGAAAATAGATTTGGGAAAAATAAGTGACGTAATGCATTGGTAAAATAAAAACACACAGCAAACTCAAGTGACATATGTGTGAAACACAGGTAAAGGTTGTCGGGTGTTGACATGTGGAGACTGCCATTTCCACAGTTCCCTCCACCCCCCGGTTGATTTTTCCCTTGGTCTTTGGCCATATTGGCTATGTGTGCACAAAGGCGATTTTAAGCCGACTTTGCTGTTTCCCTAAACAGACATGGCCCAAAAAGAAAAATGGGCAAGAGCATGGTTTAGAAAGATATGTTTGTACTGTAAGACAGACATGGTATCAAGAGAGACAGACTCAAAAGTAACAGTTTGAAAACCTTTATTGAAAAACCTTTTTGGGTTGGTGTAATGCTTAACTGGCCCTAACTCTAAGGGGGTTGTTCCATCAACTGATGTTTCTAAGGGCCGTCGATGTCTGGAAGTCAAAAACCAAAATCTGTCTGTGTCGCAACCTATGCTTGCCCTCACTCTTAGACAAAATGTGATCTAGGTTCTTCTTAATGATGGAAATGGTGGCTCCCATAATATAAATGTAAACCAAGACTGGTTTCAGGTAGCCTTACCATTGGGTATGGTTCTGCCAGTTTCAATAATAGTTAAACTCAAAAGGGATGCTCTCCCTACCTTCTACGTAGGGCTCTTGCAGCAAGTCAACAAAGTCCCTCAACGTCTCTGGGTCTCTTGGGGTTCCCTTCCTCAAGCTTCAATCCTTCCTATTCCAAACAAAAAGACACAGTTTCTGTTAGGCCTCTCAGGGTTCCCTTCCCCAAGTCTAGGCCTCTCTTGCAAAGTTCAAAATGTCTCTATGGGCCTCTCAGGGTCATCTTCCCCAAGCTTATGTCCTTCAGGTTTCAAACAAAAGTTCCATTCTGCTCTTGTTTCTCTTTCACCTTTCTTTCCACTTTGCTGTGCACACTTCCACCTCCCTTTCCCTTTAGTGTGCCTGTTGCACACTCCTCTTGCTTAGCTGTGCTCCTGGCACACTCTTCTCACTTGACTGTGCACCCTTGCACCCTCCTTTTTTTTTACTTTACGGTCGCTTGCACCCTCTTTCCTGCTTTTGGGTTGCTCATCCCCCTATTTGCTTTCCGCTCCCTTTAAATTCACTCTTTCTCTGTCTTTGTGCCACCAGTGCACTGTTTCTCTGGTTTTCCTTGCTTTCTTTCTGCTTTCCGAATAACGTGCTGCTTGCATCTTTAATCACTTTTTCTCCTGCTCCAGCCGCCTGCATGCTACTGAGTTTCTCTATTTTCTTTGCAAAACTCACCCGGTAGTGCGGCGCTGGTGATCAGGTCCTCTGGATCGGTACATTGAGTTCAGGGTCTTGCCAGCTACCCCTCAGAAACCCCTGGGATCGGCATATGTCCCAGGGGAAACGAGCACTGGCCTGGACATGACCGGCAGCTTGCAGCATGCCTCACTCTGGCTCCCTGAAGAGATGCTTCCCTTGCCACGCTGCAACCCCTCTGATACACCGCGTCTGCGTCTTGGCATCCCGCTCTCCTCTGGGCCTCCCAGGCTTCTCTTGCTGCCATCTCCTGCTCCCTGGCTTCCACGTTCCAACCAGCAACTCCAACTCGCTCATCTTCTTTGGCAGAACCACACCTTTTATAGCCTAGCTGAGAGTCAAGTGGAGTCAGGTGTGCATGGTTAAGGTGGAATGCTTGCCCTTACATGACTCCATTCGTGGAACAGCCTAGTGGTGAAATGTAGTAGGCCTCTTCCTGCCTCCCAATGTTATTGCTATTGGTAATCCTTAATACTCTTGATCGCCTCTTCCTTGTACTAATACTTGTTGGAAATTGGGAGGGGGAGAAGGGATGAGATTGCAAATACTGTCTGTGGGCTGAATGAACATGGGGCAATGAAAATAGGAGAAAATGCAATTGATCCTGATTTTTTTCTGTAACTGGGGTGATTCTCCATTTTTACAGTCAGTCTCGGCCCCTGGTATTCTGTTATGGAGGCATTGGTTTTGCTAGCATACCCTATGATCTGAAATGGGAAAGCTGAGTAGGTTTTAATGTCAAGGCTAGGCCTTTGTTTCTTCTGACAAGCCCCCCCCACCCCTTTATTCTCTGCCTCTTTTCTGGCCGGTATCTTTGCCTCCCTCTTAGATCCGGGACAGCAGGACTTATGTATCCCATGAAGGCTTCAGCGACTTCCTTCTTTTCGCCTTTTGTCCCTTTGGGAGACCACGTCTCCCCTGGGTTTCTCCCATGGCCTCAACCCCGGACTCCCCTACCCAGGTGATCCTCCCTTGCTTGTCTGCTCCCAGGGTTTGGATCCAATAGCGATGGCCCTCCAACTGGACATCTGAATAGAGGATTCTCGGGGTCTACATGGGAGAATACCTCCAGGTTTCTCATAGTGCCCTAATATCTTCATGAAGTAACATTGTGCTACAAATGTGGTATCTCTGATTGCACCCTTGGTGAATTCAAAGCTATGTAACAGCTGCCACAAGCCCACTCCCTAAAACCAGTATAGAGTAATAACACAAAGCTAGGGGCAAAATAAAGGGCTTGAAAACCACCCCTCTGCCAGGATCCTTATTAACCACCATGGGACTATACATTCAAAAAGGGTAGCAGTGGCAGGAGCCCATTGGTAGAAGCCCCCCTGGTCACAAATCTAGATCTGAAATTCTAAAAAAAAAAAAAAAAAATGAAAAAGCAAAGAGGCCACCGAACCCCAACGATGCCTTCTGCCCTAGCATGTCAGCCATGTACATTTGTCCTGCTGTTGCCATGCTTGGCCTCCCCAACCTCAGGAACTCATGTTAATGGGCCTTTGACCTTGTTTATCATCTTTGTGCTAGCCATCAAAGGGCCTACCTCCAGTCCTTCTGCAACCTCAGCCACAACCTTCTACAACCTTACACCTTAAACTACTCCCTGTTGCCAGCCTCATGCTTCACTGCGCTTTGGCCGGTGCCCCAAGACTCTGTAATCCTTTGATTTTATCATCTATTTTATGGTGGGCCATAACTTTTGCCATTTTCTTTTCATTGCACATTCCAAATATCCTAACAGACTTTGTTAATGATGTTAGGACTAGGTTGTTAATTGGGCGGAAAATACATTTTTTTGTAACTGAGCAGAAGTCAGTCTATTGGCCCTTGTGACACTTGGGAACCTCTGTAAATTAGTTCTTTACTCATGAAATCCTGTTGTGCTCTTTGCAGTGATCTTGCTAAATTGTAATTAGTGTCATGTTTATAGTTATACTATTAATACTTTCCTATTCATGCACTTGGGCAGATTTCCTCCCAGCTGCGATTTTTTGATCCTCAACTCAAGGAGAAGCCAGAGCAGGAATTATTCATCGAGCCAGTTTGGTTGGTGCGACTCCGGCATTTGGATGGCCAGATAAAGGTACAGCCATCAACTCATGCTTCGATACTTTGTCCTTGCCTGGTTTCTTCATTAATGATGCTGTTACGTTCCCTGTGCCTGTGGTTGGATTGTTTTCAAGTGCACTCTAACAGCTTCTTTAGGCCTGGATGGCATAGATAACTTCCATTGAACTTTGTACTTTGTCACAGGCATCAGACATTCACATACGTGTATGTGGGCAAACTATTGGTGTGGGGTGCTCAATCTCTAGTTCACAAATGTTATATTCCCATTTAAAATGTTCCCTGCTCTGAACAAACCCCAAAAAAGAAATGTCTGTATGCTCAGCTAATACACCAAAAGAATGATGCAATTTTCTCTAATTATGTTGAGACCAGTAATTCACTTGTTAGATTAGATATTCTGACAAGACTCGAGAAATACATTGACTTTCTGACTTGAAGCTTTGTCAAGAGCACGGGTGAGGCCTTCATGAATACAGAATGTATTCTACATGTTCACGTCCAATTTGAATTCATTGATATGTGCAATATTGTTTGCCTGATTTGATAATGCCCACATGATTTCAAATATTACACATTTCGAAAGTTGGAGATACCAAGGAATCCTGAAGACTATAGTGGTGTTTATTAAAGAAATTAAACTAAACAAGGCAAACATTAAACCGTATTTGCTCTACTGTCCCATGCTTCATCCATAAAAAGATCTTTCTTTCCTTTTTGCTTTTTGAGCTGATTTCTGTTCTGTTCCATGCATAGAAACCCTGACATTACTTCCAAGTTTCTATTTCCCTACACAGCAAGGCACTATGGTTTACAACTCAGACAGAGCAACCCCTCAGCAGTATGCCTGTAGTAACTCAAGCTCTGAGTTGGACCAAGTCAGTCCATCGGACAGCACAGGTGCAGCACAGGAAATGGTCCCTGGTGCAGAAAATCCATTGTTGGCAACGTTAATACCAAATATGATGCCTTCTGTACAGGAAGTGCAGCTGGTGCTTCCAGGTGAGACACTCCAAAGGCGTGACATTCCCTGTTATTAGTAGAAAAAATGTCAAGTGCTTACTGAGATACTCTACTTTGTAATATGCAACATTACTTTAGGTTATAATGTGAATGTTTGTTTTTTTCAGATTCTCAAGCTATCCTTGAAAGACCGCAGCCCCTTGCTCATCAACCACCTGCTAGTGGCGAGCCTTCCTATCCAACCGCTTCACCCACTTTTTTGCCTGGAACTGGATTTGGACCACCACAATCAATCCAACCCTTTGTGCATACATATGGAACAGACCAAATACAGACCTATACAGGACCTAGCGGAGAACAATCTTTTCCATCCTCTCCAGGTGGAGAGTCCATGACTGAGATGCAGTGGACCCAGGACCCAGGTTTGTAATGTGTATATATTTTTCAATGAGGTGCATTTTCTTTGAGTCCACTTCATCAGCCACTTTAGTCTTCAGTCTAAGCTTTTAACCATCAAATTGATTCCTAGCCCTATGTTCTGTAACGTTATGTCATCTTTCATTTCTACAGGAAGGCGCCATAGGTTATGGTGTCAACGCTCTTTGCCTGTCAGAGAGGCAAAGGAGGAGTATGATAGAACATGCAATAGTGGTAGGGAGGAACAAAGTTGGGATAAATGGTTGGGATTAGGGCAGAGGGTAGATAATATGCTCATGAAGACATTAGAAGGAAATGTTGGAGGAGCTATGTGTACATTTGTGCCAAATTTATCGCAGGACTTAACTGTATTCTATGGGGCACAACGCCAAATGGAGGGATAGCTGGAGATAGGTTTTCACCGCGCCAAGGTGTATGTCTGGAATTTACTTACCCTGTTGAGCATGTATTTTATGTTATCCAATATTTATATTGTGCCCATCACCGCTCTAGCGGTTTTATGGTGCCTGGCGTTGTCCAAAAGGTGGCATATTGTCACCCTGTCAGGGTGTTGCCAAACCTTCGTCTGTGGAAAGGAGGCAGAGGTTTTGGAGAGTTGTTGATGGGAAAGAGAAATTAGAGAATTGAATGGCCAAAATCGGAGCAGAAAAACAATTGGGGTGAGTGGGTGATATGGTGTTGAAGTAGGGATGCATGTTTCTAAAATGTGATGTTATTGGTAAGCATAAGTGTAGGCCTCAAAAGAGTATAGCTCGGTATAGAGCAGAGTTTTATTGTGATGGCAATATCTTGAACCAGCGAAGCATGTTACTAGATGTAGTTAGTTGGTGAGTGATGGCGCTATTGACAGATTAGTTTGTAAGAAAAAAATACCTATATAAAGGGAGAGCACTGGGTTTGCTAAGCCAGTTGACTGTAGTGTCGGTGCCAAGAGTTAAACATCTATAGTCAAATGTCTGGGGAGAATATGGAATAAATGGTAGGGAAGGGAGAAGGAGACATGATGGACTTGTGTCCAGTAATGTTAGGTTCTGTAAGTTATGTACTAGGTATAATTTACTGTAACCCAATAAAGTGACATTCAATGGTGAGGTTGGTTACATCCAACAGGGCACTCATTTTCTGCAGGTCTTGCTTAAAATAACCATGCATCTTCAAATAGATTCCTGCAGTTAGCTTGGAATCTGGTTTGAAGGGAGGAGCATCTAAAAGATTCTTGTTGGAGGAGTGGAAGAATCTGGTAGGCTGCTGGGTGAAGATCAAGTTAGCCAAGTACAATGCAGTGTTTCCATGTCAAGCTTTGAGGTGGAACCTGGACTTTAGATGTGCACCTTTCTTCGGAAAGGAATCCAGTGAAAGGATTTGAGTTTTCAAGGGGTGTGGTCTTATTGAGGATGGCATTAGTCTTCAGAATTTTAAACTAGTTGATCAGGATACAATTGGTTCCTCCTATTAAGGTGTAGCAGTAGACCAGTTTAAATGTGTGTAGTACTTTGGGTACAGTTTGTAGGTTTGAAAGGAACATTTTATATTTGGTGGGAATGTAACGTTGAACCAGTGTGGCAATGATGGGAGCCTCAAAACTAATGAGAAGGGACAATTTGATTTCGGATTGAGGGTGACTTTGGGGGTTCTATGAATTAAAAAATTCTGTCTGGTCAGTATTTGGAGACATTGCTTTCTCATCTAAATTTAGATACGATCTAGTGTTGAAGAAATCTAGTCAATGTATTTTAATAGATTGGTGGAGGTCCTGATTTAAATTTGAAAATTCTCCACATGTGTGGATTATTCTGTAAGAATGTAGGATGTTGTCCAGAGAACACATGTAAAAGGTTAAACATTATAGTTGATAGAATGGAACCCTGCAGGACAATGGTGGTTTCCCTTTAGTGAACTGTATAGCTAGTTCCATGGCCTTTAAGACTTTGGGGTGTATGTTGGTGAGAAAATATTTAAACTAGCGTAGACAGAGGAGATTGGCCACCAAAGTAACACTGTCAATAAATAATAAAGACCATGTTACCATGCTATAGCTCCGGGACCTCTTAACATTATCAAAACGGATTATTTGGCTAGCAACAGCCACTTTTAAATGTGTTCTAAGTAGCGGATTCATTCATTTTGCCAGTACCTTTCCGAATATGTCATGATTTCTGCAAAGTTTTAATGTGTGTCTATGTTCATTAAGATCACAGTAGTTGGTGTGGTTTGAAATTCAATGAGCTAGGATGCTTTCTATCTTCCGTTTTTTCCTGGGATAAAGAGTTGACTTACATTCTAGCAAAGGGTTTCCCTGGAGCTTTTCCTTGCTCACCTAGTGATAGGCATGGCTGAGCTGTCTTTTGCAACTCTTAATATGGCAAAAGAATTATTAGGATGTGGCTTAAGGCACATAGAACATTCAGTAAGAGAAAGCTTTTGTTTCATAACATGTTTGTCTGGAAAGTCTTTTGTGAATGTACATGTTTGTTGTGAAGGCAAGTGAATATTTAATATGTGAGAGTACAGAGGTTGTAAACCTACCGCTTATGGTCACTGGAAATTTCCAAATTCCAAAACTCTAGTATCCTAAGGTTAGGGCAGAATTCCATGTTGGTAGTTCTCTAATCTCATTTTATGGGACCTCTACTCTTTTTTGCTTTTACTCCCTTTTATTTAGCAGGTTCTTTTTCTCTAATATTTGGCTGGTGTGACAAATCGAGGTAATTCGGCCCCTCTCCCTAAGGCCAGGGAGGTGAGCTTGCTCCGCAATACCCTCCCTAGGGGTAGAGGCAAGTGGAACCTCTCCGGGAGAGACTCCCACTTAGGGGACATGGATTCCCGTTCCCAGGAGTAACTCCCACCAGCTGAACATACCATGGCCTACATGGGATGTTTTGAAACACAAGAAAAGATGAACTGTCAAGACTGGGTTGAAGAAACTCCTAAGGGATATCGCTACCTTGTGAGAAAAGGTAGTTTACCTTTAAATGCAGACATCCCACTTTACTGGGACGAATACGTTAAAAAGTGAGCTTCCAAACAGGGAGGAAAGGGAAGCGGGGGAAGAGAGCGAATCGTAGACTCAGGCTGTGCGAGGGCCCAAGCTGCGCAAGACTCGACAAGAATCGGGAAACACGCGAGTTTCAAACTCGCTTGCAGCTGCTACATGGGATGCCAATGCCACAGCAGTCCTGAGACCCTGTACCCGACAGGGCGGAAACCGAAGTCCAAGCGCAGGTGGTGGTGAGACCACCAACAACAGAGGACCACACTGTGTTCGTGATTGCAGGCGAGCATGGGGACCCCGAGAGGAGAGAGAGACCGAAGACGCGAACACCGGGGAGACGACTGTGTCTGCGATAGAGAGGGAGAGAGACACCCAGAGACCAAAACCCTCCGACAATGGTCTCCTTCAAGAAAGAAGGTAACTGGGAGAATGTGAGGTGCAGGGAGATTCGAGCGGATCAGTATATCGCACAGCTAACTCGTCACAGCAGAAGATATGAAACAGAGTTAAACTTGGAAAACACATAGATACAAAGATTGCAAACCAAGAGAAAAGGTTGATAAGAAGCTGGATAATGAGAGGGAACCAGTGGGACAAAATACCCTGGGAAAGGGGGAAAACAAAGCGCATCCTGCACGAGAATAAGATAGTATTAAAGAGGAGGAAAGAAAGGGCTATTAGCCTACAGACATTAGCCAGATAAAAACCACAGTGATCCAGGAAAAGTGGAATTGTTCTAACCTAAAATTTAAAGCCCAGGAAAAACATATTCCCTCAGGAGGATTGGCACAACTAGGTCTACGATCAAAACCTTAAACCGGCTGAGAGAAAAAAATGAATTGAGTGAAGAAAAAAGTGCAACATCCCACTTGGGGAATTAAAGAAATTAGCACAAGAAATCACAAGAGACTATTTGCGGCATTTATATTAAAGACTGCAGTGGAGATACATTGTATTGCCCTAACTTTTTGCATTTGAGATTTCACTTTTATATGTGCTGTGGTGAATCGCTCTGCTGCGATCCACACAAGAGCCTTACCCGGGATTGCCTGTCGGCGGTAGTGAAGCTACCTGCTGGAGCAGGATGGCTGCAGAAGTGGTGCAGCTCAAGACGCATGGAGGAACGGATGGCCTTCCACCCCATGGCATGCCGGTGCTAGTACACCGGGAGCCAGGATGGTGGCGTGCTCCGCTCCGAGGGATGGACGTCGATTTGAGAAGATGATAGACACTGAAGGACCTTTGAGGAAAGTCCCTAGTATTTTCCCTCGTCCATGGCAGGAAAAGTCCCGGGTGTTTGCAACTCCATAGAGCCTATGGAATGATCTGGGTTCAAATCCCTGTATAGAAACCTGGGAAATGTACTTCTCTCCAGACGTTGTTGGATGAAGAGGAACTGTATCTCGAAGGAGGAGTTGCTGCCTGGGTGAAGGAGCCTGGACAACTCTGGAGCACTGCCTGCCTAGAAGCTGCCTGATGCACCTTGAAGGAACAGATGGACCCAGGGAGAAGGAGAGAACCCCTGCAACCCCTCCTATGCCAGAAAGGGTGATCTGCCTGAGAAGCCTAAGCAGAGGCTAAGGAGACTAGACAACCCAGTGGGAGGAAGAAGATATATATATTTCTGAGGCTTGTGGAATCTGCTTAGATCACATGCTGTGCATAGGCCGACATCTAGTGGAAGCTGCGGAGTATTACAGTTTGTTTTTCGAAGTCGAAAAATGGGCGTCGACACAGGGCGTGCCAGTAATACTATCCCTAGTGTGACGTCCCCTGTACCCATGATCCCTCACGCGTCTAGGATCCCCAGATTGTTTTTTTCCGCCATTCTGGTCGGAAGCACTTCAGCGGAGTTCCCTGGCTTTGCCATATTTTCACTCTAAAGTAATTCTAATTTGCCCCGTTTGACCAACCTTTCGTCGATCAACATCTCGACGCCGAACCGGGGAGGAGATCAACGTCGAATACCCGACGGATTGGGCCTCGAGGCTTCCGCCTCGGCTCGGGCCTGGGCCGCTGGCCTCGGCCCTACAAGTAGGGAGAGTGGGGGTGGTACACTTCCACACTCGACACCTTATTACCTACACACACTTGCCCGCTGCCCACAGGCGCGTATGGAGGGTACGCCCTTTCAGTTTTGCCCCAAGTGTAATAAGAAATACCCTTGGGTAGATAAGCACGCTACGTGCAACCTTTGCCTACCCAGAGACCACCCCGAAACGGGTTGCAGGGCCTGTAGTAGGTTTAAGGCCAAAACTCTTAAGGACCGCTCCACCAAGCGTTGGGCCCACCACGCCAAGCTAGCAGCTATGGAGGCGGAGGGTACCTTCAGCGACGGCAGCGACGCCGAACTTTCGGACGGCGAGGGCACCAAGGCGTCGAAAGACAGCCGAACGCACGTCCCCGGCCTCGGAAGGTCGTCCGTCCCGGCGACTATGGGGAAGTCCCCCGGCGACAAAAGCGTTACACATACACACGCTAAACACAAAAAATCCACCCGAGATTCGACGTCGTCGAAACCTCGGAAAGAGGCACAGAAGGAGCGGTCCGAAAGGACGTCCTCTGGGCGGTCCCGGTCGAGGTCGCCGCACGACGTCAGGCAAGCCTCCACACTTGCACAGAGTGCCTCGACCATTAATATCCCGGAAGATCAATCGTCCGGAGACGAACACGACTTCCACGAACACGACTTCCACCCCCAGCCTGCACCCCAGGGAAAGGGTACTTCACTTGGGAGTAAAGAGGGCCCAGTTTCGAAGGCTAGTTCGAAAAACATGGATTCCACCTCCGATCCTCGACGCCAGGCGTCGAAAGATAAGGGAAAGGGGAAACACACTTCCACCCACGGGGAAGGGGGTAAACAGCAAAGGAAACAACCCTTGCAGTCCTCCACTACAAAAGAACTGACCAAGTCTTCTCAGGGCCAATCCATAGAAAGTCCCAGCAAGGTCACCCCAAGCTCAAAACTCTGGTCATGCGAGGACATTGACAGAGTAATGTCAAGGATGTCTTCCTTGGCGAATTTTTTCGAAAGACACCCTGAACAACTCCTAGCTTTAAACCCTCAGGGAGATTCTCCCTCAGGGTCAGGGGACCCTATCCCCTCAAATAAAAGACCCCGGGTCGAGACACCATTTAGGCCTTTAGACCCCATCGAGGTCCAACCCTATTCTTACCTCTTCCCTACAGACCAAGGAAACTCTTCCCTTATAGAAGGTCAGGAAATTGACACGCCAGAAGATCCTGCAGGATCAGATTATTACGGCGAAGACGAAGACGAGGATGAGCCAGAAAATAGCCCAGATATTTTCAGAATGGACTCACCAGTCGAAAGGGAAGCCCCAGTGTCTGATTCCCCGATAGATAATCAGCCCCTCCTTAATGAACTGCTCTTTCGGGCAGCTAACCACTTCCACATAGACACACAAGGTGCCCAGGAAGAAAGGGACTTTGCGGAAGAACTAATAGGGGAAAGGAAGCCAGTAGCCCAGACCATTCCCATCCTAAAATCTGTTCAACGCAGAATAGCACCATCCCTTGTCAACCCAAACCTGACAAGACCTGTAAATCCGAGAGTGGAGAAGCTGTTTAAAGCAGCCCAGTCGGACCCCCTATATATTAGAGGTCAACTTAAGCCAGACTCTCTAGTAGTAACCAACACCCGCAAAAGAGCTGGTACACCATTATCTTCCTCTGAGGCTTCCCCCAGACAAAGAAAGTAAAAAACTTTATGGTTTTGGCAGGAAAGTAGCTTCCACGGCAGCCTACCAAGCCAGAATCGCGAATTCCACCACACTGTTGGCTAGCTACAACTGTCACCAGTGGGAAGAAGTGGCAGCACTAATAGACTCTGCTCCCGAACCCCTTAAAAGCCACCTAGCTCGCATTTGTGCGGAAGGAAGGAACGTGTCAGGCTGCACTGTAAAAGCAACTCTGGACGCCGCTGACAATGCGGGTAGACTTATAGCAGAGGGGACTGTCATCAAAAGGCATGCTTGGTTGAGGCAGTCGGGATTCAAAGCAGAAACACAAGCTGCGCTCTTAGACAAACCAGTGGAAAGTGATCTCCTGTTTGGGAAGGCAGTCGAGGACGCTCTAAAAAACGCTAAGGAAGAATTCGACACCCTCAAATCCCTTGGCCAATTAACTACCAAACCACCTAACCAAAGAGGGAATGGCAATTTTCGTCGCTCCCGCGGCCAAAATTCCAATAGAGGAAATAGCTACTCCCACACCCAGGGTACACAGTGGAACACCAGCTCACAACAGTCTACCCAGGCGTATGGTAGGGGTAGTAAAAGAGGACGCGGTAGAGGCAGAGGCAGCCCCAGTAAAGGAGGAGGCACGCCTCCACCAAAGCAGTGACGCTCAGTTCAGGGTCCCTTCCCATGCAACCCCAGTAGGGGGACGAATATCAAGTTTCACCCAGGCATGGGAAGGGATAACATCCGACAGATGGGTGCTGTCAACAGTATCCAATGGATACTGCATAGAACTACTGCAACGTCCCCTAAACCATCCTCCAAGACAAAAAGTCCACTCTTTACAACATCAGAAGATCCTCCTCGAGGAGATCGCCATTCTGCTAGAAAAGGACGCGATAGAACTCGTCCCGGGACACCAGGTAAACAAGGGTATCTATTCAACTTACTTCCTTGTGCCAAAGAAAGATTTAACAATGCGCCCAGTTTTGGACTTACGGCCTGCCAACAAGTATGTCAAGCCCCAAAAATTCCGTATGACCACACTACAAGAGGTAATCCCACTCCTAAAAAAGGGGGATTACATGGCAACCTTGGATATGAAAGATGCCTATTTTCATATTTCCATGCTCCCGGCGCACAGAAAATACTTGCGCTTCAAGGTGGACAGTCGCCACTACCAATTCAAGGTACTGCCCTTCGGGATAGCTTCAGCACCAAGGGTATTCACCAAGGTACTGGCGGTGGCAGCTGCACACCTACGCAGGGAGGCAATCCCAGTGTACCCTTATCTGGACGACTGGCTCATAACGGGGGAAACCCCAGGAATCTGCAGGTCAAACATTCAGAGGACCATCGACCTCCTCCACGAATTAGGCTTCTCCATCAACGAGAAAAAGTCAAGTCTGGTGCCAAGCACCTCAAAACAGTTTCTAGGAGCTATCCTAGATACTCAGAAAGGATTGACCTTCCCTTCGGAAGAAAGAATTCGGAACATACTTCTGCAAATTCCGCATTATCAGTCAGGTCAACAGATAACAGTACGCAAAGCTATGCGGTTACTGGGCATGATGGCGTCATGCATTTACCTGGTCCCCCACGCGCGTCTGCGCATGCGTCCCATGCAGGAATGGTTGGCGAAACAGTGGTCTCAGGCAGGTGGTCAGTGGGACGATCTAGTGGTCGTTTCGCCAACACTAGTACAAAACCTACTCTGGTGGACAAGAGAGAATCTCGCAAAGGGGAAACCCTTTTACGATCCCGAAGTACAGGCAGTGGTGACTACAGATGCATGCCTGACGGGGTGGGGAGCTCACCATCTCCACCACACAGCTCAGGGTCTCTGGTCTCACTCAGTAGCCAAGAACCACATCAATCTGCTAGAGCTTCTGGCAGTATTCCGAGCGCTGCAGGCGTTCGAGCCCCATCTACTAAACTTGTCGGTGCAGATCAGGACGGACAGCACGACAGCCATGTTCTATCTGAACAAGCAAGGAGGGACTCGTTCGCCAAATCTGTCCAAGCTTGCCCAGAAAATATGGATATGGGCACTCAGACGGAACATCTTCCTGTCATCGCAACATGTTCCAGGGGAGCTCAATTCCCTAGCGGATGCTCTAAGCAGAGACTCCCTCCCAGTAGAACACGAATGGGTCCTTCACAAAGACGTAGTAGAAGATCTCTTCTCTCAGTGGGGTTTCCCCACTATAGACCTATTCGCCACAAGCGAAAACAAACAATGCCCAGGATTTGCATCCAGGTTCCCACAACCGGACTCCCAGGGGAATGCCCTGTGGATGAACTGGTCAGGGATGTTTGCGTACGCTTTCCCACCAACTCCTCTCATCAGGAAGGTGGTGTACAAGATGAACAAGGAATCGATGACGCTCATCCTAGTTGCTCCCATGTGGGCGAGACAACCATGGTTTCCACACCTACGCAGGATGGCGGTATGATATGATATGATATGGTATTTGTAACGCGCCTATACACAAGTGTTTCAAGGCGCGAATGCGAGCCCATCAGACTCCCAGCCTGGTACAACCTTCTGTCCCAGCAACAAGGTCAAACAGTGCATCAGGAACCCAACTCTATGAACCTAGCAGCATGGCTCCTGAAGTCATAGAGTTTGGACATCTCAAATTACCACAGAGGTGTATGGACATTCTAAAAGAGTCCAGGAAACCAAATACAAGGCACTGTTACTTTGACAAGTGGAAAAGATTCGTTATCTGGTGCCAGAGTAAACAAATCAACCCGGTTGATTGCACTCCTTCCAACGTTGTAACATACATGCTCCACCTGCTGGATGCAGGGTTGGTTTTTAACTCTCTGAAAGTACACCTGGCAGCCCTCTCAGCCTACACCACATCCCATAACAAGGTTTCGTGGTGGAAAGTACCAGTGGTTAAAGCCTTCATGGAAGGAGTAAAGAGACTTCACCCTCCTATCTCGAACCCACCGCCAGGATGGGATCTCAATGTGGTGCTATCTAAGCTCATGGGGCCCCCCTTCGAACCCATGCATAAAAGTAGTCTCAAACACCTGACTTATAAAACGGCCTTCTTAGTAGCCATTACCTCCATAAGAAGGGTCAGTGAAATTCAGGCTCTGTCAGTGCAAGATCCTTTCTTTACTATCCACAAGGACAAACTGGTTTTACGCACACACCCTAGATTCTCACCAAAATTCATATCCAAGTTCCATGTAAACCAGTCCATCGAGCTTCCGGCTTTCTTCCAAAACCCACAAAGCTCAGCTGAGGTGAAACTACACACCCTAGATGTGCGTAGGGCGGTCTTATACTATGTAAATAAAACCAGACCGCTAAGAAAGACAGATCAACTGTTTGTCTCCGTAGCTACAGGCAGAGAGGGGGATCGCGTCTCTAAGGGCGCTATCTCAAAGTGGATTATCAACTGTAGACAGCTGTGTTACTCTCTTTCTAAAAAGACTCTGCCTTTTACGCCAAGGGCCCACTCTACCAGAGGCATTGGGGCCACTCTGGCTTTCATTGCAAATGTTCCCCTTGACACCATTTGCAAAGCGGCTACTTGGAGCTCTATTCACACTTTTACTCAGCATTACTGCATTGACACTCATTCCAAGGCAGATACACAAGTGGGACAAGCGGTTCTAAGACACCTGTTTGCTCATGACCCTTCTCACATCCCACCTCCTTCTTCTGGTACTGCTCGCTAATCTATGCACAGCATGTGATCTAAGCAGATTCCACAAGCCTCAGAAGGGATACATTACTCACCGTAATCGTATTTCTGATGCTTGTATCTGCTTAGATTCACATGCGACCCACCCTTCCTCCCCTCCGAGAGAAGGCGCATGGTTGCTTGTAGTCTTACCTTTCTGTCTATCTGCTTGGACTATCTGTACTCACGCTACTCCTCATGCTACCTCATGTCAGGAAAAACACAATCTGGGGATCCTAGACGCGTGAGGGATCATGGGTACAGGGGACGTCACACTAGGGATAGTATTACTGGCACGCCCTGTGTCGACGCCCATTTTTCGACTTCGAAAAACAAACTGTAATACTCCGCAGCTTCCACTAGATGTCGGCCTATGCACAGCATGTGAATCTAAGCAGATACGATTACGGTGAGTAATGTATCCCATATATATATATATATATATATATATATATATATATATATATATATATATATATATATATATATATATATATATATATATATATATATATATATATATATATATATATATATATATATATATATATATATATATATATATATATATATATATATATATATATATATATATATATATATATGCAGCGGTGCAGGTGGGGCCGCTAGTAAGGTTATGTTGTAGGCACTAACTCAAGGCATCAGAGGTGTCCTGGCTTCCGATGGGCGGCCAGCTATGCTGCTGTATGTGGCTCTAGAGATACCGGATGGTGGGGTGGGCAGCGGTCAGGGGAGTCGCCGGCTGGCTGGATAGCTTGTCGGCAGGCTGGATAGCTTGTCGTTGTGTGTCCTTGCGTGTTCTCAGAGGTAAGGGGGCAGTCCAGAGAAGTCACTAAAGCGTGGCTGGGCCACAAGGGGAGCAAGGAGTGGGGACCCCTGAGAGCGTGGTAGATGATCAGAGTGAGGAACTCCAGCAGGGGGTCTCGAGGACCATGGTCTGTTGCAAGAGCTTAGATGGTGACAGTGTCTTATATGTGTCTTATATGTGTTCCAAGGAGGAAGGGCTGTTCCAAGCCCTAAAAGGGAGGGGCGAACGCCAGGCCAAAGAGCTTCATGGCAGAGGGAAAAGAGGTGGCCCGGGGAGGCGTTGGTGGGGTATTGCAGATGGGGCCAGCACTGAAGTGTTAGTCTGGGCCCTTGTGCGGCCTTACAGCGTGGAGGGGAAAAAAAAATGAAACTGGGCCAAAAATGGCACCAGCAATCCGATTCCAGGAGAATGCTGGCAGGACGAGGGCCCCTGTACGGGAGGCGGAAGGGCACTTGGCGGCAATGCTGGAGTATGCGCAGAGTGGGGCTGGTCTTGCATTCGGAGGCCGTCTCCGGGCTCCACCAGTGAGGGGACCTGGGATGTGGACCGTAGCTGGCAAGCAATCAAAGGCCCGCAGACGTCCAGTAGAGAGAGAACAAGGTGGCTCCCCCAGTACAGGTCTCGTAGCAGAGTCCCCCCCCCAAGCAGGGTTTCCAAGTCAGGTGGGGCACTAGCCCCCTCGGCTCCCCCCCCTGCGGGCACTTATCTGGTTTGGAGGGTGAGTTGTAAGCCACAGATCGGATTCTCGGGCAGTGTCCACGCCGTAAAGCTTCTCGCTCCCTCTCCCCATTCCGACACAGGGAGGGGGCATGCAGGGTCGGGCTGGAGGTGGCAGGGTCTGTAGGGGGGGGGACTCCCGGGCCTGGTCCCTCTCAACTGGGGGCACCTCCACACCCGTATTCCCCAGCGGGTCACCTTGGCGGGTTGCTCTGTGGTTTTGAGCGTCCCGAGGCTCAGCAGGGGTGTGCGCCGGGTTCCTCACTTCCCCACAACCAAGGATGTGCGTTAGTCTTCTGCTTCACCCCCGAGTTCCGCCACAGGATGGGAGAGTGTATAGAAGTAGGCAGGCTTCTCTGTCACCACGTTGTTCGGCAGCTCGTCCCAGGGCTGCAGCGCTGGCGAGGAAACGTGGGAGCTCCGCCCCCTCTCCCGCAACCTTGGATCTCAGGCTATATGCGGTACAAAAGCTCAGGGGTTTTGCTCTTGGGTGCTCCAAAGGCTCCAGTTGAACTTGGAGGGGTCGGATCTGCACTCTGGGGGGGAGGGTGGCCCTCAATCCCCGTTCGACGAGTGCAGTGGAGAAGACAGACGGAGATGCGTTAGTTAATCTCGATGCACCCTGGTGGCTCCAGTCCTATACATTTTCATCTGCATACCATCCACAGACCAGTGGCCTAGTGGAGCAAGACTCTCAAAAGCATGATTGGGGCCCCTGGGGAGAAAGTGGGATCTCCTTATGCCATGCTTACTCTTTGCCTACAGGGAGGTACCTCAAGAAGTGGTTGGCTTTAGCCCCTTTGGACTTTTTTTGGTTACCATTTAGGGGGGGGCCCTTGCCATACTCCAGGAGGGATGGGAGATGCCCACTTCCCATTTCACTACCAATGTAGTGGATTATGTATTGGGCTTGAGAAAGAGGATGGCCTTACTGAAGGCAGAGCCCAATGACAAGTTGAAGGCTGAGCAGGCACTGGTGAAACATTGGTATGACTCGAAAGCTTCACTTGTACATTTTTCCCCAGGCCAAGAAATCCTGATTAGGAATCCCATAAGGCCAAAAGCTTTATAGGACAAATGAGAGGGTCCTTACCGCATTATTGAGAGATTGGGTGAGGTTAGGTATTTGGTGGGCCTTGGAAGACCTGCTCAGGCTCAAGTGTTCAATGTGAATAGATTGAAGGCTTTCGTCCCTAGGGTTGAAATGGGTGCTCTAATTCTGGTTTCAGAAAGGGAGGAAGAGTAATCTGACCCTCTCCCTGACCTCTTTCATGGCAGCCCTTCTGATGGCTCCATTGAGGTTGTCAAGGTGTCTCCTCAACTGACTCCACGACAGCAGGGTGAGGTGAAAACATAGCTTAGGAATGTTTACCCCTTGTTTTCACCTGCTCCTAGCGCAACACCTTGGTGCAAACATGACATTGACACTGGAGATAGTGAGCCTATTAAACATAAATGTTGTAGGGTGTCGGATAAATTGCAATCTCGCATCAACTCTGGGGTCATCAAGATGTTGTATATAACTAGTGATGCAACCAAAATCGGGAACTTCTGACTTCATATAATGTGGTGACAACAGAGCTCTAAATGCTGTCAGTAAGACGGATTCCGATCCCCTTCCACGAACAGATGAGTTAGTGGACAAGCTATGTGCTGCCAAGTACCTTAGCACATTTGACCGTACTACAGGGTATTGGCAAATATCCCTGACAAGAAATGGCAAGAAGACCGCATTCTTAACACTTTACAAGTTCAGGGTAATGCCCTTCAGCTTAAATAATGCACCTGCCACTTTCCAAAGTTTGGCCAACCATGTCCTGAATGGGTTAGATGAATTCTGCATGGAATATTTTGCCGATACTGCAGTTTTCAGCCCTACCTGGGAAGAGCCTGTCGGACAACTTGGGATTGCGTTACTGGCTCTTCAGCAGCCCCACTTGACCATAAAGGTTACCAAGTGCCAGATTGGTCAATGCCCAGTGACCTACCTTGGGCATGAGGTTGTTGGGGCAAAGTACTGAGGCAATCCCTACAACCCAAACCTAGGTGAGCGCTTTTCTAGGCCCCCCTGGGTACTGCATATATTTTATGGCATACTATGGTATCATAGCTGCCCCTCTGACTCCTTAGAAACCAAAAAAGTCATTTTTACTGAGGATTGTGAGAATGCCTTCTAAGCCCTGAAGGATTCCCTTTGTCAGGCCCCTGACAACCAGAGAACTTTTATAGTGCAGACACATGCCTCTGGCACTGGGATAGGCGCTGTCCTCTCACAGTTGGATGACAAAGGCAGGGTACATCCTATGTTTTAATTAATCACCAGCTTAAGGACAGGGAGCTGGGGGATGACGGGGCAGTGGAGATGGAATGTTTTTCTCTATTCTGTGGGACCTTAGGAAGCTGAGACTCTACCTTGTTGGGACTCCCTTCACTGTGTAGACTGACCATAACCCCTTAAAGTGACTAATGAACATAAAGGGAGAGAATCCTAAATTGCTCAGGTGGTCCATAAGTCTTCAAAGCTTGGATTCGACCATTGAGTATAGGCCAGGTGCCCAACGTAGGAATGCAGATCAGCTGTTCAGGGTGTATAACTAACTGAAACATGAAACCCATCTGGTGGTAGAGTAGATCCTGTCCCTAGTCTGGGTCACTGGGGGGGGGGGGGCGGGGCAGAGTTTTGGGAAAGATTTCCCTTTTTGCAACTTTCCCGCCATAGTTTTTGTTAACCCACTTTCTTCTTGTTGTGTTTTTGAACCTGTTCTGACTTTTTGAGGGGGAAGTGAAGCCTTCAGCTTCACTTCCCCCTACCATTTGCTAATTTGTTATGGGGAAACTGATCAGTCATTCAGACTTTCAGTACTGGGAAACTATGTGCCCCTTTTGCCTTTTATGGCTTTTTAATATTGCACACAGCACCTTGAAATGGGAATACCTTTGCATCCAACTAGCTTTTTAAACTTGGGGTTTTTGGTTACTTTTAAATGTGCCTAAAGACAAGCTAGTGCCAGAGAGTCTATGTGTGGGGCATGAGTGAAACGAGTAGCTGTTCCTGATTTGACAACTACTGGCTGTTTGAATGGTGCAGATCCTTGGCATTGGTGGGTCTGAACTTGCCTCCAGCCTAGATTTTGGTTAAGAGGGCTCCTGCAGCCATTTCTTCAGATTAGTGTTTGAGCCAAGAATCCCTCATTGAAGAACAGCCGACTGATGATCTGAAGATTCCTGAAGAGGCCTGGCATCCCTTACTGCATCTGGCCTGGTGAAGGCCTGTTGGACTACCAGTTCTCTGTAGACCATGATCGGTGCTTCAGCCCTTGGCCTAATGGGGCGCACTAGTATCAACACCTTCTCGAGGATCCAGCTGCCCTGAGCCTTCGGAAGTGTCCCTGGACGCCCTGGTGGACCAACCAGCTCTCTTGTGGGCTACCTCATCAGAACTATCACCATTGTAAGGTTGCACCCAGTACTTCGATAATCACTAGCATGTGGTACAAGTCTCCTCTTCTCTGCATCCCAGCCTCAAGGTATCCTGTCATAGGGAAGCTTCTGTGACTGCGACTGGAAGGATGCCCATCATCGCCTGCGCGCAGGATCTGTCGTTGGAACTCACCTTCCCCCTTCCTGTGAAGTGTCCTGAAGAGGCCTGCATCAGTGAATCTTAAATATATTCATCGCCAGAGGTTGTAGCTTGCTGCTGTATCTGACCGGAAGAATCTTTGCACCCGCAGCTCCTGGGCACCTCTCACTGATATTTTTAGCGAACCCCATACTATCCCCCAAGTGATCTGGGAAAATCAGATTATGGTGGGTCATGCGGGGGAGTAAATGCAGTGCACCTGCCCCCACCCCTTGGCCTTCATAGGCTAACATTGCGAACAAGTCACTTTGTCTTCTAACCTTCCATTCGACTGCCTTTTGGTTGTCGAGCCTGGGTAGTAACTCCTGACATACAGAAGACTATTTACTTAACTTAGTAAAATAGTTGAAGAGTGTTTTATTCCCTCAGCAACCAGGGTCCGCCTGGGCCATAAAATGTTCTCGGGAACCAACAAAACAGTGGCCCACAGTTGCAAATGGCTATTCATTCCTTTTGTAGCACTGTTTGAATAGTACCCAAGCTGGAGTTTTTTTGATAAAATGTGATTCAAATTTTGCATTTTAAAGAATATTTATTCAGAAAGACTGGGCAAAACTATTAGCCGCGTAGTAACTCATCAAACTGGCCCACATTGGCCAAACAAGTTGCCAACTTAGACCCAGAAAACCAGTGCACACCAGCACTTTGCATTTTTGGTTCTGCTATTGGCCTACTGCCCTATAGGCCAGTCCGAGCCTGTCACCAACACAAGTAAATAACTTGCCTGTAAAGACTCATTCTAGTGAGAATCATCAGTGTCTTTTGAGCCCAAGGCCCCATTGTTTTAAAGGTTTGGACTGCTTAAGTTAGGGAATTCACATATGAACTGGTTCCATCAGTTACTGCATTATTTTACTTTCCTCTTGTGTTGAATAATTTATTTGAATGCATTTATGAGCGTAGGATGAATTTATATTGCGCGACTCTATTGAGTATTGTGCGATCATATCACCTGTTAGTTTCATATTTCAGTGTATGTAGAAGACCTAGAATAATTAACCATATTTTTATATTTTCCTGTCTAAATTGAATTGTGTATTATTTTGCGTCGACTCATTGAGAGAATAGCCTTGGCTGCTCTCCATTGCTTCCTTGATTGTGTTTTGACTAACCTCTCAGAGTTCCCCGTTCACTATAACTAAGGTGGCCTCCTTAAATCTGTCCACCAGGCCATATTCTAGAAATCCTTATTAACAGCCATATACGGATTTAAAAATAAATGTATTTACGCTATACTCTGTCACACAGGGCATCGATAGCACACCAATTCCCAAAGTTAGGTCAAGGGTTTTTATAAAGTGAAAGGGGCTCTAATGGTCATCGCTCTCTCTCGTCTAGAGAAACCAAAACCCTCCTTCACCCAGGTCTCCCTACTCCCCAGGTGTGTAAATATTGCTTGTTTACCTCTACTGTCTAGTTCTGACTCACTGGCTGTGAGGGCATAACAGCAATTGCCTTATCCATCTAACCTCTATCTGGGACTTCCTAGGTGTGAGTTGGTTCGAAGTGGTTGTATGGTTGCGTTTTACTGACACTCAAGCCCCTCTCAATCTCCTTCTTCTCATGCCCTGATTATTTCCGTATCTCTCAGCTTCTGTATCTCTCAGCACAGTTCTACCATCCTTCTGCTACTCTCATCCTTCTAACTCCACCCACATGTTTTCCTGATTCTACCTCCTCTGTCCCTCTGATGTCTCTCTTCCTACACAACCCTCCAATGTTACTCTTTCCTACTGTCTGCTGCTCCTCTCCCCTCTCCACTACAGAACTACTATCCCCTCACTACTGCTCTCCCCTATACTCCTATCCTTTGTCCGCTCCATGCCACCTCCTACTCAGTCACTCTTCTTCCACCCTGTAAATCTACTTGTTATGAAGGATTTTCTTTTTGCAACTTTCCCTCCATAGTTTCCTATGGAACCCCATGCTTTTTGCTTTGATTGTAGCCTGTCCTGACTTTTTGTAGCGAAGTGAAGTCTTCTGCTTCACTTTTCTTACCCTTTTGCTCACATGTTATGTGGAAACTGATCCGTCCTTCAGACTGTCAGTACTGGGAAACTGTTTACCTTTTGAATTCTTGTACTTTTATATTGCACACAGCATCTTACAATGCAGTGCAGTGGGACTACGTTTGTATCAACCAATCTTTTTTACACGGAGGAATTTTTGGTTACTTTTATATGTGCCTAAAGACAAGCTGGTGGCTTCAATTGCATTTTACTGTTTGTGTGTTAATTTTGGTGTGCACATTCGTGCTTACCAAATATGGCTACTAAACTTGCCTAGTGCCCTTAAATGGCCATACCACAAGAATGTTGCTTCTTCTTTGGCCATATTGTAGTTTGCAAATTAACAAGGCGGGGTCCTGGGAGTCCCTCTGCCAGACATTAGTCCTGGTTACGAGAGACTTACCCAGAGTCTTTAGCTCACTATCTTTCACAGAGAACAAATATCCCAAACATATCAGTCTTTGTCCTGCCCTGGGGCAGTCCAGCTCCGAAATGCTAGGCAATTCTCCTCTGAACAAGAGTACCAAAAGCAGCCCTAGACATGTCTTTCGGTCTGGTTGGACCTCATCAGTTGGGAGGAGCTGTGCCTCTCTAAGAATAGTTAGCAAGGGGTCCACGTCTGGATTCCCCTAGTAACTTGGGGTGAGCCCAAAGCTACTTAAATATGCACATTAACAGGGGGGGTCCTGGGGGTCCCTCGGACCCCCTTGTTATTTGCATATTTCAAGTAACTTTGAAACACCTGGGAGGTGTTGCAAATGTCAGGATACATAAAAAGGGGATTTAGCCCTGTCCTTTTTTTGCCACGTACGTCTCCCGTGCCGGGATAACGACGCCCTTATTGGAATGTTTTCCAGTTCGTGTCAGGGGATGCGCCATGACCAAGTATTGCAATGTCTGTGATTTTGTATGGAAGGTGCTCTGTGGCAAGCTTGCAATAGTTCATTTTGGGGGAGCTCTATTGTGCTTGTTAAAGCACAGTGTGTGCGTGGGTCAGCTGACATCGTACAGCGTTCCTTTTGACAGCACAGACTCTCTGCTTGGTGGCTCTCTTCCCGCTGGTCTGAACAATCTGAAAACTGGCAGTTTGCCTGGAGGCTCTGGTGGACTGTTATCCTGCATGTGGTTCTCCCAGACATATGCTATACATTTTTGCCTGAAATTAAAAGAACAAAAACTGGCTAGCCTTTTGTTGAAGCGGTATGGGCTGATCCACATTGGTACTGCCCCAAATCATGCAGGTAGTTAGGGAGGGGGCAGGAACTAGGGCCTTCCCGACTGCCTCATTTCTCCTCCGGGGTAGGAATGATTCCGGCTTCCACCCTGGTAGGCTCCCCACCCATCCTGAAGGGGATCCCTGACCCCTCTTGACGAGATGAATTTAATGACCTTGCCAACATATGTTATGTTTGACTTGAATGTTTATTTTTCTTTCTTAAATACATCTTTTGTGGCGTCTATTGGGATTAATTGTACCTCCCTGCTAGCTGTCCTCCCTACTGAAGTTAAGCCTGGCTGCTCTGCTACAGCTACCATTTGAGAATCTGGTCTTTCCTTTTGAGTGACACACTTATCTAATATTAGGTTAGATGATCAGAGACCTCATTAGACAGTTGTGCACAAATCTCCCTAACATGATTGGTGGGCAGCACTGACATGGATGGAACTGATGAATCTGTGAACTCTCTATAGGTTCTCCAAAAGACTACCTACCTGAACACGTGTATATTTTTGCAGAAAAATAGGTTACTTACCTTGTTTAATTTACTGTCTGTAGTACAGTTGTATACTTAACTGTGTGTAAATTGTGTAAACTGATCGTTAGTTTCTGTGAATTGTGACAATCTGTATACCCACTTTTTAAGTAGGTTGTAGTATCTTTTAACACTTTTTCTTGGTGTGATATTATACTAAAATGGGAAAACCAATTGTTTACATAGGTTTACATGTTTTGTGCTTGGAAACTTAATTCACTGCCCTATGAGTCATTCTACCCAAAAACATTTCTTCTTGCATGCGGGTGGGTTGCTTTCGTCTTCTGTAGCTTACATTGGTCTTTAGGGGGTTTCAAACTGTTGTAGGGTTCAACATTCTGTTCGTGCATAGTAACCAGAGAATATTTCTGTAAGGTTAGCATCCCTTAGGCCAGGATTAGTTCTACCTACCATAAATGGGAGTGTTTTATAGGTTAGATAGCCAGTGCTTTTATTCTTTGTAGACTGTTTTGACAAAAACTGTATACACTTGCCCAAAGTGACATTAAATTGTGTGCTGTGTAGTTTGCCGTGTTCGTCCTTCATAGGTTAGTGCCAACTGTAGGATTGCTTACTTTATTTTTGTAAGTTGTAGGTATAGTGTACCAAAGGTTTATATGATATCGTACAAGTTACTGGTTTGTGTCTAAGGTGTCCTGTTTAATAATGCCAAATCTATTCTATTAACTATGTAAAAAGTTAGTGTGCTTAGTTCCTTATATGGGGTTTCTGCAGGTTGCTGTTCTTTGAATAACTGTAAATCTTAATTGTGGGAAGTAGGTTTTTCCTTAGAGTAAATCAACTTTATTTAGTTAACTGTAGCTGAATTGTTGGGTGTCAACATTCAGCATGAAGGGTATTCACACATGCAAAGCCTACTTCTAACATTCTTTTCTAAGATTATCTCCTTTTCTATAGAGCATTGCTATTACTTACCCAAGTATAAGTTGTTTTTGTCACTGAGTGAAGATAGATGCCTTTACAAAATAGACCTTGAACAAAAGGTCTGTTGAGGGATTGACAGCACTTTGTTCACTTTCAAAGCATGTTCCAGTCATCCTGTAATTCTCTGAGTGAGAGAGCTTGACTTGGAAGCTCAGAGACTGGACCTAGAAGAGAGACCGAAGATAAGAAATGGAGGAGAGCCCATTGGAGTGCTCTGAAGAAATGAGTGAGGTTTCGCAGGAATCTCTCGGAAAATGAGTTGGTTCCTCCGATCGAGATAAAGAAGCTAGAGTTAGAGGTTCTGACTTTGATTCTGGGGGTGGTTCTGGTTCAACCCCTCAACCTAAGTTCCCTAAGAACTTAGTACAGATGTATGTCGAAGGGAATGACATTCCAGACTGGTTGAGAGAGTTTGAGTTAACTCATGAGATTCAGAAGATGAATAGAGTATCTTATCTACGTGTCTTCTTGCCCTTATACCCATGAGTGCCTGCTGTCTTATTCTGGAGTTAAGTGTGGAAGATAGATTGGAGTATGAGAATATGACGGCAGCTCTCATAAGGAGATTTGGCAATACTCTGGCTCAGTATCTGAGGACTCTTGGGGAGTCTGTCAAAAAGAATGATGCCCAATGGGTGTCGTGGGTGAATCCTAGAAAAGCCGGATGGGTTTGGTAAAAGGTTATAAGGTGGACTCCTTCCCAGGCATGATCTATCTGGTCCTGCTGGAGTACATCATGGAGTCTTGTACTCCAGAGGACTCAAAGGATTCAGTGGGGTCTTTAGTGGACCACAAGGATAGTGATAGCAAATCTGGGTCAGGTAGGTCCAGTACATCAAGTTCCCCTTCCTCTCTGGTCCACAAAATAGAGATGTGTAAGCCGCTTTGAGGTGTACCTTGCAAGAAAGGTGGCATTTCCAGGCTCCCTGGCACTTGCTGGGACTCTGGTGTGTCTGACCATCCTAGAGGTATTCTTAAGTGTCCTAAAAAGACACTATAGCCCTGACTCGGAGGAGGGTTTCTCAAAAGCAGCCATCCCAATGTTTTCTTGTGCCTCTTTTGTAGTGGGGGTGAGGTGCGAGTCTGTTTTGCGTTCCAAAAAGTGCTTGGATATATTGGTTATTTTTCTTACCAATACACTGAATGAAAAACCTTGAACACATGAAAGGCAATTATACGCACACACACACAGACACACACATGCCCACACGCGCACACACTAAAATGGCTCTTATATGGCCTCTTTATTCACCCATAAAGCATACATAAATGAATGAATGCAAAAAGAATAAAAGTAGTTTAGATATCTGCAAAGCACACCATCATCTCGCCAAGACTTCACAGGAAAGCTCCACACCAGGAAGACGGAGAGATCTTCGAACCACAACGGGCCGGAAGACGGTGCGTCCACCCCTTCCAAAGAAGCTTTCTCCGTCTGCGTGGAGGCCTTCCATTTTTAAGCCATCCGCAACTGAGATGGCATTTTCCAAGTTTCAACCTTTTGCCAGTTCCCATGAATCATCAGCCGAATTACCCATGGTCACTTGAAGAGATAAATTATTCCCTTTCTTGTGGGATCACGAGAATTAGCATACCTTTCTCTCAGCTCCACAATGTAATCAGGTGCTAGCTTGCATTTTTATTCAAAACGATCCTTGCAAGCATTGAAAACTAGCATAGGCGAGAAAAACATGTTTTCTAATGGAAGAATACAGACAGTGTTCAGACTTCACATCAAAATGCAGATCTCACTTAGGAAGAAAAATGTCCATTGCTGCTCTGAGCTCACCCAGAATGCATTTCACACACACATTACAATTTAAAAGCATTACATTCCACTCTTGGACATTTCATTTATCTAATTCAGTGGCACGTAAGTCGGCCTCTGAAACCGACGAAACATTATAACTAAACTAGAAATACATTGAATACAACAAGACCAAATTAAAATCATAACAATTATAAAAATACAAGCAAAAGCATAATGTAAAATGCCACTAATATCTACAATCCAATAAAACAATCAATCTCACCAACTTCCAGTGTGTTGAAATGGTACTTGCTTTGTCAAGTCCTTCGAAGTTTTGATGGGATTTTTCACTAAGTGGGAATGGTCACTCAAATTAAAACACATTCCTTCAAATGCGTTACAACCTAATTATGTTTCAGTAACAAATAATCAATATCAGCTCTATTCTGCAAAACTGCTTTTCTCATAGCTTTGCTATCTAGAAACAATTCTTCTGAGGCTTGAAAGGTATGATTTAACCCCTTCACTACTAAACATGCTAACTTTAGCCCCCAGCAGCTAATCCCAAAACTCCCACCAATGAATATGCAAGAGCTAAAACTTTGGTTTCTGATAACCGGTGGACATTTGAATCATAGTCTGGGGATAGCCCTATAGATTAACAAAACGTGTAGTTCCGACTGCAAAAGAAAGATCATTAGGACAAGTCGTGTTATTGCACATAGTCCTCCAGTTATATTAGCAGGAATGGAAGTATAGGTTATATTTTACGCAAAGAAAATCCATAAGCAGGTGTTGGTACCGCTACCAGACATGTTGTCAGTAGGTCCATTGCATTGTGCACATCAGTCAAACTAAAATATGATATATTCAATACTTTTTGTGCAAGATATGCCCACATGTTCTCTGTTTGGGCATGTATCAGTGAATATATTTGCCGTGCAGATTGTATTTGGCTTATCAACGTTTTACAAGTTCTGTTCTTCGTGCCTGCTCAGGCTGATTTGTCGGTGTCGGCATCAGGCGACCCACGAACATCATTCCTCAGCATCGTCGGACTTGCATTGGTTGGCTGCGCAATACAATATCTTGTGTTTGCAGTGTGTCATTTGACCCTTCCAAATGGAGTCCATCTAGTATCATAATTACACCAGCCAGGCACAAACTATGTAAATCAAACCCAGAAAAGACAGATCAGTGTTGATAATCCTTCTAATCAATAACATTTGTCTGCAGGTACATAGTCCCATTTCGCCCTGCCAGGTTTCATCACTGAAATTCTTGGTCCTTGCCTGAAGCAATGACATCTATGGGTACGGGTGGGCCACTTGGTTTATCTACCCACACCTTTGCACCCGGTACCATGAGGTCGGATGAGCCAAACCCACAGTCCCCACAAGTAGTTAACAATGTAGGGGGGCTCCCCTTTTCCGATCATGGACAATTTCATAGGTATGAAAATCATTTGGGCTAGCCCATTTCCTTCTTGGATAGGCAGTATTTGGTCTCCACTGTTCATTAAAATGACTTTGATTTCTCCATGGTAATCCGCATCTATCACTCCTCCCAATACTTGGATGCACTTCAATGCTAATCCAGATCTAGGGGCAATCCATCCCATGTGTTCTGAGGGAATTTGTACTCCAATCTCAGTTTAAATTACTATTATATCTCATGGGTTCTAATCTGATTTCTCGGTGAGCATGCAAGTCTACTCCTTCACAATCTGGAGTTGCACGGTAAGGAGCTAAATCACCTGGCATAATCTCCCAGTAAACCATAATCTCTTCAGCTGAATTAGGTTGCATCTGCACTGCAGGTGTTAACAGGCTGGTTAAAGGTGTCTCATTCTCAGCCAATGGCCTATTATTCAGAATTTGGACAGCATCGCACACACAATCACGCCAGCCTAACAAACTGCCATTGCCTGATTTGCCCAATTGTTCTTTCAACAAACCATTCTCTCAATCAAACCCACCACTTTGGGGTGATATGGTACATAATAAAGCCACTCAATGTTTTTCTCCTGACAGTACTCCTGAATCAACTTGCGTTTGAAATGCGTGCCATAGTCACTGTGAATTTGCAAAGGCATGCCGTAATACAAGGTAATCTGATCCAACAATTTAATAGTGTTCAGTTGTGTGGCTCTCTTGCTTGGCAGTACCATCAAATATCCACAATTATGCATGCATACTGGCAACCTTTACTAATTGGCATAGGGACGATATAATTGATCTGCTAGATTTTCCCTGGCAACTTGCCTCTTCGTAAAGTACCCTGGAAAATGTTATGGATGGTTTATGGTAATTCCTTCAAATCTTTACCATCGAATGACCATTCCATCTAAAAAGAATGCATCGAAAAAATGACCATTGAATGCATGTTTTTTTTCTTTTTAAAAAAAAAAAAACAAATGGATCTATGCTGCTGATGTTGGCACACAGGACATTGCAAAATTATTGTTTTCACTACATCTAAAGGGATATTGATCCCGAGCTTGTGCCCACCTGCAAGTAGCTTTTTCTCCCATGTGTCCACATTTCTGGGGAGCCCACTTGGCCAAAGCCTCCAAATCGCCCTCTTGAGCCTTTCCGTCCACAGATGAAATCCTGGTGTTAGTCTGCAACAGAATTGAATCAGCGTTCTTATGAGTCAGTAGTGCAGTGCACGTCCACATGATACACTGTTACTTCACTTTGTGATAGCATTTCCCAGATATCTTGCCACAGTTCCTTTCCCCACAACTCCTTGGAATGAATTTTTCACCCATTCTTTTTCCATGCTCACAGCCACAGAGCTAGCCCATTGGCCACTGATCATGAATTGGTGTACAAATGACATTGACCAGGTGTTTCTTGTTTCAAAGCTTGATATGCTGCATAGAGTTCTGCAAATTGACCGCTCTTGCCTTCACCTGACGTTGTTAAAATCTTTTTTGTTTTGGGATTATATGACACTGCTTGCCAGTAGCACTCAGTTCTTATGTTGCGAGCAGAGCCATCGGTAAACCGGGCATGCTCTGTCTGCTCCACCGTCGAATCCCCATAAGGTACTCCCCATTTCACTGGAGAATCATGTATTTCTGTCACTTCCTGCGGTATGTAGGCTACAGGTTGTATATTAGCCACTTGCTCATGTAGTTTCGCAAATCCACCCTTTCCTGATTTTACTCTGTCTTGAATGTACCATTTCCATTTGATTATGCTGGCTTGCTGAGTGTGTCCTATTCTTTGTGTCTTAGGATAGCTCAACACCCACTGAGACACTGTCAATTGTTCAATATAAATAAGAGCTCAATAGCACACTAGCAATTGCTTCTCAAATGGAGTGTATTTATCAGCAGCTTTGTGGTAATTTGCAAATCCAAAACCCCAAGGGAACTCACTTTTTGTCTTGCGTTTGCCATAGGCTCCAGTTAGCATAGTTTTCTTGTACAGATACATTTAACTCCACTTCTCCTGACTTCAAAGGCCACAAATCAAGCACAAGCTGTACTGTTTCTTTTGCCAAATCAAATGCTCTCTGCTGCTCTTCACCCCACTCAAATTCATATTTCGTTTGCGTCACTTTCTAAAGTGTGACCAAGATTTGCCCTAAATGTGGTATATGCTGTCTCCAAAACCCAAACAGCCCTATGAACGGCTGAGCCTGTTAATTATTCACTTGAGCGGTAAATTCAAATATCTTTTGTCTGGATTTTGGCACAGAGAAAAAGGCATTTGCCAAATCTAACAGGTCAGCAGATGTCCACACACTTGTGGAACACCCTGTCCCATGCACACCGCCTTTATATTTTAAACCAAACAATGTTTTCATGTTTTCATGTTTTTCTTTTTTATCAAATAAACCACAAAGATTTTTTTTTTCAAATAGTAATAGGAGTTGCTTTAATATTGCTCTTGTTCAAAAATTGGTTGTAAACACTAACAGATTAATTCGCAATCATCCATATTTTAATTTTTAGACTCTCTACTGTCCAGAATTGCATTAATCAACAAGAAGTTTTGGAACAAGAAGTGTTCTAGATACATATGTTCCTTGTGGCTTGCTCTACGCGTTTCGGGAAAAAGGATTTCCCTTCATCAGGAGCTGTCAATTTGTTTCATTCTATTCCAATTCCATCTATGGAAATAATGATAGTGTGAAGTGTTACTTAACAATTGCTGCTCTTATTTCATCAATCTTACTTTTTCTGTCATGGTTCAACTATCAATAATCACCTGGATGCGTTCTGTGTCGTTTCAATATATGGATATCTCCTTTTTGTGTATCAGGGATTCCCCTATAGGTAGAGAATTAATCTGATTTAGAGCAAATGACCCCCTTTGACTGTATCTTGGATATAGATAAATTCTACCTATGGCATTAAAAAGGTTAATACAGTGGGATGTGGTGTCCATTACATGTATGCTGATGGTAATGGTTTCCCACTGATGCAGTTGTGAGGTGTTCTCCCTTTATGTTTGACTCACCTCCCCGAGTGGAGCCCCCATATGTTGGTAAGGTTATAGGGATTACTGTGTCCATATTACGTTTTTAAAGACGCCTATCACTGTTCCCAGTGTGTGTCCATATTAGCTTGCTTACCAATGCTGTTCTCCACTCTGCGTCTTTGGGCACAAACCGCGAGGGCCATATGGATTAAGTTGCCCCTGTGGTATATTGTATGTTGGGCAGACAGTAAGGAAAGCCAAGGAACAGTGGAATGAGCACAAGAGTAGCACTCGAACAAACATCAGTGGTGAGACATTTTTCTGAAAATAGGCACTCCATAGCCAAATTGAAGGTAACCATTTTAGAAGTGGTAAAAAAATCCCCAAGCAGGTGAAACCACGTAAAAGCGGATGGACCAGAGAGAACTATTTTGGATTGAAAGGTTGGGGAGTTTAGCCCCCGACCAGATGAATGAAGACTACAATTTGGGAGCTTTTCTATAAAATCAGGAGGAGAGATTATCTGGTCACCTTAGATAATGTTTAAACACCCATATTGTGTTACTGTTGGTAACGTGATCTCATTAATATACACAGTGATGGGTTAATAAGGAGACAAATGGGTGATGGAGAACAGCTATGAATAATTGCAGAAAAACGTTATTGAAACAAATGTTCTATGATTTCCTGTTAATCAGCATGGGCATAGGGTCTAAACACCCATATTGTGTTACTGTTGCTAACGTGATCTGATTAATATACACAGTGATGGGTTAATAAGGAGACAAATGGGTGATGCAGAACAGCTATGAATAATTGCAGAAAAACGTTATTGAAACAAATGTGCTATGATTTCCTGCTAATCAGCATGGGCATAAGGTCTAAACACCCATATTTATTAATACAACTACCGTCAGAAACATTGTGTGATTAATATATACAGCGATGGGTCCACAAGGAGACCAATGTACTGCAAAAAATTGTCTTTGACCAAATGTACTATGATTTCTTGTAATGCACATGTCATGATGTATTATAGAATGTGAGCATGGCTCTGTTAATAAGCATTTGGATGATGCTTCAAGGCCATAGCAATAGTTACTTCACATTACCAAGTTAGAACTATAGATCCAAGAAATTGGTAGATAGTACTAACTCTCACAATAATAAGCATGAATGGCTAATTTGTAGCTACCAAGCCGGACACTGAGATTAGCTTGTGTTACATATATGTATTTTAATCAAATACAAATGGAGGATTCAAACACCAGAGCAGGACATAGCTATCCACGTTCAAACCATCAAGACTTCATATGTTCTATGTAACCTTTCTGTTACGCAACATAAGAACGGATAAAAACGTGCAAGAGTAAACATTGCGATGACATGATGATGCAAGCACAATAAAAAGCAGCCATTTGGGAAAACGGCTCTCCCAGTTCGTGCCCAAAGATGCAGAGTGGAGGAGAATAGCGCTAGTAAGCAAGCTAATATGGGGACACACTGGTAACAGTGATGGGTTTCTTTAAAAACGTAATATGGACACAGTAATCCCTGTAACCTTACCATTATATAGGGGCTCCACTCAGGTATGTTTGGGCAGTCAAGGGGACCATGATTAGAGACAAAGCCAATCAAGGCGAGCCAAACATAAAGGGAGAAGACCTCACGACTGCATCAGTGGGAAACCATTACCACCAGCATACAGGTAATGGGCACCACATCCCACTGTATTAACCTTTTTTAAAGCCATAGATAGAATTTATCTATATCCAAGATACAGTCAAAGGGGGTAATTTGCTCTAAATCAGATTAATTCTCTACCTATAGGGGAATCCCTGATACACAAAAAGGAGATATCCATACATTGAAACTACACAGAACGCATCCAGGTGATTATTGATAGTTGAACCATGACAGAAAAAGTAAGATTGATGAAATAAGAGCAGCAATTGTTAAGTAATTTTTCCATATATGCAATTGGAATAAAATTAAACAAATAGACGGCTCCTGATGAAGGGAAGTCCTTTTTCCTGAAATGCATAGAGCAAGCCACAAGGAATGGAAAAAACCATTTGTCATATCCATAACACTTCTTTTTACAAACATTCTTGTTGATTAATGCAATTCTGGACAGTAGAGCGTCTAAAAATTCAAATATGGATGATTGCACATTTTTTTGGGGATAAACTGAATCTTTGTGAATTATTTGATAAGTAAAAAATGAAAAAAGATATTGTTTGGTTTACAATTTAAGGATGTGGGCATGGAACGGGAGTGTTCCACAAGTGTGTGGACATCTGCTGACCTGTAAATTGACCATACAACCTTGTGTCGGGGTTGTTTTTCTCCCTTTCACATTGCTACGTTTTTTTTTAATTTCCAGGAATTGGTAGTAGTAAAAGGTGTGCGTCTAGAAAACTAGGAATCGGCGTTTGCCAAATCTAACGCAGCATACCAGGTTCCCTCAAACTTCTCTATGTTCTTAATCAAAGTGATAGCGTCTGTGACTGCAGGCGTTTCCTTTCCCGCAGCCCAGTAATGGTAAAGTGTCGACCTTTAAATCTTGAAGGCTTTACATGAATCAATGAGGCCTCCATTCCGGTATCTATCAAAGCTCAGACCTCTTGTGTGTTCCCAGGCTTCAAAAATATCCTGACATTTACATGAGGTTCTGTCAACTTTTGTACGAGCTGAAAATGCTAGGACTTAGATACTAAACACAACTTGATCAGGGCATGCCCGAAAATATAAAGACTCCAGTGACCATAGACTAGAAATTTAGATGAATTTACTAGTAAGAAAGTTGAAAGAAATATTTAGACATCACATTACAAATGATCATCATGGTGTTAGACATACGTAAACATTGGTATAAGCCTAATGTGTTCACAGGACAAGGAAAATGAATTTTAAAGGCAACAAATTCAAATGCACATGTAAAGACAAACGTTTACATAAAATATTGTTAGGAGTATCTGGGTTCCATTTAGTCTATTGGGAACCAGAAGTAATTTCATTGGCTGAACCAAACAGCTGTATGAGCAGTATGAACAATCAATACTGTGTGAGAAAGTAGACACGGTTGTGTTTTGGCCACATGTAGCAATTGAAAGATGCTTTGAATTGGGCAGCCTTCATCAGGACGGAAAAAAGGATCGATGGATGCTCAATGTATGATGATTCCTGTGTGTACCTGTCAAATGATCCGAAAATGGTTCTGTGAGTAAACGGAGGAGTCTGTATTCGGGTATATATCACATGGTTTTTCAATGCTTTTACTGCTTCAGATAATGCAAATTGAACCCTTTTGAGGGCTTAGTGTCAGAGTGCGACTGGGCATGGTTGTGGAGGAGTCCACTACCACTTATTTGTAGGGGACCAGGCAAGGCTGGTGTGGAAATTCGACATACTGCCTTATACATGGTAATCTGTCGAAATGAAGAAAGAAAATGGTTGGTAAGCTGATAACCAGGTCTAGTTTATAAGTAAACAACTGTGTGGTAGCGTTGTCCATGACAAATACCTGTGACCCCTTTGTGCCAAGTCTTAAAAGTGAGGGATGGTAAGGCTTAGTCGTGCATGCTGCAGTGACCCTGAGTGGGCCCCTATGCTAGGATGCGCTAGAAGGTGCCTTGATCTAACTGGCATGAGACGCGCTAGCGTTGTGGCAAGAGTAATGAAGCCTGATCGTAGTGAAAAAAATCGGACCAAGCAGTACTTTGGTGTATCAATAAACTCGCAAGTGAATAACTGTGACTTATAAACGCTCGTATGCCAAAAAGTGTGCTGTGTGCGTGTTCCTTATTGGCAGCATGCACGAGAGGCCCGAAGTTGGTGGACTAAGTTGGGCCGGTCTGGGTGCACGGGCCAGTAATAGTGTCACGACACCGCCCGGGCTGTGTCTTCAGCTCCTCTTACCTGAGCTGGATAATGTGAGGCAGAATCTTCACGAGCGCTCTGACTCTGCGTGGATGTCAGTGTCTAACTAGGGCGGCGCATCAGGCACTGTGTATATGTGGATCTCACTGTTTTGTCTTCGACTAAGAAGTCAAAAAAGAGGCATCACAGGTCTTCATCTTCCTCTACTGATTCTTCTCCTGAGAGAATTACATGTCCGAACAAATAATCTGCTCCTGCCCAATGGGAAGAGTTTCAGAGAGAAATGTTGAAAATATTAGAGCAGGAGGCCCCGGCCCCCTCGAAGGATAAGGAGATGAAGCCATGCTCTGGGCACACTACATAAAGGTGACAAGTTAAAGGCAAAGGCTAAATCCTGCTTTCCCTCGAGCCCGGGATGTAAGCCATTGAGAGCCAACAACATTTCGTCGAAGACTCCTTCGAGTCGAGGGTCTAGCCCTTCGAGGACGTTTGCAAAAAAGGCATCGACATCATTAGCATTGAGGTAGTCGCTGTCTCCAGTGTCGAAGACGTCAACACCATTTATATCGAGGAAACCTTTGACAGCAGGCTCGAAGCCATCGATGCCTTTAGCAAAGCAGGTGGAGAAAACCTACAAACCTGCATGGAGAAAAGATTTCTTCAAATCTTTATTTTCAATTTATGAAGGGCGTAAACCTTCTGATACAGGCACTCCACCCTTTGGCCTAGCGTTCGGTACCCCTAATGTGCCAGAGGCCCTGGTGTCATAATAGTCGAGGTAAAAAGACTTCTATGAGACCCTCCAGACAGCCAATGGTGTGGATACATCACCTGAGTTTGAATTTGTAAAACCAGACCCTTCAGACGATGCAGAAGCCTCCTATAGACAACTCATGACCAGGGTGGTTGACTTTCTAGGTTGGAGCAGGCCTGCTCCCCCATTTGAGCAGGATGGTTTAAAAGATATCCTGGACCAGGGTCCACAAAAGGATCCAATCCTTCCCTTTCACTTTTTCCTTCAGAAAAGGGTTAAAACAAATTGGGAGGCACCCAAGACAATTTCTGTTGTGAACAAGAACCGCCCCAATAAGTATAGACCATCTAGCAGTGACCCTGAATATTTGGCAAAGCACCCCACGCCAGAAAGCCTGGTGGTTTAGGCGGTGATGTCATCGTCCAAACAGGCAGCATATCCCACTATCCCTCCTGACAGAGACAATAAGTGAATGGATGCTTGGGCAAGAAAGAGTTTTTCTGTCGGAAGCATGGCATTGAAATTTGCCAACACCACCTGTGCCTTAGCAAAATTTACATTCACCGTGTGGGATTGTGTAGCAATGCCGGCTGAGCATGTTTCCAAGGGGAAAGAAAGAGACGGTTTCCTGGTTATCATAAGGGACAGAAAAGCGGCTGTGTGTAAGTCTCTACAGCCTGGACTGGATACTGCTGACAGCATCAGTAGATACATGACGACAAGTACAGTACTACGCAGATTTGTGTGGTTGAGAAAGTCTGGATTTGCACCGGATTGCAGTCCAGGCTACTCAATATGCCTTTTGACGGCCCTCACCTGTTTGGCAGCAGGGCTGATGAAAGCCTGGAGATGCTGCAGACCTCTAAGGCGTCTGCAAAATCACTTCGCATCACAATAGACGGCCACAACAATCTTACCCCAGTGGACTTTCTTGAAGGGGCAAGTCCTTTTGCTTCTATTGCTTAGTTGATGGAGCGAAAGGACAAGCTAGTCGTAGAGTCCCAAAGAAGATTCCCTAATGGTGGACTAGGGAGAGGTACTACGTCTGCTCAAACAGCGGTTGCTTTACCATCAGCCACTGTTCCAGCTGCCTCAAAACCTCTGAGGTCTTAATCCACAAGACCCCAGTGTGAGGAAGACTATCTCTGCATCTGCAAGAATGGCGAGGTATTACTTCAGATGCTTGCACATTAGGAACTGTAGCCCAGGGTTACTGTCTCACATAGAACAAGACCTCCAACTCATCCACCAGGGAACCACTCACTCAAAACTCCAGATCCGTTCCTTGTGCAGAAAATGTTGAGCCTGCTAGAGAAAGGTGCTATAGAACTAGTACCTGTAGCGGAATGGAACACAGGGTGGTATTCCCCATACTTTCTGATTCCCCAAGGAGGACGGGCGATTGAGACCCATCTTGGACTCGATACTTGAACAGGTTCCTCAGGAGGGGCATGTTCAAGACGGTTACCTTTTCTGATATCATTCAGGCCCTCCAACTACAGGATTGGATAGTGTCATTGGACCTTCAGGGTGCTTACCTTATTGTGCCTATCCATCGCAAGTACAGAAAGTACCTGAGGTTGGCAGTTCACCCTATCAGTTTCGAGTTCTGCCATTCGGGCTGACCTCTGCCCCGAGGGTTTTCACCAAGTTAATGGCGGTTGTGGCAGCAAGCCTCAGGAGAGGGGGGGGATTCACGTTTACCCCTACCTGGACGATTGGCTGATCATGGTCTGTTCTCCCGAATACGCCTTGAAACATCTCAGCATCACCTGCCACTCTCTCCACAGACTGTGCTTCTCCCTCAATTTCAAGAAGTCCCACATGATACCATCACAATGACTAAGTTCATCGGACCAGTCCTGGATGCATCCTCAGGGAAAGCCTTGCCATCAGAGGTAAGGGATAAACACATTCTGCAGATGGTCGCCAAATTCCAGAGTGCCCAGCATCTTCCGGCCTACGACTTTTTAAGGTTGCTCGGCCTCATAGCATCCTGCATTTTTCTGGTGCCAGAGGCTCACCTGAGAATGAGACACTCAATGGGCTCTGTTCTCAGTGATCTCAATTCTCAGGCTAGATATCAGACCTTCAGGTTACGACCAGAATCGCGTAGGATCTCCTGTGGTGGGCCTGCAAGGACAAGATTCTGAAGGGAGAACCTTTTTGGCAACCATGGCTGGAGATAACTGTAGTGACGGACGCCTCACTCGTGGGGTGGGGAGCCCATGCCAACGATCTGACAGTAACCGTTGGTCTCCATCGGAGTCCAAACTACACATCAGCCTTATTGGCGCTGAGGGCGATCAGACTAGCACTGATTGCTTTTCTGCCCTCTGTACAGGGAAAGAATATCCTAATAATGACGGACAACACAGTGGCCATGCATTAGCTCAACAAGAGAGGAGACATAGGGTCACTACCTCTGTGTAGAAAGACAGTGTAGCTCTGGTTCTGGGCAATTCAAGAAGGAGCCTCCATATCTGCAGTTCACCTGGCTGGAGAGGAGAACACAGCAGTGGAGAGCAGTCTCCCACGAGTGGCAACTAGCTCAGGAAGTCCTTCAAGAGTTCTTCGCCCTTTGGGGAACCCCTCAAATAGACCTGTCTGTGACTGTTCTGCTCCAGGGAATTTCCCTCAAGAGGAGCTCTAGGGGACGTGTTCATAGTGGACTGGGAGTTTCCTCTTCTGTACGCGTCCCTGTGATTCTTCAAGTAATCAGGAGGTTGAGAAAGTTTGGGAAATCCGTGATCCTAATTACTCTGGATTGGTCCTGGAGAACGTGGTACCCGGACCTTCTGACATGTCCATCTGCCCTCCAATATGTCTTGCTCAAAGAGATGACCTTCTCTTGTGAGAGGAGGGTCGGGTTCTCCATCAAGAGGTGAAAACACTCAATCTTTACGCATGGTTTCTGAGAGGTTGAGATATAAGGATTGGGACCTCCCGGATGACGTAATGTACATTTTGCTTTCGACCAGAAGACCAGCAACTAAATCTTTGTACCGTTGCCATTGGAACAGGTTCTGCAACTGGTACAGAGATAAGTGTGGATCCATTTCAATTTAATACACCTACGGTGTTCTCTTTATAGCTACATTTGGCAAATCTGGGGCTCCAGGTTAGAACCATTAATGGTTATTTGGTGGCGCTTTCAATTTGTATGCGCTCTTCTGAGGAAGCATCATACTTTAAAATTCCTTTAATCATGCAATTTCTCAAGTGGCTCACCATTGTTTTTGGCCCAACTCCTTTTCAAGTCCCTGTTTGGGATTTGAATCTTGTTCTATAATTTCTCATGTGGCCTCCTTTTGAGCCTCTTCATTCGTGTTCATTAAAACCTCTTTTACTAGTAGCTCTTCAATCGGCCCGCAGGTTGAGCGAGTTGCAGGCGGTATCTTGTTAACCCCCTTTTACTACTTTTTATATGGACATGGATGTTCTTAAGGTAAAACCTTAGTTTCTACCAAAAATAGTTTCTGAATTCCATGTATGTCAAAAGATTGTCTTACCAAACTATTACCATCCCCCTCATCCTGGAAAGGAAGAGGAGAGGCTACACAGACTTGACCCAAGAAGAGCTCTGAGTTTCTATATTTCGCGAATGGCAAAGATTCGCCAGGATGATCAGCTCTTCATTGGCTACACAGGTAAACATTAGGACTAGCAGTAACGAAACAAACCCTGTCCATATGGATTATTCTGAGCATTGGAGAATGCTATAGATTAGCTGGGAAAAGACCCTCCAGAATGCCGAAGGGCCCATTCTACGAGGGGCATGGCAACCTCTTCTGCCCTATAAAGGGGGGTGCCAATAAGGGACATGTGTGCAGCAGCCACTTGGTCTACCATCCATACCTTTGTAAAACATTACTGTCTAGACTCATCTTCACCTAAGTAAGGAGAATTTGGGAAGGCACTCCTTCATTCGGTCAATGAGTAATAACTCTGAAAATTCATTCTTCCGCCTCCAAAACCAACACTGCTTTGGGAGTCTATGAAAAGATGAGGAATACGTGGGAGGGCACAATCCATTGAAAGAACAAGTTACTTACCCCTGCTAATGTTCTTTCGACGGGATGCTCCTCCCACGTATTCCTCATTGCCCTCCCAACCTACCCCGCTGTAGAATTTCCAGGCATTACAATTTATGCTCTTTTCAAGTCTGATACAGTATGATGCTAAGCGGGTAATTCCACAAAGGAAAATGCAGGAAAAAACAGAAATGAAGGCTAAGGGCGCTGCGGGTGCTATATATACTGGTGATTGATATATTGATATTGATATTTTATTTCTATCGCGCTCGTACACAAGTGTTTCAGAGCGCGACAAGGCAAGGGAGGGGAACGGGGAGGAACAAAACAGCTATCTTACTAGGCCCAGTGACATTGAGAACGCGCAAGTGCACAGGAGAGGGGAGGGGAAAAGTGCATGGAAGGGGGGAGAAGTGGAAAGTGCGAAGCAGAGGAGAAACAGATAAATAACAATAAATAAATAATAAAGGCAACAAACAGTGGTAGTGCAGCCAGCAATTTGCAAGTGCTAGGTTTAAGGCAGTAGACAGGGTAGGTCTGATAAGTGCAGGAAGAAAAAGGGGGGGGATGTATGGGTACAGATACAGACCCCAGTGCAAGGTGTGGCCCGGAGGCAGTGCGGGAGGGTGGCAGGGTGAGCAGGTACCTGGGCCCGGAGGACAGAGGGTGGCCAGGTGCACGGTGCCAAGAGAGGACAGATCAGCAGGTGAGAGGGGGAGCGAAGGTAGAAGAAAAGAGGAAGGTCTTGAGGTGCTTCCGGAACCAAAGATGGTGGTTCTCCTCAAGTTTTAGACTGGCAGGAGGCTGTTCCAGAGGGAGGCCCCAGCTGAAGACTGAGATCTACCCCGATGTTGACATCGACCTGGAGACAGAGGCCCTCGAGATACATCGAGTAGATGGAATTGACACACAGCACCCTCTGCTGAATGTTTTTTCTGAAGCAGCTGAAGCTGAAAAAGATAACATCAAAAGATGAGGAATATGTGGGAGGAACATCCATTCGAAAGAACGTTACCAGGGGTAAGTAACTTGTTCTTCTCCTTGACAATCATCGTCCTGTGACATGTCATCTTTCAACAAAGCCAGAAACATGTCCTTTCTTGACACTCTGGAGTCTCTACTATCTTGTCTCATGCCCTCTGTTTCTCTGTCTGTCCCTCCTTCCCTCTTTCCCTCCCTCTCTCTCGCTCTCTAAAGCTCTCCCCTCCCCCTCCCTACCACTTCATCATTTGGCATACCAGTCATGCCTACTAACAGTCATAATTTCACTCTTATACACGGTGGGGCAGTTCTGAAAACCATATTTCTCGTTGACACCACCCCCATATGTACCGGTTCATCTACATGAACTGCTTCTTTCATAGCATGTTCTCTGATTTTCTGAACTGCCTCCTTCAAAGTATACCACTGCTTCTCTTCAGTGGGCCAATCTGTGGTAATAGGATATTTGCGGTTACATCCTTGGGCTGCTAGGTACAAGAAAGACACCTGCAAAGCTTGACCATCTGGAGGAGGACCAGCTCGCAATACCTCTTGTGTATGAGTGTCAGTGGACAAAGATAGGAAGCGTTGGGAATCTGTGGAATTAACAGGCCCCCAGCACCTCCATCATACGTCCGCACCATCCAGGTGAGTAAGGGCTCCCTGACGTTTGCCTCAATCGAGTAATAATCTCACCAACCTCCTGTTGTGTGTAATCTTCCAGTATGGTCAAATCTGCAACACCTCCTCCCGGATTGTGTGGATGGGGGCCAGCCCTGCGGCTAATCACTGGCTTAGCAGTTGCAGCCTTCTCATCCTGTTACAATTCGACTTCATCTTCCCCCTGTGAGCTACAGTCTGAACCAGTAGAATCTTAAATATCGCCATTGTACTTATCTGGATCTGAATCAGTTCCTGCAGTAGCAATCACGGCAGTAACCTTTCTCTTGTTAACATGCCCCTACACTTCCTATAATTAAATGGAGCAACTATTGACAGCTGCTCTCTCAGCAACATCTTGATATTTAGAGGCCTTGTCATGTGAACATTTTAATTGTATCTGCTGCAGTAATGACATGTATTTCTCACAGCCAATTATTTTTCTAAACACAAAACCTCTGCCTCCAGTTCAATATTTCTCTGATGCATTTTTCTGTAGGCATGCAAGAGGATCCATCCCTACCTTCATAGCACAGCAAATTCCATTCCCTTCTGCACCTTGATGTAAACAAGACACAACCTCTTCGGGCCCAGCACCTTTCAAGGTTTCATCCCACGGCTCATTCAACCCAGCACCACTAGCCTGCTCTTTAGCTAATACATCATCCGAACCTTTATCGCAGCCAGGAATAACATCAAGGCAATCTCCCCAGTGGAAGAACCCTTCTCTCTTCTTTAACAAAGAATCCATATTTACAGCAATTTACAACAATATATGCACAATTAGATATTCACTGCAGCCTGAATAAAGTCACGCAAAACACTTGCACACAAAATGCTTATCAACACAGCCAGGCTCTCACTTCAAAGAAAGAATAATTAAAAAAAGCCTTTTAACACACAAGCACAGATTTAAAGATGCCTGTAACATTACATCACAAGGGAACCCAGTGTTCAAGACGCCAACCGTTTTGCTTTCCAAAAGCTGCATGGATATATTGATTTTTCTCCCCAGGACACTGAATGAAAAACCTTGGACACATGAAAGGCAATTATTCACACATACAGACACACTAGATTATAAAATGGCTCTTAAATGGCCTCTTTATGCACCCATAAAATATACATAAATGAATGCAACAAGAATAAAAATAGTTTAGATAAAATACTTCACCATTGGCACAGCTGCAAAGCACACCATCATCTTGCCAATACTTAACTGGAAAGCTCCATACCAGGAAGGCAGAGAGATCATAAAAGCACAATGGGCTGGAAGACGGTGTGTACACCCCTTCCAAGAAGCCTTCTCTGTCTGACTGCGTGGGTGCCTTTCATTTTTAAGCCATCCGCAATGTGTGATGGCATTTTCCAAGTTTCAACCTGTTACCAGTTCCCATGGATCAGCCGAATGACACCTGGTCGCTTGAAGAGGAAAACGTATTCCCTTTCTCATGGGAGCTTGAGAAACAGCATAACTTTCTCTTGACTCCACAACGTAATCGGGCACTAGCTGGCACCCTTATTCAAAACAATCCTTGAAGCACTGCAAACTAACATAGGTGAGATAATGGAAGAATACAGACCGTGTTCAGACTACACATCAAAATGCAGATCTCGCTGAGGAAGAAGAATGGCCATTGCTGCTCTGGGCTCCCCCAGAATGCATTTCACACAAACTCCATGTTTTAGTCAAAAACATTACAATTTAAAAGCATTACAGTTTCTCAAATTGGAAGTAGAGATTACTCTTAAAACCCAGCAGTACCTCCATCCCATTTGTGTAGATACTAGTGCCACTACTAAGCTAAGGGACACTGTTGCAAGTATGACTGTTGTAGACTGTACTTTCCTTGGGTCATAGGTTCATTTAAATAGACCTGAAATCTACTAAGTTAATATAGTGATCCCCTTCTGATGTTCCATATAGTTGATTCCTTCCAGGTAGCTGACAAATTAGTCTTTCTGGTCAGTGTCCAAAGAAAAGCCCCTGGCAGAGTGCTACTGTGGAATGACCAGAAGGAGAGGGGTATCTTTAGAAGTAATGAACTCCCACTCCATTTGCAGGAGCTGTGAGGTTACTCCTCTCCTTACGTGGATCCGATTATCAAGGGGGCAACATCTAGGCATAAAATGCTGCACAGGTCCAATAGGAAGACTAAACTTAGTTCTTCCCCTATGCCTCCTGTCAAGAGAACCTACGTGAGGGGGTATATTGGGATTCCTGAGGGGTCAAGGGTCTTCCTTGCTGCAGACCACTCTGAGTCAAACGGACCTTCTACTGCTGAGGGCCCTGCTAAAAGCCTGTTGTATGTTCAGGGGATGAAACCCACCCATGGAGTATGTTGTAATGCCCCTCTCATAGGAGAATGCATATTCCCAATTGCTGATATAGCTCCTATATGGCCATGACTAAGCTGAGTCTGCTCAACAAAGTTAAGTTGGCAACCACTCCAACATGATGTTTGGTCCTTCCTGGCCGGTTTAATCAACTGGGACCATGTGACTTACCTGTAAAGTGATTAGTTACCGTTGTTAGTCTGTTGGGGGTATGTGTTGGGGCAGAAATCCATTTTGAGGTGGTTCTGCAGTCTCATTATATGGAGCCCCTAGTCTTTTGACTTTTTCCCCCCTTTATTTTGGGGGGTTTCTAATTTATATTGGCGGCCACCCTCTTTTGGGCCTTTCTTTGGGTGATTTATATAACCTTACATTGGTTTTAGGGGGTAGGTTGGTGGAAGCTAATATTTAATTTGGTTTTTACTAGGGGTGCAGGGCGATTTACTGCATTAGTTCCCAAATGTACCTCTATGGTGGCAATTGGGGTACTAATGTTTATTTTTAAGTCTTCCTCTCAGGCAGTGTGTTCTCGGGGATTCCTTTGTTTGGAGAAGCCATGAGGCAGACCTCAAATAGCCATTCTGTCCATGTGGACTCTTTGTGACCCCAAGCTGGCAGCCTCCATAGTGGTTTGAACTGGTTTAGACTGGCCCTGGCCAGGCCACTGCACATCCTGTAGGGTGAGCCATTTGTTTTTGAGGCCCACATGGTTGGCTGGCCACCAAAACATTTGCTTTTAATCCCATGATGGAATTGGCAAGCGGGCAGGAGCCAGCCCCTGTGAGTGAAGGTACATGTAAGGGAAATCCTGTTCCTACACTCACTTGTGCTGGAGGTCTGAGAGGTAAGCAGCTCTCCTTATATTCTGATTGATTTTGCTGCTGAAAAACTATTGTAGCTGATTTTTTAGACCCAATCTGCCCATAATGGTGGTACTGGTGTCTCTTGTATATGCTCTGGTTTGCATTTTTGAGTGCTAGGTGTCTTTCCAGCGTCGTCTTCATCCTGCTGCTGGTGGTCCTCATCTGCTGGAGCCAGCTTTTCAATCCTAGAACAGTTTTCCAGGCCATTTTATTTCAGTTGAGCGCCAGCATCTTCGGCGTTGGTTTTGGAAACTGCTGCCACCTTGAAAGCTGTAGTGATGCCAACACCCAACCAAATCTGCTTCTCTGTGCTGTCTTGGTCACAACCACTGTTGTCCTGTCGAAAGGGCCATTTTTGCCAGTGTGCCATCCACATTTGCCTCCTGAGCATCCAGGGTCTGTCGTGGGCAGCTATCTTAGTCCTCCTGGAGTCATCGTTGTACCTGATTCTGATTCTGCTTCTGGATAGTGGGACCCACTTCTGTGTATTTCTTTTGTCCCGTCTGGGTCCTCGTTCACTCACGGTTCAAGTCCATGGGTGACCGGATCCATCATTCCGCCCTGCAAAAGAAGTTTCTTAATTATAAAGATGTTTTTCCTTCTGGTAACTGATTTCTGGAAGCAAACACTGTGAATCTTTACCTATGCACCCTCGGTTGTCGGGTTATTAAAGATACTCGCCCACAGGACCTCTGTGGTTGTCTGGTACTGCAAGTCCCCTTCAACCGCATTATCCGATTGCTTAACGTCGGGGACTCAATCCTGCTTTGCATCTCGGCTACTGGACCTCTTCTTCTGGCTCTCCACTGGTGTATCTTGATGTCTGCTTTCTTCTGGGGAACTGTGGGAGGGAACCGGAACTTGGTTGTCTTTTCTTCATAACTGCAAGTCATCCGAAAGACTGTACTTGTGTTTCCTATGGGGCACTTTCTTCAACTTTTAAACTCCTACTAGTGACACTGGAAATTACTGGACTGTGCTATTTGTTTAAGGTCCTCCTAGGGTCCCTGGAGTTCTTCACCAAGCCCTGGATTTTTAAAGACTCCTTGATTTACTAGATATTTTTCAATGTGTAGTACACTGTGGTCTAAGGATATACAATGTTTCACTGTGGTGCTACTTTTGTGCCCTTCTGGGCGTAGGGATTCTCTAATTTTGGTAGCCACTCGCACCCCCGACCACCCCCATCACCCCTGGCTGTATTAGACCTGTTTGCATGTGCTCTACCTCAAAATGCTAGAATTGTGTTGTGTCTGTGTGTATTATAGATTCATTTAGAGTGTAGGAGGAAACCTGTAACTATATTCTGTGGGTACGACATCATTTCATCGCCATATGTTTTTTCGTGGGGTTTTTTACCGCTGATTTTTTTTTCAAAAAAAAAAATCATCTAATTGTTTTGTGGGGGTTAAAATAATTATATAAATTGGGTGTACGGGGATATAAAACAACTTAAAGGGGATGGGGGTTTTTTCGAAAAGAAATCCGCGGTAAAAACCCAGGGAAAAAACATCCTGCGATGAAATGACATGGAACCAGTCTGTGTGGTACCCTTGGATCCTGTCTTGTTATTATTACTGTGCGTAATATTGTCATGGGGACATTTCTTAACTTTCCTCTGAAAAGCCTATACGTATTGTGCCTACCAGCAGGTGTGAGGCTTACGTTTATGGGAAGAAGTGAATTAAACCTTAACTGGCCATTTACTGCTTTTTATTTACATTATGCTCTGTTATGTTTAACTTGACTACTTATTTTTCCTATCAAACATATTTTATCTGTAACCTTATAAAAGCAGTCTTTTGACAGTACCAGTGGAGTGTTTTCTTTTAAGGTGTCTGTTGGGATTAATTGTACCTCCCAACTAGTCTTCGTCCTTCCTTCAGCCTTAAAGAAAAAGGCTACCTACGCCTTCTACTGTAGTTCCACCTACTCCAGAGGATTTAGGTCTCACTCCTCAACCGATGGTCATTCCTAGTTCTGCCCAATGGTCAGCTGAAGATATAGATAGGGTCATGAGAAGAATGTCTTTCATAGCAAATTTCTATGAGAAAGACCCTAGCTACTTCACTAGTTTTCACTCCACCCCTGCCACAACAGCGGCCTCTGGGTCTCAAAACCCTGTTGAATCACCTGCTAAAAGGTCTCGCCCCGGTGAACCAGTGCAAGATCCCACTATCATTGAACTACATGACCCAGACACTGATCATGAAGACCTCTATAGTCAAGAAGCCGCAGACCCTCATTATGGGTATAATGAGGGTGATCAGATACGGACATGTACAACATCGACTCCCCAGTTGATAAGGACCCTCCTGTTGTAGATTCACCCATAGATAATCAGCCTTTTCTAAACGAAGTACTCATCAAAGCGTCTGAGCACTTCCAAATATCTACTCAAGTAGATCCACAGGACAAGGATTTCGTTGACGAGATCTTGGGAGATGCAAAGGCTGTATCTCAATTTATTCCCCTACTAAAGTCTGTCCAGCGAGGTACAACCCTCGCTAGAAACACTGAATCAGACGCGAGTGGTGAACCCTCGCATAGAAAACATTTCAAACCTGCTCCATCAGACCCGCTGTCCATCTGGGGGTAGCTAAAACTTGACTCGCTTGTTGTTAATACGACAAGAAAAAGAGCAGGTTCTCCACTAGCCTCCTCTGAGGCTCCTCCAGACAAAGAAAGTAAAAGGCTATACACAATGGGCAGGAAGGTTGCCTCTTCCGCTGCATTCCAGACCAGGATAGATAATAACTCTATTTTATTAGCCAGTTACAACTGCCATACATGGGATGAGGTCTCGGCTTTTACTCTTGTCAGCCCCGGAACCCCTCAAGACTCAATTAGCACTGGTGGCTTCAGAAGGAAGGGCAGTTTCAAGCTGCTTGCTAAAAAGCAATCTTGACGCTTGGTTACGCCAATCTGGGTTTAAGCCAGAGACGCAGGTCACTCTCATTAAAATTCCTGTCAAACCCAATGTACTCTTTGGCAAGGCTGTCGAGGACGCCTTGAAAACAGCCAAGGAAGAATATGACATACTGAAGTCATTGGGTCAATTGACCAATAACCCTCCTGGCCAGAGGGGAAACAGCAATTTTCTCACTCACGCGGACATTTTTCCCAGAGGGGTTCCATCTTATACCAAAATCAAGGAACAGCATGGGGGAACAATCAAGACGAAGCCTCTCAGAATTACAAGAGAGGACCACGCAGCACTCTCGGTCGGGGAAGGGGGTCCCTCCTCCAGAGGTGGTACCCCACCTCAGAAACAGTGACATCCCGCTTCAGGTGCCCTCCCATGCCTCTCCAGTAGGAGGGTGCATTTCCAACTTCACTTAACCATGGGAGAGAATCACCTCAGGCAGATGGGTGCTGTCCACCGTAGCAGGAGGATATTGTATAGAGCTCCTCGAGCAACCCCGGAACCACCCCCCCCCAACTCTAGAAAATCTACTCCAAAGAAGACCAGCGCATCCTCCTTGAGGAAATCACCACGCTGCTCCAAAAAGACGCCATAGAAATCGTCCCAGCCAACCAGGTAAACAAGGATTTTTATTCAACTTACTTCCTTGTGCCAAAGAAAGATCTAACATTGCGCCCAGTATTAGATTTACGCCCTACAAAAAAAGTCAAGCCACAAAAGTTGTGCATGACAACTCTACAAGAGGTAATCCCTCTGCTAAAAAAAAAAAGGGCTTACATGGCAACACTGGATATGAAAGATGCCTATTTTCATATTTCAATGTTCCCAGCACACAGAGTATTTTTGCGTTTCAAGATAGCGAACCAGCACCACCAATTCAAGGTGCTGCCCTTCGAAATAGCATCTGCTCCAAGGGTATTCACTACTGGTGGTGGTGGTGGTGGCAGCACACCTGTGCAGGGAGGCAATTCCAGTGGACCCTTACCTGGACGACTGGCTGATTACAGGGGAGTCTCCCCTAATTTGCAGGCAAAACATTCAAAGAACTATCGACCTTCTCTTTCAATTGGGCTTCTCCATCAAGGAGAAAAATCGAGCCTAGTGCCAAGCACAACCAAACAGTTCCTAGGAGCTGTCATAAACACAGAAGATTGGTTGGTCTTTCCGTTAGAGGAAAGAGTCCAAAACGTGTAACTGCAAATATTGCATTATCAAGCCGGCCGCCAGATAAGCGTAGGCAAAGTGATGCGTTTAATAGGCATGATGGCATTTTGAATTTACCTGGTACCTCACGCGCGCCTGCGACCCATGCAGGAATGGTTGGCGAAACTGTGGTCTCAGGCAAGTGGTCAGTGGGATGATCTAGTGGTCGTTTCGCCAACACTAGTACAAAATCTTCGCTAGTGGACAAGAGAAAATATGTTGAAGGGGAAACCCTGCCACGATCCGGAAGTACAAGTGATTGTCAAGACAGACGCCTCACTCACCGGTGGGGGGCTCATTACCTTCACCACACAGCTCAGGGTCTGTGGTCTCATGCGGCAGCACAAAACCACATCAATCTGCTGGAACTACTGGCAGTATTCAAAGCCCTTCAGGCATTCGAGTTTCACCTAGCAAACCAATCTGTGCAAGTCCTGACAGACAGCACCACAGCGATGTTTTACATCAACAAACAGGAGGGAACACATTCTCCAAATCTGTCCAGGATTGCGCAACTTCCATAAGAAGATTTAGTGAAATACAAGCATTGTCAGTGCAGGATCCTTTCTTTATCATACACAAGGACAAGCTGGTTTTACATACCCACCCTAGGTTCTCCCCTAAATTAATCTCTAAGTTTCATGTAAGCCAGTCTTTTGAGCTACTGGCTTTCTTTCAGAACCCCACCAGCTCAGCTGTTGTAAAACTCCACACACTAGATGTGCGAAGGACGGTCCTTTACTACGTAAACAAGACCAGATCGCTAAGAAAAACAGACCAACTGTTTGTGTCCATAGCTCCAGGCAGAAAAGGAGACTGCATTTAAAAAAATTCCATCTCCAGGTGGATAGTCAGGGAATAGCACAATTGTATACATCTATCAAACAAGACACTGCCTTTCACGCCCAGAGCTCGCTCCACAAGGAGCACAGGAGCCACTCTGGCTTTCATTGCAAATGTCCCTCTAGACAGCATTTGCAAAGCAGCTACATGGAGCTCAGTACACACTTTCACTCCGCATTACTGCATTGGCACTCGTTCCAAGGTAGATACACAGGTGAGACAAGCGTTCTAAAAACACCTCTTCGCCCATGGACCTTCTCACATCCCACCACGTTCTCCTAACACTGCTCGCTAATCTATGCACAGCATGTGATCTAAGCAGATTCCACAAGCCTCAGAAGGGATACATTGCTCACCGTAATCATATTTCTATGCATATATGTATGTGCATATATATATTACATGGCCCATGGTAGCGGCCGTGTAGTTATGATTAAGTTGCTAAACGCATAGGAAGAGCACTTTTTCGGCAGCCTATAGCTTCGCTCCCCCTGGACGAATCTTCACCAAACTTTGCAGAAAAAGTATATGGGTGGCTCTGAAATTTTTCGCCAAGCTGGGCGAGGCTTTATGCGTGGGAGTAAAAATTACAGGTGGGGATCCAATTTCTTTTTTGTTTTTTTCCATAGACTAGGGTAAAACTTTGCGCACGGCTACAGGTCGAACGGCTGGATGGATTTTCACCAAATTTGCCCCAGGAGCGGGGGCTTAGGCCAGAAAGCGCGCTTCTGTGTGTTCGGTGGAAATCGGACTGGCACATTTTTGGCAAAACACTGAAATGTACTTGCCAAAAAATGTGTGATATCTGGGTCCGCCCCGCGGTACGCCGTGCTGTCAGCGAAAAAGTGGATGGCTGGAGGGAACTGTGCTGTGCATCAAAGCTTTTGGGAGATGCCGCCATGGTGCGCTGAAAGGCGTTGGAAAGACTGCTTTGCAGGATTAGCTTGGTGAAAGAGGGGGAAGCGAAGAAATTGCCAATGTTTTGTGCTGTAGGCTCGGCTGCCGGTGGTTATGTTGAGGTTGTGCGTTTGAGTTGTTTTGTTGCGGTGGGTTTGTGAGGAATTATTAACCTGCTTCTTTTACTTGGCGTGCTGTGGGTCTGGGTAAGGCGTAGGCTTTTCACTGCATGGCCATGCCATGTAGAAAGCATGTACGGCTTGGGTACAACCCCCCTAATGTAAAGACTGAATGTATGGGAGAGCAATAAGGCACTTAGCGATTAGGTAGGCGGGCGAGTTTGCTTACACAGTTGCTGCAAGGGAGTGCATAACGACACAGAGAAAAAGGAGGATTGTTTGGCTGCACACTGTCGCGATATGCACCAATCCCCCAGCTATTGACCTATACTGGATTGGTGGGTAGTTGCACAGGGAAGTATGATATGTTGGTCACTGTAGGCAGACTGTATAGGGGATGGGGAGTGCCTTGGAGATATGACGATATTGGCATTCGGTGCTCTATGTTGTGTTGTGCCTCCAAAGGCCCTACTGCCTTGTGTGCATGGCAATGGCCTCTGGCCGTAACAGTGTGGCTACTGGTTGAAAGTAGGTGTGCGAATTCTGTTTTGGTTCTCTCCTTCACTGTAGGTATACGTACGTGTAGGCATGCAAGCACTGTTCGAAATGTTATCATGCATGCCTGTATTGCCTTCCAGTGGGTGTGTAATAGGACTAGGCAATTGGGTGCATGGGCGGAGGCCGTAGGCCTTCGCCTATGTACACAGGAGGCTAGGGCTTGGTCATAGCCTTGCTTTAGGGAGGGCAGGTTGACATTGGCAGATGGAAGGAATTTGTATGGAGGTACTCGCGCATAGTTAGTTGGTGGGCAGTTGTGGAGTCGACTATCATTTTTTGGTGAGTGCAGGCAGACTCTATTGGGGATGGGGAGTGCATTGGAGACAATGAGGATGTTTGCAGTCGGAGTGCCATGTTGTCTTGTGCCTGTAACACCCATACTGGCTTTTGTGCATGGGTACGGCCCTTGGCTGTCACAGTGTGGGCACTGGTTGGAAGTAGGTGTCAGAATGTTGCTTTGTTTGAGGCTGTTGTGTCTGTACGTAGGTGTAGGCAGTAAAGCATGGTGGCAAATGTTACCATGCATGACTTTATTGGTTTCTAGTGAGTGTGTATTAGGACTAGGCAATTGGGTGCATGGGTAGAGGCCATGGGCCTCCGACTATGTAACCAAGCAGCCTTGCTTTAGGGAGGGCAGGTAGACATTTGCAGATGGAAGGAATTTATATGGAGGTACTCACAGATCGTTAATTGGTGGGCAGTTGTGGAGGCGACTATAATTTTTTGGTGAGTGCAGGCAGACTCCATTGGTGATGGGGAGTGCATTGGACAGAATGAGGATATTTGCAGTATTAGTGGTATGTTCTATTGTGCTTGCAAAACCTATACTGACTTGTGCACATGGGTGGGGCCATTGCACATAAGAGGGTGGGCACTGGTTGGAAGTAGGTAACAGAAAGTGGACTTGATTGGGTGTGTTATTGAACCGATATGTACCTGTGGACAGAAAGGGTAAGTGCTGACCTGTTGCCATGCATGGGTGTATTTGCTTATGTACCCAAGAGGGCTTGGGCACAGCTTTGCTTTAGGGGGCGCAGGTAGACATTGGCAGATGAAATTTGTATGCAGGTACTCACAGATAGTTAATTGGTGGGCAGTTGTGGAGGTGAATATTATGTTTTGGTGTGTGCAGGCAGACTCTATTGGGGATGGGGAGTGCTTTGGAGACAACACGAGGATATTTGCAGTCGGATGGCCATGTTGTCTTGTGCCTGTAAAACCCATACTGGCTTGTGTGCATGGGTACGGCCCTTGGCTGTAAAAAGTGTGGGCACTGGTTGGAAGTAGGTGTGAGAATGTTGCCTTGTTTGAGTAGGTTGTTGTATCTATACGTACTTGTAGGCAGTAAATTATAAGCTTACCTTGTGCTATACAATACACTTGTAAATATGTAAGTGCCGTAAGATCCGCGCCTTTGCAGAATTAACATGGAGGACATGGTGCAGGTCGTAAAGGGGAATTGCAGAGTTAAGACATCTTTTGTGTTAGGAGGGGTGTGGATGTGAACAGAGGTTCGGTTCAGGGAGTGCAGTGAGAAAGTGGGAAATGCAAGGCTTGTTTTAGTATGTAATGGTTGCAACAATGCACATGTACGCAGATGCTAACACATAAACAGTTGTGGGGTAGGTGCGCAGGTGACAACCTTGAGAGGCTATTGGGGTTGGGGGAGTGTATTGCAGATGGTATAGGGATTGTTCTAATTGGTGTACCATGTTGTGTTGGGAGTGGCAAGTGCGTACTGCCGTGTATGGATGGCTACGGGCGTTTGACATAACAATGTGGACATTGTTCGGAAGTAGGTTTAACAATGTTCCGCTTCTTTCCAATTAATTTATCCAGAGAAGTATGTGATAAACCGGTGTGGGAATTGACAGTCTGTTCACTGATATGGAAGTCCAGCGTACAGGGCTGGAAATATGTCTACAGTGGGTGCTCACTGTCACAGCATGGTTGTGCAGGAAATTTTGCTGGTGCCATAAAAGTAGCGGTGGTGTGAAGTGACAGCACGTGAATATGGTGACAGTTATTGGCCTTGTTGCCATACACATACTGAGATGACACAATGTACAGTATGGTACACCTCTCATAATACCTAGTACGTTGAGCGAGAAGGAAGGCAATGCAACATGACACAAGTTAATAAGTATTACTTATGAACACTATGGAGAATTTAAATTCAAACAGATACATTTGCAGCCGGCAACATGATGAACGCTGTTAAGTGGAGCTATATACAGGATGGCAGGCCATCTGACTGTTACCTTTGTTTGGCGTACTTGTTCAGATGGCAAAAGGAAGCCGGTGGAGCTTAAAGTGTGTGCTATTGTAATGTGTTCATCGCTTCCGTTCGCTATGCCTGTGTGCCGCATACACCATCGCAGCAGTCACTGGAGTCAGTGACTTTACTTGTAGACAGTCGTTCCTCACGGCGTGCACTCCAGGTATTTATTTTATGTGTGTGCCAAGCGTAGTGCACTCTGTCATGTGAGCACCTAGCTCTGGAAAGGAACAACATGAACAAAAGAAAAAGCGGACATGCGCAGACACTGTACTGTTCCAGATCATTCCATACGTTACTAATAATACAGTGAGTGGTTGGAAGTGCTTTATTTTGCCACAGAATGTAAATGCAGTTGGTGGATTCACAGCTTTTTTATTTCGCAAACAAAATACAGTGACCAATGCCATCTGTGCAATTATGTTCTTCTGTCCTCGTGCAGCAAAGTGGGAAAAGGAGTACGCAGTGCTGCTTGGTGGTCCGTGTGGAAGAAGACGTTGTCTTTGAAAGGTAGGGAAGGTAGCATGCAGTGCCTCTGGGATGGCTTATAGAATGAAGGTTTGCAGGTTGGTTCGTATAGCACGAACCGCAAGTGGACATAACGACCCATAGTGGTCGGCTTAGATGATAACGATGGAACAGCCATTGCTTATGGTAATCTGCCAATGGTTGGTGCAGCAGCCGTCTATTGGAATGTGGAAGGTGCTCAGTAGGGTGCAACATATCTGAGTAGAGAGTGGAATAAGAGTACATGTAAGCAGCAGCTATTAGTTGCAGCGTACAGGACAAAACTTTGCGGGAAGGATAATGTGGTAATAGCTGAATGGCTGAGGAACAATGACGTGTGTTAGTGCATAGCGCCATATCTGAACTCGCTGACTTGGTGTCTAGTTTGTAGGTAATACAGTGATTGTCCGGTTGTACAGAAGAAAATGTGTTGGAACCGTTGGGACAAGATTATGTTTTCATGTGTTGCTTTTTTTCAAAAGTTGACAATGGTAGCGAGTGTAGTTGGACCCACTGCACAACGTGTCAGTGTGTTTACAAAGAAACTAATACAATAAGAAACGTAATGGGGGTTACGTTGGATTGCTGGAGAATGGAGTAGCTGCTTTGGTAAGAAGCGTGTGAAAGAAATGTGAGTTGTACATATTTGTGTGCCGGTTGACCGCTACGTGCACCTGTGTCAGTTATAACGTATACTACACTGAGGGTGTGTAGACGTAGTCATTGTGTGAAAGTGCATACAAAGGGCAGAACAGGGACTGTAGCAGTGTATGAGTGCATAGAAGGTGAGGTGCTTTAGTGTATGAGAAGCAAAAGAAAGTACGACAGTAGCAAGTTACTGGAAATGGTGGAGACATGGCAGTGTGACTGTTTTTTTACTGCCGTCACAAAGGTCTGTGTAATGTATGGAGAGAAAGTGAGCGGTAGAGCAAGTTTGTAAATATGCATACTGAGGAGCATGTAAATAACTGTTAATCATAATACACATGTGATGTAAAGGTGTACTTAAATAATTTCAGCAAATTCCATCCTTCTATTGGGAGGCCGTGAAATGGAAGTGTACGGCGTATGAGATGGTTGCAGAGTACCTCTGGGGCATGTGGACAGAGGAACTGCAGTGCAAGTTATGTATCTTTTTTTGCTAGACTTCAATACAATATATGACCTTGGAGCTAAACGTGCTTCCCCCTTAAGGCTGTTTTACAATGAGCGTGTGTTCTATTTATGGAGAGGTATGTTAGGTTTAGATTTCCAGAGATGAGGCAGGAAAAAAAGGAAGGAATTAGCCGGGAACGTGTTTCGAGCGTAGCATCCATTTATGAATGTTGGTAGTGTCCTTACGGTGAAGGTAGTGCAACGTACAAGTGGATATGATGGTGCAGTACAAATGGTCACGTGAATGCACAGATGGCAAAATACATAAAATGTGTTTTTACAGTGTATAAGCAAATGTTAGATGTGCACTGTGTTACGAGGCAACGGTGGGTAATGTGACACTGTGTTTGCTGTTTGAGAACACGTGGGTGGGTCGGTGGGTGGGTGTGTGTGGGTGGTCCATAGTACGGGGTTTAGTGTTGTACTACATGACCTTTTTTAGGGCTACTGTTTAGAAAAGGAAAGCAGTTGGTGTGAACGTTTATTTAACATTGTGAGGCGAATATGGGCTGTAAATGGTGTTTTCTTTACAGAAGAAAAAAGGGTAATGGAAGTTGAAAAAATAAAGAAGTACTGTAGTGGTTGCAATGTGGCTGGGGAGCTATGATGAATGTGCTGTACTGAAATATGTGTTGGGTACGTTTTTTGGAAGTGGTGTACATAACAATGAAAGTGACCTAATGGCGTACATGGTGGCAGTGTGAAGCAAGGAGGCAAATGTTGGAGAAGTTAGGAGAGTTACATAAAATGTATTGATGCATGCATGAAGGGGTATTGTAATTGTGAAGATTGTAGGGTAGGTTACTGTAGTGTTGTTAATTTAGTGTGTGCAATTATGATAGGGTCTGTTGACCAGTGTATGTAGGAAACAGGTTATGTATTCTGTGGAAGAAGTAGTAGGCAATGTGAACTGCAGTGGCTAAGCGGTAGGTGGCTGTGTTATGTATGGGGTTAGTCATACGTGGATAGAGGTTTGTATGTGTAGTTCTGCAGTGCAGCGGCAATAGTGGGCAGGGTGTATAATGTTTAGTGTATGGCTGTAGGCCCTACAATGTAGAGGGTGTAGTGAAGCGTGTAAGGCGTGGCCATAAGCTGCATAGTGTAATATAGGTATGTGTATAGCAGAAATAAGTGCACTGTGGATATTGTACAGAAGTATAATAGCAATCGTTGAAGACTTACTGTTTGCATTGAGTACGCCCTGCACTGTGTTTTGGGTATGGAGTGTAAAATGTTGTCGTACTGGTTGCTGTATTATCAGTGGGAAAAGAGAACACAATATGTTAGCGCAGGTATTTTGTTACTTTGAAGTACACTACATAGCATACATATCTTTGTGTGGACCGTCATAACTAGCCCTTCGTAAGTACTATGCTTTGAACCAGTGTACAGTGCAATCAGCGCCGTTCCTGTGGTTCTTTGCATAATCATTGGGTATGTAGGGAAGTAAATCCATGCTGGATTTAAAAATAAACTTCGAAATGTAGTTGCTAATATAGTGCACAATGAGTGATAGTGATGTTTGGAGTGGTTACAGCACTTTTTAAGGTGTACTGTTGAAGTAGGAGGAAATGTAATTGTGTACGGTATGTGCACTATGCATGTTGGTATGGGTGGCGTTCTATAGCAGGTGCTGATTTGTAAATGTTTTACTGCTTCCTTTTTGTATCATTGTTTCTTTATGCGTTTGATTTCTGCTGTTGGTTTTCAAGTATTATGATATTGTTCAGTGGTTATGCAGTATTATGACCGTAGTTACGTAGCTGTTGGCGTTTTGTAACTGCTTATACTTTGGGAGTTTTTGATGCTGTGTTTGTAGCACAGTAGTTGTTGAAGGTTAACTTGGGTAGTTTTGAGGCTGCAAATACCATTGTCTTATTCAGGTTGCAGTTAGCTACCAGGTGGCGTATTGTAACTGTTTGCAGTGTCCCGTTTGTAAAGTTTGTGCATTTCTGTGGTTATTTGGACATCTGTGTACATTTTGAAATGGTACTGTCCATTTGCAGATTTACGTGGTGATACGTAAATATGTGTTGGTCTTTGTAGGACTATTCTTGGAGAGCTGGTGACTGATTTGCGTTAGTTGTGATTTTTCCGAGGTTACAGAGGATAGTTTTGAACCCACACACTTAGCAAATTCCCTTCCTTTTATACAGTGGAAAATACTGGTACTGTGTTTTGTGGACACATACTGTTTGTGTGACTGTACTCCTTGGAATCATTGGCAATGAATTTGCAAATATACACTCTAGTGCATTTTGCAATGCTTCATGTATGGTACGTTTCTTTAGGTCGAAAGTGTGGAAGGAAAAACATTTTGTGTCCACTTACGAAGGTACCGGTTGGTGCTGGGGAGCAAGGTATACTTGGTTTGTACATTAAAGAGTACATTTTGGCCTCAAGAATATTAAGTAGGCATTTGCAAGATTTGCAGGTAGCCTGTGCTTTGGACAGACAGAAGCATCATTGCATTTACACCATGACCATTTCTTTCTAATGTATGCAGTATAGTGGCGTGCATTGGTGGAGTCCACTGTGTGGTAGATTATGGCTACAGTTGTGAAGGTGTTCCTGCCAAGGTATATCTGTCCGTGTGTGAAGGCAGTAAGTTTGCAGTTCTTTATGGTACCGTCAGCATTGTATCTTAAGAGCATTAATATCACATATTGACTATGTGAGCGTATATGTAGCGTTGAACGATTATCAGAATTGCACGATGTACAGAACCTGCTATGGTTTCCATTTTGCACCAGTTGCTGAAATGGAATGGAGTCACAGTTGGGTATTGGTATATATACACAAGTTATTTGTTATGGACTTTCTCAATTACATGGTTGCAAAGAGTGCATGTATGTCTCCACATGTAGGAATTGCAAAAGATTTCTATTATAAGTATTGTTTTTCTTTCCAGTATTTTTAGTAAGTACATTAGAAATTCTTGGGTATCTTCTTGTCGGTTTAAAGTGAATTTCACCATTCCAGCACTGTAGTCCAATTCTTGCCTTATTCCTGAGACACTGTAAATGGTGTCAGGATTGCTTACTGCATTTCTGTGAAGGATGAGCCTTTGCAAACCCAATTGGTCTGCGCCATTTGAATAAATGTGTTCAACAACTGCTGGTATTTGGAATAGAACATTTATTGTTACATTTGCGTAGCAATTAACGCCTGTTGTATTGGAAAATTTGAATGGGACAGGTCCTTCTGTGTCCGAGCCCTTTGATGGAAGGGTACGTGGTTTCTTAGCAGAGGTTTTTTTTTGTGGGTGGAGTTGGGTTTGGTTTGTCTATTTTACTCATTTTGTAAGTGCTTTTGGTAGTTTCTGTAGTATGACTTTCTTTGATTTTCTTTGACGTTACTGTGGCCCAATCATTTATTACTTCTGATGGAATGAGCCACCTTTTCAAAGCTTTTGGTTTTTGAGAAATGGGGTAAATTTTTAGATGGGGAGTGTACAGTGCACATAGTCTATTGTACTCTATGATGCAAGGAATGTCTTCACTGACTGCAGTTGCATCAAATTTAACTAGATAGTCCTTCCAGTGTACGTAGTTGTGACAGTGTTACGTAACTCATGCCTTCTTTGAAGGCTGTGTTGCCAATATCAATCAATGCTTGATTTAAGGCGAGACCTTGCGATTTATGAATAGTTACTGCATAAGCTAGAGACAGAGAAAACTGTTCTCTGCGTACATACATTTCTTTGGAAAGAAGGAATTGAGCCGTTGTGCGTCCTATAATTTTGGCTTCTGAAAGTTTGTCAAACTTGATATTTACAAACTGAATGCTGCTGTCCCGTGGGTATGTGTGGAAGTCAACAACTGTACCAAGTGCTCCATTAACTAAACCTTGCTCTACATCAATGTTACGCTTTAGCATAACTCTAGAGTTGACACATAAGGTCAAATTTTCTCCAAACCAGCTGTGTTGGAGATGATTATCTAAGGCTTGTAGTCGTGCTATGCCTTGCTGACACATTGATATTGTCCTACCATGTACGTCTAGTTTGTCTGTGCTTTGAATTTCTACTAGTGGTTGTTTCTCTTTTTGCAGCATTGTTGCATTAAATTGTGCGCAGCTTGCTAGAGTTGGCAATAAGGCCATACAGCTGACATTTTTGTGAGCTAATTGTTCCATGACATCAGTAGCACATGTGTTACGCCCGTATAGCTCATGGATGTGTCTACTATTGAGGGTAGACTGCGCCTCCTTTGATTAGTACACCAATCGCATGTTTTTTTAAATGTTGGCATTTGTGAGGTCTGCGGACTGATGCATGTTTTGAGTTAGTTCTTGGTAATGGAAATGTTGCCAAAGATTTACATTGTTGATGCTTCCAAGACTTTTACGGCACTGTTTGAGTCATAAGGTTTTGAAGATAGGTTCACCTTTGACTGGTGTCAATTGAAGGAGATCTCTAAAAGCAATGACATGTTTTCCTCCAAAGAGTTCTTTGTAGTCTGTTTTGAGTACCTCTTGCAATCTGAGGTGAATCAAAGCCAACATTAGGTTGGAGACCATGCTGACCTCACCTATTAGGAAAATTTTCATTTGTTTCAAAACTCTGCGAAGCTCCATAGCAGATTGTGCTGCAAGTTTATAGTACTCTACTTTGTTTTGGTGTTCCACTTGAAGGAGTAGTAATTGGTGCAGAGTGACTCTACCTATGTTGTACGCAGCCAAACCTGTAGGGGCAGTTATAACCGCAGAAAGGGTGTTTATTATTTGTTGGTCATATTTACTGATAATTTGTATTAAGAATGTTTTACCTGACCCATCTTCACCACTTACATACAGTAGTATAGGTGTGTAGTTCTTACAGGTGCATGTTGTACTTTTGGGCTGTATACTATGCTCAATGGTTTTACTTGCTTCTTCAAAAATGGTACGCTGTTCATTGTTTAGTTGGGATTTCAGTACTACAAACTCTTCTGCAGGGTGCTTGTACTGAAGCATAGTGATGGGTCCCTCTGGCATGGCTAATTCTGCTTTATTTGCTATGAGTGGCTCTCCAAGTGGTTCTTGGCTGCCTGTTTGCGAAGGTGCACTGCTTTCAGAAGTGTCTACATTTAGTTGTACTTAAAGTTCTTCTTCTTGTTGGCGTTCACTGTCCAATATGGTTTTGTACCGTGTAAAGTTTTCATCAGTAATTGTACTTTCAGTGGCTTTGAAAGCATCTTCATACCACGTGTAGGTGGCTAATACATTTTCTTCTTTTTGCCATGGTTTAAGAAGTTGCAGTAGAGCCATGTAATACAGTTCTTTGTGTTGAGGAGTTTTAAGGACAACTTCATATGATTAATTAGGCTTCGTTTGGTTAGTGTCACAGGGCTGCCTTGACTACTTTCCACTCTGTATCTACCTTTGTCCTCATTTGGTCTAATGTTATTTTTGTATGAGAAGTTTTGGGCTACCTGGTACAAGGACAAGGCTTCTAAAGTAGTACTCCTGTTTGGGTAGTATGCGTCCAATAAGTTGTTCTTTAAAATGTCCCGGCTGTTGGGATCGCTTTTGGCTATTCTTTGTATGTCTTCGTACGATTTAAGTACTCTATTTCTGGATGCAGCAGGCCCAAGGCTTAGACACACTATGTTGTCAGATTTCCCATATAAGGATGTGCCGGTTAACCGGTAAACTGCTTCGTAGCTCCCACATTCTCCATGGGAGAGCATTTAATGCCAAAGCTGTAAAAAATTTTGTGCCAGTGTTTTCTAAGAGGATGTCATCCCAGAGGTCTTTGAGCTCTGCTTTCTCTGATTTTGTTAAGTAGTCGGTGACATATCATACGACAGTAATGGAATTGTCTGCAATGTACTGTACATCAACATTGGCATTCCATAAGAGGGCAATAATTGCATTGTAATAATTGATGTACTTGGATGCTTCACTCCTTTTTATGTAGTATGTGTTTTTAGGAGATTTTCCTTTGACACTGTGTCGAACTGAAGACATGAAGCTGTTTACTTGGCCTGTTGTTGAAACTGGTCTACGCAAACCAAAGCGGCATTTGGTGTAGTACTTGCCTCTGTTCTTGTATTTGCGTTGACAATACCTGCCACACTTGCGTCATTGGAATTGCAAAATGTGTGCTAGTCGGTCACTATGAGTACTTTCCGGAGGGATTTCGCAAGTGACATATTTGTGAATGAACTCCAAAACAGTTTCATCACGCTCCACACCAAATTTAGGAGCATTTTTAATCCACAAAAGTATGTGGATGTGTGGTGCTCCTATGGCTTGATATTCGTTTCTCCTAAAGAAGTGTTCTACTTCTCTGAGGAGAGGAAGTCTTTTATTACAAATGAAGTGCAGCATCTCAAGGAAGCGATGATGAAAGTAGCGTGAAACATTTACTGGATCGAGAGAGCACAGCTCTCCTGGTGTTTTCATGTCTATACCTGTTTTGTTTTTGTTTGCAATGCGTAGGAAAGTGGGCAAGTCTTCCCATGCATACTCAGCACAACTTAAAGTGACAAACCATGTGGGTGGGCCAAGGTTGCGTAGCATACACTGTACATCTGTGTGCTGTCGGAACCAGTACTCTTTGGTGCCACAAATGTTTGCTAAGACATTTGTAACACTACTTTGTAAAAATGTGTCCTTTTGTTGCACCTTTTGAAGTAGTTGTGTAGCAGACATGTTTTGGAAATGGGAACCTGTTTTTAATGTGTGGGCAACTCCATAACATAGGGTTGCTAGTTCAATTTCAAAGAGCAGGTGGAATATGTATTCCATGTTCTGTCTAAATCTTGGGTCTTCGGCATACATTCGTAAACAGCGGTATTCGGATGCTGTTATTTGTGTGCTTCTTTCATCATATCTTCCACCTTTTCCAGTGGCGAAGAGTAGAGGAAAGGCTTGTGCTTCCACACTTTTTTCCCATATACTGATTGGGACTCCTTTGGCTTGCCGCATTTGATTTTTTTTTTTAAACTTTATTTTTGCATTTTAGTAAACATGTGTACCAACAAGCCCAAACAGTGGGCTACTAACATGCCGCCGTTGCCCCCCCCCTCACACCTACCCCCCACCCTCCGGTAGTCCCATCACGCAACAAGCAGTTATCGCATTTGATTTACACAGGTGAAGTCTGTGGTGGCTGATCAGATTTTGCGGTTGGTGCTGCGCTGGAGAGGAGGTGCGAGATGTACGGGCCCCAAATATCTGGGGGTCTTGCGTGGTGGGGAAGTGTCTTTATAAATTCTGATTCTGTTTCTTGGCAGTATGTAATGTCTCTCCTCCAGTTCGTAAGAGTGGGGGGTGTGCCACGTCCCCACGCCATGGCCACTCTTCTACGTGCCAGAACCAATAGCATGCTTGCCAGTTTTCTAACGTGTGAGGACAGGGGTCTCGTTAGGCCAAGGAGTGCCACTAGTGGGGAGTGCCCCACCCTCTCGCCAATTATTGCGTCAGTTTCGTCAAGCACATCTGACCAGAATTTAGACACTGTTGGGCAGCTCCACGCTAGGTGCAGGAAGTCAGCATCAGGGGACCCGCATCTGTCGCAAGATGCATTTGACCCGGGGTGATGTCTGTTTCTCTTTGTAGGGGTATAATAGGTTTGGTGCAGAAAGTTGAAGTGGATTTGTTTGAAGCGGGAGTTGGGCTTGCCGCATTTGATATGTTTCTAGTGCATCGTCTATGGTGTCTCTGGAGTGCAGTGGGTTTTAAATACCGGAGGCTGCACTAGGATCCTAGGTGTTCAAATTGGCCACTTGTTGAGGAGTCCTGCATTATTTTGGTTGTTTCTCTCCGGTTTTCTTCAATATTTATTTCCTTGTAGTATTCATTGTTTTATTTAAGGTACTGCAAGCCTCTCTAACTTTGGTTAAGTCCACTAGGTGTTGCCAATTTCTTTTGTCTTTTGTAGGTACACCATTTACCAGGATAATCAAAGATTCGTGTTTTGGCCTTTGCAACCGGAGTGTCTACATTTTCTTTCAAATCGAACGGTAAATCAACTACTTTACCACAAATGCCTTTGAGTAATTTGGTGGGAGGTAATTTAGCAGTTTTTGGTTGAAGAAGTATTATTGCTTGAAAGGGGTGCACTGTTTGTATTATAATGCTCTCATACAAATTAAGCTGCTGCAGTGTGTTTGGCACTGGAAACAGTTCTAAATTATTACTAATTGCACGTGAATAATCATTGGTTATTGTCAGGTTTTGAAGTGCAGTATGTGCTCAGTATGGAGGTGTTGGTAATGTACTTGTTTTCTGCTAGAAGGTACAGAGCTAATTGAAGCCATTGGGATTCCTCATTGCCTTCTATTTTCTGAATTATATTAACAGTTTTGGTGGTGTTTTTATAGAATGTTCTACAACAACACACACCTACTTGGTTTGGCATTTTAGCAGAAGTGCTTTTGAACTTTTGTAATTCTTTTTTCTATGTGTGATGTAAAAGGTTGCTGGCTGCACTGTTGTCAGTATTGTTGGCTGCCAATGTTGCAGTGGGTAAGTGCCCTTAAGTTTCACAGTATTTCCTTAGGATGCGCTTGTTTGGCTGTACTGTGTGGGAGAATATCATTTAAATGTTGGAGTGCTAAAGCTGGAGTTTTGCATAGTACAGTTTGTAGACTAGATTTCTGATTGTTGAATGGAATACAGTGGAAGGTGCTTTTGCAAGCTGCTCTATAAATGCAGGCTAAGGAATGTCTGTGTATTCCAGTGTACTTGGGCACTGGACAGGAGTCCATACTTTGTAGTATTTTCATTTTTCTTTTGTTGATGCCGTTGACGTACTGATTGAGGAATTGCTGCAAATTTTTGATTAGGCATGGGCGAACGTTGCACATTGATGTGCAAGGCCATTTGTAGGTGAGGCGTGTTTGTTTGGTGGATTGGAGAGTGCCATCTAAGTGTGATGGGGATATTAGTGAAAGAAGTGCTTCTTCTTCCATTATGGTATCGGCTATCTTTTCATATCCTCGTCCGCTCTGATGTAACGCAATTTGGTTAGTTGTTGTTTGTAGGATTCTTCATTGAATTATGGCTCTGTGTTGGTGGTGTGACTCCACTCACCTGCACATATGTGGCCAAAGGTATCTATGGTGATATTGCGTTTGTTTCGTAGTACTGCTTGTAATTTAGCAATTGATCTTGTTAGTGGTTTCATTCTCTTTAATGTTTCTATAAACAATTTCCGCTTCACACTTATAGCAGTGTCTACAAGAGCTTCTAGGATGACTTTTCTGCAGTAGATTTTGAGGGTTGAGCGTGATTTCTGTTCTCTACTTGTAAGGTTGTGAAGGACTCCGTGGTGGAACATTTTTTGTAAAATTAGTTTTTTTTTTGAATGATTGCTTGTGATTACACTATTAGTATGTGCTCTTTTAGGAGTAGTCTGCGTTGGACTGTATTTTGTGGTTTCCTGTACATTCTCACATTTTGCCAGATCACATACACTGGCTTTACTGATAGATGGATTAGTTTTCCTTAATGACTGAATTAACTCTTCTCCTGAACCTTTCTGTTTGCGTTCAGATTGCAGTGGATGGGTACTTTCTGTGTTTGTAGGTTGCGTGGCTCTTTCTGCGTTGCTTTCTACGGAATTGCAGTTTGGTATGCATTGTGTAGTAGTTGTTGGCGAAGAAAGGGAAGTGTGGGTGTGCACATTTTCTCATGCATATGTGTACAATGTGCGTCAGTGGGTGAATGGGAGGGTAGGCAGCTATTTAAGTGCACGTGTGCAGCTGTGTAGTGGTGTGTACGGTTAGTTTGTTGACACTATGTTAGTATGTGGGTATTATTGTAATGGTGGCGACATAAGAAACACTTAGCACCTGTAGAGGTGTGATTAGTTACAATGAAGTACATACTGCTGGATGGGCTCACATGTATGTGCTACAGTAGAATATTAGTGCACTGGTTTAGTAAGACATACAAGAGTATGCTGCTATTGTACTTACTTTGTTGATTGCAGAGAGTAGGTGTCTTCTAGGCTGTATTTTGAAGTGTACACTCCAGTAGCTTGCCAGAGATTGGTGGGTACTGCTCCTGTATAAGAAGACGGTAAGACAATATGTTGGCTAATGACATACAGCTTACATCTGTATATTACATTTTTGAGAAATGTATGGGGATGTCTTGGAAGGAAGACGAAGTGTGTTTGTATAAATGGAAGGTCTAAAATATGAAGGGCGGTTGGTAGTAAAAGCATGTTTAAGGGAGTAGGTGGCCTACTTGGGAGTTTAGTGTGTCATAGGTTATGGAAAACATGTGGCTATTAGTGTAGGCCTATTTACTTGACAAATGCAGTACTGTGCAGTGTGGGAGGATGAGACAAAGAGTGGGAAAGATGTACATAGTGGAAAGTACAATGTTTTTGGGCGTCCATTTGCATGCAGTTCTGTGCATATATATGCTCAGTACCTGAGTGCAGGGATTGCTTAGGGGTTTTCATTTAAATATGCACATTTACGTATGTTGCTGTTTTGAATTTGGCAACAACTTTTTTATTGCTTAACTGCTGTTATGGATGACGTCACAGTGGAAACTGTCGTTATACTTGAAATGTATGCAGTTTGCATAGTTTGATCGGAAAGGCTGCCTGATAGTTGTGTTTGCGATTTGTACAAAAGTGCTAGGAGGTGGTGTAAGAGGGGAAACAATTGTAAAAAAGACAGAACAACAGAACACTGCAACCTTTTTCGTCTAACAATGCGTGTTGTGGCCAAATGGAGCCTTTTCCACCACCTACCGCTGTAGGAGCAATTTCATGGTATGTGATGGGAGGCACAATAGTACACATTTTGAGTACGTTATGGATATTTAGACGTAGGTACTCTGTTGCTACGCATGGCGTATAGATATCATCCTTTCATGGCTCTTGGGCGGGTGAAAACAACTGGTCTCGTAATTGGCGTGTGAAAGCCCATTGATTGTTATGGGCGTTTAGGGAGCTTGGCAGGTGAGGCAATTGCATAAGTGGTGGGTGACAGCCGCCAAAGCGTGTGATTTGAGAGGTATGCGGATGTATAACACAGTTGGCACTGTACTGTAGAAAAAAATAGTAATAACTACTGAGTGTGCTGATGGGTAGTGATGCTGATGTTTGTGGGTGCAGAACGCGTAGCTCGTTCACCTGTAATTTCTCGTGGAGGTGCTTTTCGTTTAGAAGATTTGTCAACTCTGCGTCAGTAACAGCTGTTACGCACTGTTCATTAGATGTGATACAATTAAATGCACATTTCTTGGTTGTAATTGGTTTATGCGTATGTAATAGTTTAACAGTAGCCAACAGGGAATGCTGCTGATAGACTAATTGAAAGGGAAGGAGGACAGGCCCTCCTCAACTGGGCCGCGGCCCTTGTGGTAGTAGGGGAAATCGGACATGCTACATGGTGTTCTTCGTAACGTGCCTGGTATAGAAATGGGACTACAGTTGAGCGATTCACATGTATGTATGCTTTTGTGTTCCATGGTAGGATGTTGTTTTGTGCCCATGATAACGTTAATGCTTGTCATGTGATGTTTGTTAGTGGCAGTGAATTTTATTTTTCCTGTATTGCTACTAGAAATCTGTTGCAGTACATACTATGTGCTCTGCAGACACACATGTAGTAATATACGGAGGACAAGCCGAGAGCAACCCATAACAAGGAGCACAGAAGAAGGTGTTTCTTGACACTTCCCTTTAGCAAAATTATAAATAAACACTTTGCATAAAACATCTACGAAGACGCCGATTTTTTAAAAATTATTATTTATTTATTTATTATTGCGCTTCAATGTGTTTGTGTAGCCCCGTACACAGGGCAATATGTTGGCGAAAGCCGCGCCTTTTGGGGGAGCGCACGTGCTACATCCCGGTGTTGAGGGTGGCTGCAATGGAAATATGCAGGAATTGGGATTGGTCAATATGAATTTGTGGGCGTAATGTGTAGGAACAGATTGTGGCATAATGTTTCTTTGCCAATAGGAGTGGACATGGCTACAGGGACGGGTGTGCCGTTAAGTAGGCGGACTATATGGCTGTTGGGCGACTCGTGGATACATTGGGTACAACTTTATGCAGAGCGTTGTGCACTAGCAGCACACCTTGGTTTCGATAATGTTGCTGTGCACTGGTTCGGAATACGTGGAATGCAGTGGGTCAATGTGGGTCCTTTTTGTGCTAGTTTGGTGACGCATCCTCATCCAGACATTATTGTTCATTGTGGAGGGAACAGTTTAGGGCATGTTACTGGCATTTCACTGCAGTTTGTAATGAAGGAGACATTTTGGCAACTAATGGAAATGTTTCCAAATTCACACGTAATCTTTTCTCGCATTGCCCAGAGGCAGAAGTGGCTGCATTCTTCCTTCTGTGGTCCACAAATGGAGAAAGCGCAGCGCAATGTGAACAATGCTGTGTGCGCTTTTCTCTGCGATGTTGGTATGTTCTCCTTCCACAATGAAAACCTAACCTTTCGTAGTAGTAACATTTTTCGTTTAGATGGAGTTCATCTGACTGATGCTGGCAATGAGATCTTTCTGCGTAGTATCCAAAATGCCATAGAGAGCTTCCTGCAAGTGTAGGATGCATTTTCCTAGTGGTCCTTCCCCAATTGTAACGTTTAAAATACAAATACTACCAAAAAGGCCCTTTTCAGAGCCGCTACTTTTTTTGTGGAAATGCATACTGGCACTGCTGGTTGCGCCTGCGCCCCCTTGGTTGATGCTAGGTTGGGTATCCGAACAATGGCATATGGGGGGCCCAGAATGTGTTTCTGGGGCCCCCTCTCCCTAAAAAAGGAGGTGGCTGTGGAAGGCATTTGGTGCGGATTCATACCATAGTTGAAGTGTTGATCGGGTCCAGAATCTGAGCTGGAAGTATATGAGAAAGTGACCCACCATTTTTTCCCATGGCCCCTGCTGTATTTTGTGCCATTTCTTTGTTTTTGTTTTCTTTGTAGTCCGGTGCTAGATATGGGTATACTCTTTCTAGCTTGAACGTGCTCATATCGTTTGCTAGTTTTTTATGTTTCTTTTCTAGCATGTCGGACATAAATTGGTCCATTATGGTGTTACTTTGTTTGTTTGTCCCGTGCATTATCCAGTGCGGCGGGGTTCAGGAATTTCCTTTCTTTGCTTTCAAGTTCCTCCTTGATTTTCAGGTCGATACGTTGGGCTGTGGTGAGGGTAAATACCATGAGGTCCCTACTACATTTGGTAGCAATTTGGCTGAACCCGACCCATGTACTCTTGATCTTCCAAAAAGAGGGCAGTTTCATTTTGAATAGTCAATCCCATTGGTACAAGATTGGCCTTGAGGTATTCACTCAAAGTGTCCATGAACTTCCATTCGGAAACATTTCTTTTGAAGTTTTAAAGAGTTCATCTCCTGAGGCCGTAGATGTGGTAAGCTGTAAGGCACCTGGCATATTGAATAGAGCCGGACCTTGTATGATATTCTTAGTTTGATCTTCTGAGAAGCTAAGTGTCTGCTCCATGGTGAGGGAAATGTGAGAGGGGGCAGGGATAAAGGGGGAGAGAGAGTGATCCCGGACCGGGAGCACAGGGCTGTGAACTACTACTGTGTGCCCACTGGGGCAGAAAGTTTAAAGAGATTCAGCAAATAGCTCTAAGGTTTAGGAGAAAAAGATCCCCATTACAGTGAAAACTGTATCAAGAATGATTGTAACAAGAGGGACAGCCCTGAATGGCGGAACCTGGGACTGAAACAAGAGGTAGTGATTTTCTGTCTGCTCTGTTTGTTAATTGCACTATCTAGTTTTAGATAGTTTCCAAGCTTTTTGCTTAGCAGACCATATTTTAGTTGAAGATGCGCAAAACTGAGTGGAGAGTTTTCGACAGCTAGTTGATCAGTGTAGAATATTTTTTTCTCGACACATGGGGCTCAAAATAGTTTATTTTATTGACAGCCTGGGGCTATGCCATAAGGAGAGAATGCTAGGTTTGTTTTGATTTGTATCAGGAGTCTTAGTAAACTGGGTAAAACGTGCTGGAGGAAGCGCCCATGATTGGATGGTCTTCAAATCTTCGGGCTGATTATGAGGCTGCAGTCCAATGCAGGGCATACATTAGTTTACAAAAAATGATTGGCAGAGTTTGCTAATTAAAATTTTGTTGATTAGAAAACAAACCCAATTGATTAGCAATGTTGTCCCCAGAAGTTAATTGTACCCAAGACTTAAAAAAAGCAACAATACAGCAGTATTGTGTACCGCTGAAGTAGGACATTAGTGAGAAGAGTAAGGCTTTGCAAATTCTGTTAAATTCAGCTAGACCTGCAGGTTGAGTAACTTAGTTTACCTACTCAACCTAAGAGATATGCACTCGGCCCATGGCAACGGATAAAGACAAATTTAAATGCGCTTTCTGTAAAATTGGGCATGTTGCCTCTAACCCACTTTGTTTGGCACACTGGTGTTTACCAGAGGCCAGGCATGCACAGTGAACCTTTTATTTGACATTTACTGCAAATAAAGTAAATGTTAAATAAAAGTTTCAAACACTCCTCCAAATGGTACTCACCCATCATAAAGACTATTCGAGTGGGCAAAAATACTTTGAGCCATGAATGAGTGTCTGTAAAATGTAAAAGGTAAGTTGCATGAATGGACACAAATAGATGCGATGATAAGGCTCTGAAAACAGTTTGGCTAGCTCTTTCCTGCAGTTGTCAGTAAATTATGTAATCAGAATTATAGAGCAAAGTGAGCTTGGGGGGGATAACTACAGTGTATGGGAGTGCAGTAGATGGGTCACTGCACATGCTGGATGGAGCTATTGATCACTTCTTTCCATAGATAAACATCTAGTTGAATTTCTGTATTCATTATGTAAGAGGAAAGAAAGTAAGACACTAAGCAGGGTGGGTGGCATAGCAGGCAGAGAACTGGGCCAACTAGGGGGAATATTCTAGTTTGCGGCCATTTCTCTTTCCGGGTAGCTGGTATAAAGCAACAGGGTGATGAAACAGAATGTTGAGGAGTATGGGATCAGCTCATGGGTTGCGCACCATTTGTACAGATGTATGCAACTAGCAAGTTACGCAACTAGGTTTGCCATCAAAAGCATGTATGATCATGTACCTTTTCAAATTATCATTATTATCAAATGTTTTCACTTAACAATATGATGCATCTGCCCCAACAAAATGAAATAAATCTAATTTGACATGGAGAAATAGATACACTAACAACTTGACTGTAAAGCATGGAGATGATTCAGTGTTTTTCGGTATCAATACTTTAATTATGGATTATGTAACAACTTACATTTTTTAGGAATGGAATTTCATGATTGTCTTTTAAAAATAAATATAAAGATAACACATCCTGGTCTTTGCCGGACAGGATATAGCTAGCTTAATAAAAGTATCATCCCAGTTACTTTTGGTTTGCAATTATTTGAAAACGAAATTCTTGCCTAGCACTCCCACACAGGCCTTTGGTACTTAAGAGTGGATGAGACAATTATTGCTGTGCTCTCTCTTCATTAGCCCCTTTGAACTTGCAGTGAACAGGGACAAGAGGCTGAAGAGAGTCCCAGGGGCAGGAGGATTGCAGGGCAAACTTTCCTTTCATTGAGCAGGGTAACTTAAATAGCTAGCTTTGCTACACAAGTGTCATTTTGATTAGCACACCTGCTGAATTGGATATCAAATTGCTATGTGACACTGCTTATTGTATGCCTTGCAATAGGAATGGATGTGCAAGGGCTTCTTCCATCTCAGCTCATCTTGGATTCTCTCCACTATCTGAGGGTGATATAGGATTTGGTTGATTTGGGCTAGTCTGAAGGCTTTGTGGCAGGTAAGGAAGTTAGGGAATTTGACCTCACCTTGGTTTTGCCCTCTGGAGTTTTCTGATGGAGATTCTTGGGAGTTTGCCTTTCCACAGGAATTGTACGAGAAGGGAATCTACCTAATACACTGTATTATTGAGGAGGATGGGTGTCCTTGCAAGAGGCTTAAGCATTATCGGCGTGACCATCATTTTGATTGTGTCTATTCTGCTCCACCATGATAGGAACACGGCAGACCATTTCTCTTGTTTTCCTTTTATTTTTTTACTGTGGCAGTTTGGACTCTGGATATGCTTGATTCTATGTTTAGGGTGAGGTACATTTGCAGGTATTTAATGTGGTCTTTTTTCCAGCATAGTCCCAAGTCTTCTAGGTCGTCTTTAAAGCATGTTATTGATATTGGTAGGAGTTCTGTTTTTTCTTTGTTCAGCTTGTGCCCAGAGAAAGTCCCATACTTGTCGGAGTGCCAATGTGCACCGCACAGAAGAGCCTGGGTTAGGAAGAAAGAGTTACGTCATTTGCATTAGCAGCTAATTTGTACTCCTACGTCCCGTCCCCTTTCCTCCATACTGATTGGGATATTCGTCCCACAGGCATGGAACAGGAGCCTTTTTGCACTGCAATAAAAAGTTCCATTTAATTTAATGCACACAGGGCGTGCCGGGCAAGCCCGCCCATGCTGACTCTGCCCGCATACCTCACTTGCCAAGCCTTTTGACCACTCAACGGGACTGGACACCTTGCATCTGCTGCAATGAAAATGATTTTGTCGCTTTCCTATGTTTTTCCTTCCTTTGGGTTTTTGCTGCACGCCAGCCTACATCACTGTCATACCCCCTCTTATGCCGGTGATAATTGGTTTTCATTCTTGCGTCTGTTGCGGCAGGAAGTTTTGTTTCTCAGACGCCCATAGCCTCTGTTTGAGGTGTTTGGGTCTCGCGGCAGTGGGATACCTGTTCCGCTTGCACAGCGCTCTGTGCCACGTGAGATGCTGGTCGAACCTCTTTTGACGAATCTCCTCCCTGTCGAGTCAAGGACTTCATAGTGGCACAACTAGCCAGATCTTTGCGGCCTGTGCTAGCAAGTCATATTCTTTTTCAGGCAGGCCCACCCAAGCGATTGCTTTCCATGGAACGTATTTCACCCAAGACATTTGCCTCGGGGCTCCCCGCCGGGGAAAGAGCCTTTGTGTCTCTACTGTGAGACAGACATGGTACCATGAGTAAGATCACAACACAAGGATATACGGTTTAACAACTTCATTGATAGTTTCAGGGGGTTGGAAACATTTCTGTCTGGCCCTATATCTAAAATGGGAGTAATCTTGACCATCAAATAAAAGGAAAACGGTCCTAGTCAGTCTGAGTCAAATTCTAAAATGGCCTATGCTAACAAAACCTAACCTTGCCCTCTTTCAGTATACAAAAAGTCTAAAGGGAGGTGTAAATGGAAAAATGTGCGGATCTAAATCATATGTCAGAATGGTTTCTTGTACTATCCAGGAGATCGTCCTTCCCCACATTTTAAGCACAGGTGTTTCGGGTCTTTGACAAGAACAAGTGAGTGACACAATTCTTTGAGCAGGCCACAATTTGGCTGTTGAATGTGTCTTACGTTTCTCACAGTTCGAGATTCTCAGCTCACTTTTCAGTTTATATTTCAGTTCAATGATCCCCTTTGGGTTCTCCTTACCCGAGTCGGGTCTCCCCTCTTCTTTATAACCAGACTTCCCTTAGTCGGACTCAAGTCCCTCTTCTTTCTCTATGGGATTCCCTTTCCCAGACTACAGCCTCTTCTCCCAGTTTCCCGGCTGACTCTCCTTTTGAAGTCTTACATGTCGCTTCCAACAAATTCTCTGAACCTCTGAACCTCTACCAGCAGCTGACAGGGAGACACCACAGCTCCCGATTTCACTAGAAAACATGCATTCTTGTGACTCACAACACAATCTTGACTCTCACTCTATCCTGTGCATGAGCTCATCTGACCCTTGTAGAGTGCCCATCAGTGAGAAGCAAGTAATATCGACTGAACATATTGGGCAGGACTCAATTCTTCCTTCTCTATTCGTAAGAAAGTACTAGCTTCACAATTGCCTTCCTTCGCAATAACCAAAGTGCCCCTTGGTTCCCGTATTCCACAGTTCCTCAATTTTAGAAGCGTCTGCAGTCGGACAAGTGATTGTTCACTAGCTACTTTACTACAACCTTTCACAATCTAATCTGTTGCACGGCAAGTCCCACACTGTCTTTTTTCTTTGGGTAGTTTATTGGACTGCAAGTTCCATGATGCTTTTCATCAGGTTCACATAACTTCATCTGCTTTCATTTTCACAGTTACTTTCCACTGTTCTGGGCAAATATATATGTACTTTTTCTTCATTTACGTTCGACCGCATCGATTCTGTTTTTCTTGGTGCCGCATGTGGTTACATTTAAACAATACAAAGAGACTCTTGAAGACTTTTGAAAAACTGCGCCAATGTCTCCCTTTGCGCAGGACCACTTCAACTATCGCTCTTAATCTTTCGTTCATTTATATATCTTGGATTCTCAGTTTAACACTGAGCTCCCTTGAGCCACGCCACTTGACATAGATACAAAGTCTCATTAAACAATCTTTCTCTCCCTCGTAGTTACACGCCAGACACCTTTCCAGCTTTCCCCCTTACCGGCCAGAGTCGAGAGATGTCTGTTCTCTGCTTGATCGGTCTCGGTGCGGCTTCCCAGCCGGGTAAGGGCCTCCTCCTGTCCCTGAGAGACTCCCGGGCGGCGGCCTCATTATGGTAAAACAAACACACTTTGCAACGTGGGGGGGAGGTTGGAGGTCTCCAAACTTTACCTTCTCCTTTTCCTGCCTTACAGGGAGTTCCTGCTCCACACCACGCCAGCGTCTCCACCAGTCAGTCCTGGTCTTTACTGGGTCCTTGGTCCCGCCCTGTGCTTCAAAGCTTCCCTCTGTGTCTCGCCTTTTCCTACCTGTCAGAGTATCAGCACTTGGGGATCCTGTGCTGTGTCTTGTTCACCGCCCTCTGAGTTTGAGCCTCCTCCCTTTATACATAATCTGCATCAGGTTAACAGGCTGCATATGTGGAATCAGAGGGAAAGAGGGAAGGTTGCCTGACCTTCAATTAACTTAACTTATCTTTGTGATATGCCTGATCTTTCCTCTGAAGGGAGCTTAGTCTTAAAGAGGCAGTCCTTTGGATTGTAGGTCCCCTGTGTATGATGGTGTGCTGCAGGGGAAACGTAGGATAGTTAGATGGGAAAGGGGCATTATGGGAGATGTAGTGTTTCATAGCATTATGTTTGCATTGAGATTGAGGGAAGGTTTTGTTTTCCCATGATGTTTTCGCTTTTTCTTTACGGGGAAGTGCTGGGGTAGGAGAGGACTTTGGTGGCTGCATCCCATAAAATCTGAGGGGATGCCAGGAAGGGGTGTGTCGGAAAGGGGGGGGATACCATGTCTCGCATGAGGGCGTTTCTTCCCCAGTCCCCAAGGATCCCCTGCCCAGATGATCCTCCCTCGCTTGTCCGCCCCTGGGGTCGGGATCCAAGTGTGATGGCCCTCCCCTAGCCACCTGAACAAAGGCTCCCCGGGGTCTTCCAGTGAGAACACCCTCAGGTTTCTAACACTACCAATGAAATGCATGTGTTCAGTCCTAAGATGGCTGCTTGAAATCCAAGAAAATGGCACTCTGTGTGGGAAAAATCTGGAGCCAAGAATGCCCTTTGTCGACTCCCAGGCCAGAAATAGTGGGAGGTGGAAGGTTGTTCTCCTATGTCTTCTTACCCAGATAAGCTGGCAGCTGGGCCCACCTCTAAGGAGTAAGAGACTCCAGTTTCCTTGCCGCGAATAGTGTCGCGCAAGGCCTTTTTGCTGCGCTGAATTCCAGCCTGCATCAGTGCACCGCTTACCCAGTATACCTTGCTGCGATTTCGTGAGACTATCAGCCACAAGAGCTGTATTGAGTTCCTGCAACACCAGTTAATGAAATGTCTACTGCCCCCCCCCCCCCCACAGTGACTGACACATGGACACGCCCCAACCTAATCTTTCGCAACACTAGCGCAAGAGGACCGGTTTTTCGATACATTCCAGACTTTTAGGTCAGGGACCATGCAGATTATTTTAAGATACAGATAAAGGAGCTGATGCCTGAACCCGGGGTGCCTTCCGCTCCCGACCTGCCGATAACACCACTACCGTCCTTGTCTCCTGTGACATACACGTAATAGAACATGTTTCCTCCCCTCTACCGCTCCGCCTACTCCCTTCGCCACCACCCAGCAAGAGAGGTCTAGGGTTCTATTGGAGAATCTTGATTCCCCCAAGAAGAACCAAGCTGGCCTGCGGGCAATCCTGCACCTCTGCACCTTCAGTGAGAGGTTAAAGATGATTACGCCAGCTCAGATTCTTGGTGCAGTTTAGACAAATGATTGGTTCTGTACAATAGACCTAAAGGACACCTACCTACACGTAATGATATGGGATCCACGCCAGAGGTTCCTCAGGTTTCCTTTCGGCTGGCACCAATACCAATATCGAGCCCTGCCTTTAGGAGTCCAATCTGATGAGCACTGTGGCCAGCTCGCTTTGCGTCATGGGGATCCATGTATACCCCTACCTGGATGACTGGATTGTTCAGGCCTCATCCAGCCAGGAGGATTTGGAAGCGCCAACATCATGTTGAGTGCTCTACAATCTGGGGATATTTACCTCACAGGAATGCATTTTCAGTCTAGGAGAGTGCTTACGGCATAGTGATACCAGAGGTTATTGGGCCTCATGGCAGCAGGCTTTCTCTGTGTTCCACATGCCAGGTTGAAGATAAGGTGCCTGCAGCTCCACCTGAGCAGCTCATGGTCGCAGGCTACAGTAAACCGTCACCGCGCATTTCCGTTCCGGCCTCAAGGGATAGGGATCTACAGTGGTGGGCGGACCAGCGCAATCTCTTGCAGGGAGTTACATTCAAGGGACCGCAGACTGATGTTCTCATCAACACAGACCTGTCCCTCAGCGAATGGGGAGCCACCCTGGAGGGGGCCTCAAAGTAAATGGGCCCTGGTCCAAGCAGGAGAAGGTGCACCACCTCGGTTCGTCTCATGAGCTTCAGGCATTTTTTCTGAACAGCTGCAAGAAGTCAGTCCTTGTGCAGACTAACCGCTCCAAAGCAATGTTCTATGTAAACAAGCAGGGGGGCACGAGGACCCCTCGACTCCATGTCGCTGGCCACCTCGATCTGGGAGTGTGCCATGGCTCACAACATTCTTCTCAGGGCACTCGATCCATCTGGAATTCTGAACAAGGAAGCGGATCTCCTCAGCAAACTGCAATATTCCAACCATGAGTGGGAGATCAATCCATCAGTTTTACACCCCGCCTTCCAAGAGTTGAGTCTGCCAGAGAACAATCTGTTTGCTACGCTCCAGAACAAAAGGTGTCTCTGGTACACCTCTCAGGGAGGGGGGGATGCAAATGCAGGGTCTCCGGGAGATGCCCTAAACATACCTGGGGTGGGGTCGGGATGGGATGGTTCCTGTATGCCTTCCCGCCAATTTCGCTGGTCCCCAGGGTAGTAGCCCAGCTGAGAGACTCAGCAGACTCGAATATCATCCTGCTTTTGGTACTCTGAGCTGGTGGAGCTGACGAAATAGGCCCAATCGCTCTTCCACAATGGCATGGCCTCCTGGTTCAAGAACAGGGCAAGGTCCTTCATCCATGCTCTTAATTGCTCAACTTAGTGGTCTGGTTCCCGAGTACTTGACTCTTGGTCATCCAGGACTGTCCTTGGAGAACATGAACATCATTCAGGCTGGCAGAAGCAATCGGCACGATCGCATTACAAGAGTAAGTGGGTTAGGTTTTGTCATTTGGCTTTAGACAAATGTGTCGCCCCTCGATCCAGCGGCTTGGTTGACGTGCTATTCTTTGTTTCGCAACTAGCATCCTCTGGCATTTGTGTGGACTCCTGTCACACGTACCTAGAGGCAATTGGTGCTTCCCGAAATGTTGGTGAATCTGTATTCTCAAATCCAGTAGTCCAAAGGCATCTGGAGGGAGTTCTGCGGTTGCATCCACCTTTTAAAAGCTCTCACCCTGTTTGGAATGTGAGTATTGTGTTGTCTGCACTCACTTGTAAGCTCTCTGAGCAGTCGCTACCACAGATCTTAAGTTCCTCTCCTGGAAGGTTGCCCTGTTAGTTGCCTTCTGTCCACCAGGAGAATGAGCAAGATACAGCCCTTCTCGACATTGTTTTCTCACAAAGACGGAGTCATGCTGTAGACGCACCCGGCCTTCCTGCCCAAAGTGGTTTCCTTCTTCCATATTAATGTCGTCATCCTACTGAAATTCTTCCCAGACTCAGTGATCTGCAGACTCTCTTGCACTCTTCAGATGTCTGCAGGGCTCTCAAATTGTACCTACACAGTGGAATCTAATTCCCTCTTTGTCAACTTTGGGGAACAGAGCCCAGGCACTCAAGCATCCAAGGCCAGGATCGCTTGGTGGCTCATATCGGCCATAACCACTGTTACTCCTCACAAAAACTGAGAGTATGTACGCGCATGTCATGAACGCGAAGGCCATTGCAGTGACATCACCAGCAGGGCTGCCATGTGGTCCACACCATCCACCTTTTGCAAGCACTATTGTTTGGATACTAGCTTCTGGGCTGACGCCAGGTTTGGTCAGGCAGTCTTGCAGAACTTGTTTGCTTCTACTTAGACATCCTCCACCCATGTGTGTTTATGCTACAAAATGTCCCATCAGTATGGAGGAATGGGGATGGGATGTAGGTGTAAGGAACCGTAGTGACTACTGTACTACTAGTACATAGGCCCTTTTTCTCCATACAACCCTCCCTCCATCCCCAGCGCAATTGGTTGTTTGTTCATAGTAGCCAACGAACGGGGGGAAAAAACTGGCCATTGAGGCCTGTGGGTGGAGTCAGTGTGGGCCGGCACGCCCTGCATGCATTAAATTAAAGGCAACATTTTTATTGCTGTGCAAACACGGCTACGGCCACATATCTCTATCAGTATGGAGGAAAGGGGACTATGGATTTAGGAGTTCAGTAGTCACTATGGTAACTGTTTGTAACTGTTGGTTTTGGACTTGGATGCCTGTATCGTTCCTGATGGATTCCAGTAGAGGTTCGAGTGCTAGGACATAGAGAAGTGGGGATAGCAGGCCTCCATGTCTAGTGCCTCTGCCTATGGGGAACAGGGAGGAGGATGTGCTGTTGATTGAGATTGAGGACCTTGAGTGCGATATAAGCATTTAACCAAATTGATAAAGGGCTCGCTGATGCCATGCTGAGGACCTTGAATAAAACGTTCTAGATGTCTGTCATAATCACTCATGGTTCTAGGTGGGTGTTTGGGTGGGCTAGTATGTCAGCTAAGCTTCTTGCCTCCCTTTTATAAAACCTACTTGGTCGTTTTTGATCAGGCATGGTAGGCCTTTTTTCAATCCGTTTGCTAGAATTTTGGGTTTGGTTTTTAAGCACAGGTTTTCTATTTACATCGCTTTAAAGGTAACTCAGAAATTGGCCGCAAGAAGACAAAGCGACCCACAACCTGAAGCCAACGTCAGTTCTAGATTCTTCCAAAACAGGACTACAAATTAAGCTGATTAATCAACCTATTGGCACCACAATAATTTCGGGGGCACGTCAAATGAAACACATATGTATTAATAACATTATAAACTAGGCGAATGCTAAGGCTTTGTGTTATCCAACAACATGCTTTCTTTTGATGCCGGTGCCACGTTTCTACTTCAGCGAAAGTACCACTATTTGTTGTAGTGTTGTCATTAAGGGCGCATTCTGCAGTTTTAAAGGCGGCCAGCCCCTTGGAAGTTGAAGGTTTGATGGTCTTTAACACCCCGCCGAACACCCTCCTGAATACTTCCCCTAATTATAGTGGCAAACAAGGTAATTCTCTTGAGCGAGAGGGAAGAGGCCTGCATGGCCCAGGTAGGACCGGGGTGGCGGGTAAGCAACAAGAACCTCTAAGTCAAGAGAAAGCATTGGCCTCCCTACCAGACCTTCTATCACAAGTGTTGAAGAGCCTGGGCCTGGGGGTGCAGGGTCTTTAGTCAAAAGGGGCTCAACATAGTGAGCTGGAACAAAAGGGGCTTTAGCACCTTTAGGTAAAGAGGTACAAGAGAATATCTGCTGAGGAAAATGGACATACTACTATTACAAGAAACATAGCCAGTTAACCCAATAGAGATCGAAGGGTATTTGATTCACTTTCTTCCAGTGTCATGATGCCTACCTCCAAGGAGCCAGGTCCGACCCAGCAACCCCAGAGGCAGGCATCATTCCTCCCAGGGAAGTGCCAGCGGGCCCAAGCTGGGGCCCTTTGGACACAGTCCTGGCGCCTTAGGCGCCAGGCTCATGTTGGACCCCTGTCCTGGCGCCTTAGGCGCCAGGCTCATAAAGCTAGACATGTGTTCAAGTGTTTTAATGTGCACTTACCTCATGCAGACCATGCTGCTACATCCAGGCCCTCTTGAGGCCTGAATGGAACTACTTTACCTGTGGGACTACTTTCCACCTGGGTGTGGTCGGGGAAGGATACATACCTGATCGGTGGAAGGATACATACCTGGAACTTCTTCCAAAGCTATTTAAACCACGCCCGATCAGCAACTCACGCTTCGCGTTGTTCTGCTCCTCGCGGCTGGACGCTCACCGTGTCAGCTCCTGCATCTGGACTTCAGCCACGCCTGTCAGCATCCTGGGTCACCTGCAAAGGGAGATAAGAGAGAATTGGAAGAGAAAGAAGACCTTACCTGCTAAAGCTGCATCACAGAGACATCACACCGACGATCCTGAAAGGGAAGACCTCATTTTTAAAAACATTTCGCTTCGATCGCTGCAGCGCTGCATTTCACTCACCTTTCCTGGGCACCTCCATCTTCAGCAGCGATCATCCGGATCCGCAGCCACTTCCCAGAGCATAGAGAGAAAAAGACAAGAGCACAAGGTGAGAGAAGGAAGGGAACAGGAAAAGCTCAGTTTCCTTCTAAGACTTACCTGTTGGGTCATTCCCATTTCATTTCGGGTCCTGCCGCTTTCTGGCATTCCGGACCCCGGCCCCTATGGGGAAAAAAGACAGACATTGAATGAGCGAATGCAAAGACATTACCCGAACGCTCATCCAGAACTTACCTGTCATTTACTGGAACTGCACGTTTCACTTCGGGTCGGGGCCATATCTCCGGCATTCCGAACCCCGGCCCCTAAGGGGAAAAAGACATAAGCGTTAGCGCTTGCTGCAATAAGACAATGAACCTTCTTATTCAGCTTGAACTTTTGAACTTGCAACAGAACTCTTACGGTGCCTTACCTGAATAGTCAAGCTTATTTGAACTCCCATCAAACCTCAAACCAGTGAAGTAACTGGGTTTCAACGCGCCCCTGCATCAGAAGCAGGATGGAGAACTCATCCTTCCAGACCCCAAGGTGAGACTTCACGGGGAATCGTGGAAGGGTATCGTAGAGGGTTGGAAGGGAGTGGGAGGCTTGAACATTATTCCGTCAGTAGGTAATGCTCCCTTTTCACGCACAGGGGAATATTCCTGCGAACCAGAGAAGCCAGAGTAGAGGGGCCCTTCCTGTCCATCTTCAGAGTCCTGCGCTTCACCATTGAAGAAGCATCAGCACTCAAAGCCAGACCTGCGTCTCCGTGGGAATCAGGTGAGTGTGACATCCAGCCAGCCAAAAGCCAAGGGTCGTCCTGCGGGGGGAGGAGTGGGGTTGATGATGGCCTTTTAAAAGTAGCCTTGTGAGATCTGTGACCCCAATTTTTAAAGATGAACTAGGCATATTGGCATGTAAAATACAGCTCACTGCTAAATTGGGGAACCCGATATGGATAGTGATAAATGTTTATTGGAACCCTGCCCAATCGGAGATTCAGATATTTTTGGGTAAACTATCAGATCTATTAGGGACAATGCAGGAAGAATGGGAAGGAGCAAACATCCTGCTAGCAGGAGATTTCCTTGCGGAATGTGTGCCCCACAGTAAGGGGAAGAAGGGCAGAGGTCTGCAGAAAATATCTACTAAAGGGAAGGCTTGGCTTGAATTTATTTCTGTCTGGGACTTAAAAATGCTGACTGTTGCGAAGCAAGGAGATATGGCACCCTGTATGATGTGGCACAGAGGTGCCTCAGCCTCCATTTTGGACTACATTCTGCTTAGTGAAAGCCTTATTACCCACTCACCATTATTGGAGGTTAAGGAGGAAGTGGGTAGTGACCATTCGAGACTGGAACTTGTATTCATGGATTTGCCATTGGCCCCAAAGGTACTGAATAAACAAGAGCTGTCCGGAGCAAAAGGTAGAGTAAGACTAGTAAAGTACGCCCAGAGTGGGAGAAGCTTAAATAACCAGCTATACAGCATACCAGACCACATAAAGAGATGTGCTATCCCGAAGAGTTTGTGAATGCCATTTGGACTCTAGTCCCCCAAAATTTCTGTTAGATAAAATCTGTCATAAGCATATTCACAGATTTGACAAGGAAATTTGGATAAAGAAACGGTCCCTAAGAAAAAGCATCCGTGATCTTAAGGCCCTAAATCTGAAGAAAAGTGATTATAGTGCGAAAGTAAAGCAGCTTAGAAATAACTACAGGGCCTGGACGAAGAGTCAAAAGGCTATTCACTTTCAACGAGATGGGGAACACATGTTAAGGTTGGTCTCGGAAACAAACTCAAACCTTTGGTCAGTGCTAAATGAGTTAGACTCTCAGTCTAGTGGCTCCCTGTGTAATTTGGTGCCTGAAGGGGACTGGATAGTTTATCTTTCTGGTATATTTAAAAAAAACCACAGGGAGAGTTTGACTGCAGACCATTAGATCAGTGGTGGGAGTTAGGTCTGGAGGAATCGGATATCGAAGAAATAATAAAGAAGGCCTCATCCTCGAGAGCAGCAGGCCCAAATGGCTTAACAAATCAGGTTCTCAGAGAGGAGCCAATACTTTGGGCAAAAATACTAAAACACCTGTTCTCATCGATCCTACGGAGAAGACGGCTCCCTCCATCCTAGAAGACGGCTCTGGTGGTACCATTTTTCTGGAGGGTGATGGGACAAATCCAGCAAACTATCGTCCTATCACCCTCCTTGACATAGAGATTAAAATCTTTGACGGTATTACTAAGGGAGCTGTCGACCTGGGTGAAGGGGGGTGGGGAGGTCCTCTCCCACTTCCAGGCGGTCTTCAGAAAGGGGTTGTCAACAACCAACAACATTAAATGGTATGGTGTTGAACCTACTTAGTGAATCCACAGCGGTGAAGGGGGGCATACCAGTATATGGGGCATGGATAGATCTCTCTAAGGCTTTTGACCATATTGATAGGACGAAGTTGTGGCACAAACTTAGG